>NW_020954603.1:12238620-12334048 GCF_900497805.2 Vombatus ursinus | reverse complement strand
CCCCACCCCAAGCCTGCTGGGAAATGAAATGTATAAGATAATGAAAGGAACTGTTCTCCCACTTCTCAAAATAGTTCAAAGTGGATTTTTTCATTTGCAATAATTTTTCAGAATTCAGCATTCAGATAACCTGAACCACCCAACCCCTCATCGAAAGAAATCTCTTCTTAGGGGCCTTAAGTGAATCATACTTTATCAAATCACCATCACTTCCTCCAAACAGCTGTTAGATGAAGCACCAGTTGCAGAAACTAATAAAATATTGGTTATCTAATTATAATGTCTATAACTTGATCCTGACAGCTGTGAAAAGGGTATTTCATGGTGGCAGAGCTTACATGCGTAAACAAAGGTGACCTATGTGTTGCTGTTGTTGAGTATTTATTGGAATTGGGGGGTGTGGTGTCAGGTATATGAATGTTTTAAAGTGAACAAAAAAGTCAGAAGGAAGGTTGGCATGGGCTGGATAGGGCATAGAGTGGTTGAACCAAGAAAGCTAGGGTTCAAGATCTAAATTCTAACACAGAGAGCTGTGTAGCCAGGGACAATCATTTTTAACTTCGCTTGGGCTCAAGAACTCTTGAATATAGTAAATTAAAGACCCTGGATTTGAATTTATGGAGAAACACCCTCTCCTCCTAGATCCCTTACATAGAAGAAATTACTGGTTAAGCCTGGAGGGGGGAAAAAATCTAGAGTAGAAATGATTCTGTCAAAGTTTCATCTTCTGAATGACTTGTATCATGATCCCAAGTGTATCAAAGAATATCCGGGATAGGGATTATGATTTTGTGAGAATAGGAAACTCACGGGTGCAGGTTAGCACCTCTGCAACATATAATTAAAAAGTTGCTTAGAGCCCCTGAGAGGTGAAGATGGTGGGCAGCCAAGGTGGGGTTTAAACCCGGGTCTTCCTGATGAGTCGAAAATGACTGCCAAGAAGCTACAGATAGTAATTCCTAAAAGGACATCTTCACTTGACCTCTGGTTTTGAGAAGCTCTGTAGCTGGATCATAGGCTTACTGACCTAATGACCTTTTCTCAGTCCTCACCCTTCTTGACCTCTCGGTTGCCTTTGACACTGTTGATCACCCTCTTCTGCTTGATACTCTCCTCTCTAGGTTTTTCTTGAGGTTACTCTTTCCTTGTTCTCCTCCCTATCTGACTGTGGCTTCTCCATCTCCTTTGCTGGATCTTCATTTAGGTCACACCTGCCAACTTTGGGTTTCCTGTAGGGTTCTGGCCTGGACCCTCTTCTCTTCTCTCTCTACATTATTTCACTTGGTGACCTCATCAGCTCCCATGGATTCAGTTATCATCTCTGTGCTGATGATTTTCAATTCTACTTATCCGGCCTTAACCTCTAGCCTTGTATTTCCAACTGCCTAATGAATGGACAGCTTGAACTGGATGCCTCAAAGACGTCTTAAACTCAGCATGTCTAAAACCAAATTCGTTATCTTTAACCATCCCCCAAACCTTCCCATCTTCCTAATTGCCCTGTTACTATGGATGATCCCACCTTCTCTGTCACCCAGGCTCATGACCTGATGTCATTCTCAGCTCCTCACTCTCATCCCTTCCCATGTCCAATCTGTTGCCGAGGTCTGTCGATGGAATATGTCTCCAATGCTCCCTCTTCTCTCTTCTGACACTGTCACCGCTGTGGTGCAGGCCCCCATCACATCGATTCCGGGCTATTGCAGTAGCCTGCTGGTGGGTCTGCCTACCTCCAGTCCATCCTTCTGTGATCCATCAGATGGTCTTCCTAAAGCACAGTCCTGACCATGTCACTCCCTCCCCCTAGAGAGCAATTCCTTTATAACTGCTCCCCTCCCCATACATACAACTCGCCATTCTTCTTACACCTCATCATGTACTCTCATGATCCAGTAACCCTGACCTCCTTGTTGTTCCTCAAACAAGACCCTCCATCTCCAGAATCTGAGCATTTTTTCTAGCTGTGCCCCCTGCCTGGTATGCTCTCCCTCTTCATTTCTTCCTCCTGACTGCCCCAGCTTCTTTCAAGCCCCAGCTAAAATCCCACCTTTTATAAGAAGCCTTTCCCAGTCCCCCTTAATTCTAGTGTCTTCTCTCTGTGGATTATTTCCAACTAGTCTTGTCTTTGTCTGGTTTGTACAAAGTTGTTTGCATGCTGTTTCCCCCATTAGACTGTATACTCCTTAAGAGCAGGGACTGTCTTTTGCCCCTCTTTGCATCCCCAGCACTTAGCACAGTGCCTGGCACATAGTAGGTGCTTAATATATGCTTATTGACTGACTTAGAACTAGAAAGAAGCTCAGAACCCATCTAATCTATTCCGACCTTTTCATCTTACATACGTGGAAACTGGTGCCCATGGAAGTTAAGGGACTTACCCAAGATTGCGCAGGCAGGAAGCATCAGGACTCAATGCTTTCAAATACTCTTTTGGAAAGAAAAAACCAAACCATAAAAAGTCCCTACTTCCACCCTTCTATTTTCATGATCATATTGAAAGTTTACTTTCTGCAGCACATCTGCTTTGCCATATTCAAAGGCATAAGAAACTACAGGGGCTTCTTCAAGACTGTCATTTTTACTGATCCCCTAAGCTTGATCTCCCAGTTGGACCTCTGTAATAACCTCCTCGCTGCCCACCCTGACTCTAGTCTCTACCTGCTCAAATCCATCCTGCAGGCTGATCTTCCTCAGGTTTGGTCGTGCTGCCCCACTACTAAAGAGCCTTTAATAGCTTCCTCACCAAAGGGGAAAAAGTCAAGCTTCTTAGCACCAACCACATTTAAGACCCTCCCTGTAATTCATTTTAAAAACCTTTCATTTGATTTTTTTAAAATAAATTTATTAATATCTTTTTCTTAACATCACCTAAATTTCCCTCCGTGGCTCACTCCCAAACCCAACCCCTCTCATCCTGGAAGGCAGCTCAGTTGTGCGGTACTTAAGAACTCTAGGCCTAGGGTCAGTTAGAAGTGATTTCAAATCCATCCTCGGATACTTATTATATATTATATATATTAGCTGTGTGATTATTATTATTATATTACATATATTATATATATTATATAATATATATATTATATATATTAGCTGTGTGACCCTAAGCAAGTCACTTCACCTTTATCCAAATGAGTTTCCTCAACTCTAAAATGAGGATTACAATAGCATCTATCTCCCAGGGTTGTTGTGAAGGTCGAATGAGACAGTATTTGTAAATTGTTTAGCACAGTGCCTGGCACGTAGAAGGCACTTTAAAAAAAATGCTTATTCCTTCCTTTGCTGGAGAGTCATCCTTTATATAGCAAGGGATTTTTTTTTAAAGAAAAGAGAAAAAGATTTAAGGAAAAAAATGTTTGGGAAAACCAATCAAATCCATCTGATGTTCTATGCATTATACTCTGCAAAGGAGTGGGCTAACAGGGTAGTTACCTTTTTCTATCTCTTCTGGGGAGGGACCAAGTTCCAGTACTTTGTAATTTTTCAAAGTGTATTTTCATTTGTTCAGTCAATTAGTCAATAAACACTTATTTGAATATCGATTTTCATTCATTTACTTAAATGTTAATTAATTGACTAATTTGTTTGGTGGCGGTTCTTTCCCTTGACATCATCGTCGTCACAGTGCAAGTTGGCTCTGCTGACTTCATTAGTCACATTAGTCTATATTAGTCCATAAGTCATTAGCCACATTAGTCCATAAGTTATCCCAGGCTTCTCTAATTTCATCATACTTATTTTTTTTTCCATTCTGTGGCTCTACCACAATTTGTTGAGACCTTCCTCAATCAATAGGCATCTACTTTAAAAAAAAAACTTATTTTTTTTCTAATTGACATCTCTTGTTTTTATGTCACCTATATTTTTCAATGAAGCTTAGCGAACTTCCCCTTCTAGAGATCCATCTCTTAAAGAATAAAAAAAAAAAAGAAGAAGAGAGGAGGTGGAAAAATCCCAACTATTTATTAAGCTTTGGATTTGACCCCAGACACTCTTTCCAAGCATATCTCTTGTTTCCCTTCTGTAGGGAAGGGACCTGTAAAGGATTTCTGTAGAAACCCTTTTCTAACCAGCTGTCCTGCCTGATGCCCAGTGAGTACCCCTTGGGCCTTTGCTCACATTTCTGTTCCTTTGAAAGGAAGAATGATGCATTGAGAAGAACAATGGATTTGGATTCCAAAGTCTGGGTTCAAATCTTACCCTGTGATGTGAGGCAAGTCATCGAACATGCCTAGGCCTCATCTTCTTCGTCTGTAAAGAGAAGTGGTTCCCTGGAGGGTCTCTGAGATCCCTTGATGCCTGAGATCTATGAACCTGGGGACTTCTGCACCCCCATTCCTCTTTTTCTGTCATGGCATCACCTCCCTGATATCGCTGTCCCCTTTGAGGATGAAGGACAGACAACCAACCACCACCACCACAATCCAGATTCTAACCATCTCTCCAAACTTGGCTCAGTCTTCTCTTCCCTGAAGTCCTACCCATATTATTCCAGTTGACATCCACCCCACTCTGAATCTGTAGCCTTGATTATCTCTAGCAGGAGTTCCCAACTTTTAACCTTTTAACATCATTTTAACGACTTGGTCAGTTTTAACAGTGGCCTGTAGCCTCCTCTTACCGGAACACCTGAAACGAACGAAAGACAAGGCTGAAACAAGGCCGACCACAGAAGCTGGAGCCGGATCGTAGAGGGTTTTGGATATTGGGCAAGGACAGGCCATAGATATTTGGGCTGGAGAGTGAGGCTGATGAGAAAGGGTTAGAATGTAAGCTCCTCGAGGGCAGGGACTCTCACTTTTCTTTTTGTATCCCCAAGGCTTAGCACGTAGTGACAGCTTAACAGTTTTAAAAATTCATTTATTAGAATGATGCTTGGAAAGGAGAAAGGAGAAAGACCGAGGTCAGATGGTCATAGTTGTACAGCTGGAAAGCCAGCTCATCTGATCCTATAATATCGTGAACGTTTCTATAGCAGTTTCAGGTTGCCAAAGTCCTTGACATATGTTGTCTCAGCTGAGCCTCACAACAGCCCTGTTGAGGCAGGTGCTGCTATTTCCTCTGTTTCACAGAGGAGGAAACTGAAACCCAGTAGCTTAAGAGACTTGCCATTTATGTATGCCTTCCTTACCCAATAGACTAAGTTTCTTGAAGACAGGGACCTGTCTGAACATATTGGCTAATTTGTAAAGGTGTGGCCTGTTGTGAGATACATATATATATGTATATATATATGTACACACACACACATACACAAACACATATGTGTATGTGTAATGTATGTGTTTGCACACATACACAGGTATGATATCTGTGCACATATGTGTATGTTACACATACATAAATGTACTACATGTTGTATTAGATTACATGTGTGTGAAGAGAGAGATCAAAATTGTGTAATACTCTGATGCCCTTTACTACTAAATGTTCCAGTTATGTGTTGTGCTAGGGAACCTATTTCAGTATAATTAGAAATTTCCCAACCATTAAAGCTGTCCGAAATTGGAATGGACTATTTCAGGAGGTAGTGAGTTCCCCGTCGCTGGAGATCTTCAATCGCCAGAAGGTTTCTTGTCAGTTGTCTTGGACAGGAGGGTCTTTCCTTTCCTTTTATCTGTTGAATTCTTGTTGTTGTTGCTCGGTCATTTTCATTCGTGTCTGACTCTTTGTGACTCCATTTGGGGTTTTCTTGGCAAAGATATTGAAAGTAGTTTACCATTTCCTTCTCCAGCTCATTTTACAGATGAGGAAACTGAGGCAAACAGGGTTAAGTGACTTGCCCAGAGGATCACACAGCTAGTCAGTGTCTGAGGACAGATTTGAACTCAGGAAGATGAGTCTTCATGACTCCAGGCCCTGCACTGTGCTACTTAGCTGCTGAATTCTTACTCTTCTTTCAAGCCCCACTGGAATGCTACCAACTTCCCAGACTGATCTGTCCTGGTTAAGTAACAAAGGACCTTCTCCTTTAGCCTTCAGGTGCAGCGGGTCTCTCATTTACGTAATGCTGTGCATTTTGTTCCCCTCTGGGTTTGTTTCTTAACCCCCTACCAGACTGGAGTTGCGTTGGAATGAGCACTGCATTCTGAGTCTCTGGATGACCTGGTTTTCAATCCTGGATCTGCCACTGTGTGGTGCTAGATAGGTCCCTTTATTTCTTTGGGCCCCATTTTCCTCTTCTGTAAAATAAGACTGGACAAGACTGCCTCAAAGTTACTTTCAAGTTCCAAACCTACGATCCTGCAATCCTCTGCTCCATGATGGCAGGTAATGATGAGCGCTAAGCCTGGGCATATTAGTAGGCGCTTACTAAATGTTTATTGACTGACTGATTTCTTGTCTCTTCCACTTCTATAAATACAGAATAATAAATATTACTCTTCAGATGCGCCCTGGCAAGTCTCTGATTCTATGATTCCAGGATTTGTGGTACAAGCAACCATTCAGTGACTGAAGATCTCCAGTGACAGGAAACTCACCACGTCCTGAGACACAGTCCATTCTGATTTTGGACAGTTTGAATGGTCAGTCACAGGGATGGGAATCTGTGGCCTTCTAGGTCCTCAAGTGTGACCCTTTGAATCCAAACTTCACAGAACAAATTCCCGTGATAAAAG
Organism: Vombatus ursinus; assembly: GCF_900497805.2. Lineage (NCBI taxonomy): Eukaryota > Metazoa > Chordata > Mammalia > Diprotodontia > Vombatidae > Vombatus > Vombatus ursinus. The sequence goes on along the minus strand of NW_020954603.1, from coordinate 12,327,431 downwards.
AATTTGTTCTGTAAAACTTGGACTCAGCCAAGAGCCGCACCCAGGGACCTAGAAGGCCACATGTGGCCTTGAGGCTGCAGGTTGCCCACCCCTGGGTTAATGGAAGCACACAAAATCCAATGTCAAAAGGACCTAAATTTGAATCCTGGGCTTACCTTCTATTCTTGGGGGACCTCAAGCAAGGCACTTCATGACTATTGAGCACTCAGTTTTCTCATCTATAAATGAGAGAGGACTCTTCTCCAGAGGGTCCTTCCAGTTCTAAAATCCCCTGATACTATGATTCCAGCTACAGTTGGGGCTAACACATGAAGTTCTCTATCCCACCAGCTCGGCTTGTAAAAATGAAGCCGACCTTCCACAGCCATTGCCTTCCTCTGGGAGAAGGAGAATGGAAACAGATGGTGTTCTCAAATATAAATAGAAAAATATTTCTTGAATATGGATTATACAGTCGAGACAAATGAAAACAGAAGGAAGTATGTCATAGCAATTTGGGGAAAAAATTCCAATTCCTCACACATCTGTTTCCTAGGCAATCACTGCGCATCAGTTCCCTGGGAAGATAAATTATTTTCCGAGGTTGTGTCATTATTGTTCCACCACTTAATTTGGGTCACTGCACCACAGCAGGACCTTGCCCTGATTCAAAATCCTGTGTTTATATTTCCAGGTAAGGCCTACATTTGATGGCTTTATTGTATAGGGAAGGTCATCACAAACCTATTGCATAAGTGGAGAGACTCTTTCTCTACACTCCCTTCCACAGCCATAGAACCCAGCTTGGTCCTAAAAGTGAGAGGAGTATCTCTTTTTCAAGTACCTGCTATAATGTGCTGTGAGTGGTCAGTTGGAGGCAGGCTTAATAGCCAGTCAATCATGAAGCATTTTTTTAAGCACCTACTGTGTGCTTAATACTGGGTTCAGGGAATACAACAATAAAAATTAAACAATCCTTGGCCTCAAAAAGCTTACATTCTACACGAGGAGACATGTAGGCATACACACAGAGAGACACACATATGAGAGACAATTTTGAGAGAGGGTCAGAAGCAGCTGGAATGGATTCATACAGAAGGTGGTGCTTGGACTGAGCATTGGAGGAAGTAAGGGATTTCTAAGAAATGTAGATAGGATTATAAGAGGAATGAGTGCAGTCCAGTGATGGCAGATGGCCACCAAACACAGGGAGGCAGAAAATGAATGTAAGCAATAGGAAGAAGGCCTATTTGGCTTAGTCAAGATTGAAGGACTGCATGATGAAGCTGGGAGTGTAGGAAGGGGCCAGGTTATGGAGGGCTTCAAAAACCAAACAGGGAATTTTGTATTTGGTCCTAGAGGTAACAGGAAGCTAGCTGCTGGACTTTATTGGTGGGAGTATAGGGTGACATGATCAGATCTTCCCCCTTGGAAAATCACTCTGGCAGCTGACTTAGGGGATGGGTTGGCGTGAGATTAACCAATTGGAAGGCCATTGCGATAGTCCAGCTGAGACTAAAAGGGCTTTGTGAGACCCTAGTGTGCCTTTAAGGAGGCATCATATCCAGACCACGGGAGGTTGTTCTCTCAGAGTACTCTGCTGTGGTCCTGCCACTTGCGGAGAATTGTGTTTGGCTCCACGCACCACATTGAAGGAAGGACAGTGTCCAGGGGAGAGTGACCAGGATGATGACTGTCATCTTTGCCGTGTGGTAACTGAAGGAGCTGGGGATAACTGATTGATCAGTACAGGCCAGTTTCCAGATAAGACGTACGGATTGCTTGAGATGTACAATTGTGAGAAAACTCCTTGCATCAATCTTTGAATCTGACCAGGTTTCTGGTCAGCATGACCATGGTCCTTAGTTATTGGTCTCTAAACAGCAGAGAGAGGTGGTCTAGTTTCCCAGCCATGTAAGGCTAGGTTCAAACAATGCAATAAGGTTTTCATCCCGATTTCCACCACTGAATAAACTTTTCTCACAGGACAGAAATTGGACTAGACCCATAATTGAATAGAATGAGAACTGAGCTAGCTCTAGAACTGAATAAAGTCACTGTGATTTACCCAGTTCCCACCACCACGTGCTGCTCTAATCCCCTCAATTCCCTCAAGCCTTAGGTAGAAGGTAAAATTTGCACTGAATCTTAAAGGGACTTACAGATTTCAAGGCACCTAAGGATGGAGACGAATCCAGGCTTGGGGCACAGCCTGGATAATGACATGGAGGCTAGAGGTGGAATGTCATACATGGAGGACAGCAAGTAGGCTAATCTGGTTGGAACATAGAATTTGTGAGGGAGATGATATGTAGTGATAGTGGAAAAATTGTTTGGAGTCAGACTGTAAAAGGCATTAAATGTTAGGGAAGTTTATTCTTGAGTCTAGAGGCCACTAAGGCTTTGTCTTCAGGAGAGTGACATGGTCACACCTAGGCTTTAGAAATATGAATTTGGCAACTGTGTTAGTGAGGGGGAGACCAATTAAGAGGCCATTTGCAGTAGTGCAGGTAAGAGGGAGTGAGACTGAACTAGGGTGCTAGAGCAGAGAAAGGCGAAAGATGCAAAGAAAGATACAGAATTGGCAAACTTGGCGATGAATTGGATGTGGAGATGATTAAAAGTGCCAAGTGAAGGAAGACTCCAACATTGTCAGCCTGAGTGATTGGAAGGGTAGTGTTACCCTGGATGGTACCCTGAATAGAAATAAGGAAGTTAGGGGGCAGAGGGAGTTCTACAAGAAAGACACTGGATTTTGTTTGGACCTATTGAATTGGAGATGCCAATGGGACATCTAGGTTGACATGTCATGTCAGTGGTTGGAGATGTGGGACTGGAACTCAACGAGGGAGATATGGGTAAGGTAGATTTTGGAATGATCTGCAGAGAGAGCCAAGAATTTGTCCAAATACTTGGTGTTCAATACCAATGGGTTTGGTCCCTTGACTTCCATTAGTTACTTGTGTTTCCCCGGTATGAACTAAACATCACTGCCCATCTGTCAGGTGGGGCCACTTCTGTCTCAAACAATTCCATAGAAATGACCCTGGGTATTTCTAGTGTGTTCCCAGGTCTCCTTCCCTCTGTTATTCTTCGATGAACACCAAGGGAAGCCAGTATGGAGGAGGGTTTTAGTGAACTTAAACTGTTGTGGCAGATACCTTGGTGATTATGGTATTTGCCATCTGCCAGCCTCTCTGAGGGATCAGATTTTAGTTACCATAAAAAAATAATTGAAGATATTAAGCAGTGGATGGGGAGACCTGGATGTGGTCTTAAAAAGAACAGTTTATAGCTAGGATTGATTAAAGAGTCATAGATTAAGAACTGAAAAAGACCATAGAAGACAGCTAGTTCAACCTTTTCATTTACATATGAGGAAACTGAAGCACAAAGAGGTTCTTGTCCAAGGGCACACAGGATTTGAACTCAGACCTTTCTGGTTCCAAGTCCGGTGCCCTATCCATCCACCTAGTGAGTCAGCTGTTCTGAATTAAAAGAACTCTTAAATGAGGCCATTTTCAGGCCATAATGCCATGTTAAAAAAATACAAGAAAAACCTAGACTCTGTTATAAGCCAGAAGTACTCTCAACACAGCAGGAGCAGTCATGTGAGAACCAGTGATTTTGACAAAGTGAAGCCGTCCATTAGGCAGAGAGGAGATAACTGTGTGGCTTTGACTGATTGCTCAGAAGAGGATAAAAGCTTACCTGGCACGGGAGCTTATTTTTCCCTCGCTGACCCATTTCTAACCCAGTGCTCATACCCAGAACCTCTCCATCTTTCTCCTTGGGGGAAGTGGTAAAGAAGTGGCATGACCTGATTTAGCTTTCCCTCATGAACAGCATCCTTGGATACTTTGATGGAGTGGTGAGCTCATCTCTGTGGGGGCTGCCCTCCTCCAACATACCCTCTCAATCTGTGCAATTCCTGCTGGTGTCATCGGATCATCTATTTGACAGTGGAAGGCGCCTTTGGGGACATCTCATCCAACCCTCTTATTTTGCCCCCAGATAGGTTTGAGTGACTTGCCCAAGGTAAGTCACATAGCTAGTAAGTAATAGTGCCCTTTGCATTATACCATGCTGTCCTACATATCCTCCCCAGCTGGTCAACTTCATGTGCAAGGATCAGTTTGAGCAATTTTTTCAAGAAACCACTTTTAAAGTGGTTTCGCTCTGAGCCACTGACTGAGGCTGATACCCAGCTACGACAAGTGCATGAAACATTGATGATATGAGCCAGAAAAATTGGGGATTATTTAAAAAACATCTGATTGAATGAAACATTTCAAGAAAAATAATGGCCTGTTACCACTGCCCTGCCTAACTGGCCTGAGGAGCAGCAGAATGACCCAGAAATTGGTGGATTTCAACAGTGAGAGAAGTAGCTGCTTCCCTTTCTGGCTGAGACCTTGGGAGGTTTCTTTTGATTCCAGTTAAGAGTTTGGATGCCAGAGAAGGACGTTGACCTTGGGACGTTTGCTATTTTGTCTTCTTTGGAGACCAAGTTCTTAAAATAAAGTTTATTCTCGAGATGATTTTGTTTCCTTTCAAGATAAGGCCTCAAGGTCAGAGACAAGCTGCTGTTCAAACCATTTTGCAAAGGGGGCCTTTTGCCAGACAAGGATCTATTAAAGTCCTGCCCTCCAGAATTAGCCTTTTACACACCAACTCCCATTGGGTGGGTGGGCACAAGAAGCCAAGCTTCTCAACAACATTAATTAAGTATTCACTGTTTACAGTTAGGTCCCGGGTCTTTTGGAGGAACACCAAAGACATACAATAAATAACAACAAACATTTTTTATTCTGACTTCTGAGACAAAGTGCAAAGTGCAAAGTGCAAGGGAGACACACAACATTTAGAGAAGACCAAGTCCTTGTTCTCATGGAGCTTACAGTCCTATTTGTTGTTGTTGAGTCGTTTTAATTGTGTCTTATTCTTCATGACCTCATTTGAGGATTTCTTGGCAAAAATACTGGGGTGGTTTGCCATTTCCTTTTCCAGCTCATTTTACCGATGAGGAAACTGAGGCAAGTAGAGTTAAATGACTTGCCCAGGGTCAATCAGCTAGTTAGTATCTGAGGCCAGATTTGAACTTAAGAAGATGAGTCTATCTGATTCCAAGCCCAGTGCTGTATCCACTGCACCACACTAGAATAATAGGGAGCATTTCTGTAGCACCGTAAGGTTGGCAAAGCATTTTACTGCTAGCTGTTTTATCCTTACACCAGTGCTAAGTAGATGCCAATATTAGCACCATTTAACAGATGGAGAAATTGAGGTGGACAAGTGACTTGTCTGGAGTCACCTAGCTAGTAACTCGACCTCATATGAGGTCGAATTTGAATTAAAATATTCCTTTCTCCAGGTCCAGTGCTCTAGCCACTGAGCCACCTAGCAACCTGCTTTAATAAGTGTGAGAGAAGGACAGTGTGCAATGTGAAGTCTGAAGCGAAATTATTACTGACCTAGGGAAGCAAGGAAGACTTTAAAACTTCGAGTTTAGAGGATGGGAGGGGGGAGGCAGCTAAGTGGATAAACCACTGACCCTGGGGTCAGGAGGACCTAAGTTCAAATCCTGCCTCAGACACTTACTAGCTTTGTGCAAGTCACTTAACCCCATTCGCCTCCCCCCAAAAGTGTAAAGGATAGAAATTCAAGTGAAGAAGGAGAAAGGAGGCATTCTAGGGAAAAGGAGCTCTGTAAATAAAGACACAAGAATGTGAGAGAGAGCAAAGTCATACAGTTTGACTGGATGTCAAGTGTTTGGAGAGGAGCCATGGTAGATTTGTGCCAGATTGTGAGGGGCCTTGAATGCCTGGGAAAGGAAGTTGAACTTGACTTGATCACTAATAGGAAGTGACAAGATTTTTAAGCTTTGGTTCTCAGCCGCTTAACTATTATATATGTTGCCTCATATTTACAGCATAAGCCCCTTGAAGGCAGGGCCTGTCCCCCTTTCTGTTTGTATCCCCGGAGCTTAGCAAAATACTTGGCATAGAAGAAGTGTTTAATAAACCCTTTTGAATCATTCATTAACGAAATCAGTTGTAAGCGTATGCCATCATGGTTTGTTAGGCTGGTAGTGATGAATTGGAAGGCGGTGGTTGGAGAATTGAGGCCGAAAGCTCTTCAAAGAGTCAATAATCTAGATCAGTGGTTCTCAAAGTAAGTCTGAGGACTCCTGAGGGATTTCCAAGGTCAAAACTGTTTTCATAATAATACTAACATGCTTTCATTTCAAATATGGTAAATATCGATAGATATAACCCAAACAAACAAAAGTGCTTTGATGTCTGCAGTATTTTTAAACCTGTAAAAAGGTAAATAATTTGAAAACTGCTTGTCTAGACAGGTAGTAATGAAGGCCTTTCCTGGGGTGGTGGACATGGGACTAGAAAGAAGAAGACTGACATGGAAAATGGTATACAAGAGTTGGTTGTTGATTGGACAGTGCTTGAAATAGAAGTGTTTAATATGTATTTATTTGTTGAATGAAAGTGAGAGAAGGGAAGGGTCACAATCGTGACCTTCTGGGATACAAATATGGAAAATGAGATTATTGCATTTACTGTTTGACAGAAATAGTCTTTTGAGAAGGAAAAAGAGAAGAGTTGGTGGAAAAGCTACGGAGCTTAGTTTTAGTCATTGAATTGAAGGAGTTATAGGACATCTAGGTGGCTATGTCTTAGAAACCACCTGGAGCTCACAAAGGTCATGGTTTGTGGTCAACATTTGAGTGTCATCTGCAGTAGGGTGGTAGTTGAGACCATGCCAAATGAAAGCTACTGTCATAGCCAGTAATGCTGGCTCACATAAGCTATTTATTTCTAGGGAGGATAAAGCTGGTGGATCCCTTGAGCTCTGGGGTTCTAAGCTGTGGTAGGAACGTAGTCATTGAGGCATCTGTGCTTAGTCTGGCATGGGTATGGTAAGAGTGTGGAAACAGGAAGGAGACAGACAAGGGGGGACCAGCCGGCCTAAGGTGGAGCAAATCAGCTCAGGCTGGAAAGAGAGCAGGTCAATGCTTTGTGCCAGTCAGTGATGGGATTGGCCCATGAATGGCTGCTACATTTTTAACCTGGTTGAGATAGGGGGACCCAGTCTCAAGAAGAAAAAGAAAAAAAGAAGAGGGAAGGAGGGAAAGAATGATGAAAGGAAGGAAAGGTAGGAAAGAAGGAAGGAAGGAATTGCCATGAAAAACAAAGGAAGAAAAGGTTAAGGATACACCTTTGGGGAAACACCCACATTAGGTTCTGAAAATGAGGACCTAATCATTGGAGCTGTCCAGGGTAGAATGGGCTAACTCCTGAGGTAGTAAGTTACTTTCCCATCTTTGGAATACAGGGGAATTAAAGAGGAAAAAAACATTTGTATAGTACCTATTATGTGCCAAGCACTGTGCTAAGTGCTTTTTCCCCCATCCTTGAGGAATCAGGTGTTATTTAGCATAAATGAATAAGACATTAAGCAGTTGGAGGGAGGGATGATGGTGGTAAGATGGTCATTTGTTGTGAATGCCATAGGGTTTGGGGTACATGACATCTGGTGTCTTTTTTGACTCCCACTTTCTAATATGATCTACCAGTTTTCAACCCTTCTGTCACTGCCTTAGAAAAGTCAGGGTAATCTCCTCAATGTAGGGCTCTAGTAGAATATGGGATGTGTGTGTGTCTTTGTGTGGGCAAAGAGGTGAGATTACATTCATGTGGATATATGCATTAAAGCTCTAACTAGCAGCTTCTGAATGTGGGGAAAGTGGATGCTGTTGCAGAACTGTCAAGAAAGGAAGAAATCCATGTATGGTGCTATTGGAGCCATCTAAACATTCCACCCTACCCTGTGGCAAAGCCCTGATCACTTCTCCCTCATTACAACTTAAGATATAATCGCCACCCAAAATTCCTCCAAACCTTAGTAGGTAATTTCTTGAGTTGCTGCAGCCATAATTTTTATCACCTGCTCACCAGCCTTTTGACAATGAAGCCTCAACTTAGCTAGGATTGTTCTTTTATGACAGTGGATTATGTTCCCAAGCTCTTTGGAAATCATTCAGTTCAAACATTAACTGCCTATGGTATGCATTTCAGTTGTGTCTCTTTGTGATCCTATTTGGTGTTTTCTTGACAAAGACACTGGAGTGGTTTGTGATTTGCCCAGGATCAAACAGCCAGTAAGTGTCTGAGGCTGGATTTGAACTCACTCTTCCTGACTCCAGGCTGACACTCTATTCCACTCACTGTACCACCCAGCTGCCCCAGGTGCAGCTTATTTTAAGCTTAATAACTTCATTAAGGGATATTGGGCACTTTACCAGTCAGTAAGCATTTATTAAGCTCCTACTATGAGCTAAATGCTGAGAATACAAAGAAATGCAAAAAACAGAACCTGCTCTCAATGAGCTCACAGTCTAATGAGGTAGACAACATGAAAACAAAAGCTATGTACAAAACAGTTAGAGACAAGAAAAATTGGAGGTAATTGGTTGAGGAAAGGCAGTAGCATTAAGGTGGATCAGGAAGGTGGGATTTTAGCTGGAACTTTCAGGAAGCCAGTTAGTTAAGATATGATTCTTTGGGATGTGGGATCAATGCCTACATGTTTATCCTTTTTTTCCCCATATTTTCACATTAGCTATGTTGTAAGGAAGAATTAGAACCAATAGAAGAAACCACAAGACAGAGGGCACAAAACAAAACAGAAGGAAAAAAAAGAGCAAATAGTATGCTTCCATCTGCATTCAGACTCCATAGTTCTTTCTCTGCATGTGAGTAGCATTTTCCATCATGAGTCTTTTGGAGTTGTCTTAGATCCTTGCATTGCTGAGAAGAGCTAAATCTATCAAAGTTAGTCGTTGTACAATGTTCTCCTGCTTCTGCTCACTTCACTCAGCATCAGTCCATACAAGTCTTTCCGGGTTTTTCTGAAGTCAGCCTGTTCATCATTTCTTACAGCACAACAGTATTCCATTACATTCATATACCACAACTTGTTCAGCCATTCCCCAATTGATGGGCTCCCCCGAAATTTCCAATTCTTTGCCACCACAGAAAGAGCTACTATAAATATTTTTGTACATGTAGGTCTTTTCCCCATTTTTATGATCTCTTTGGGATAGAGCCCTAGAAGTGCTATTGCTGGGTCAAAGGGTATGCACAGTTTTATAGCTCTTTGGGCGTAATTCCAAATTGCTCTCCAAAATGGTTGAATCACTTTACAACTCCACTAACAATACATTAGTGTTCCAATTTGCTCACATCTCTAACAATTAGTATACTTAAACCCAGGGTCACACAGCTAGTAACACAGGAAGAAGAGTCTTCTTGACTCCTGGCCCAAGAGTGCCACTATCCACTGTGCCACCTAGTTGCCCCAGCCTAACAGTAGATTTTTCCTAACCTTAATTTTCATGCTATGGTTATACAGATTATCCACAAATGTCTGAGTGCCTGTTCCCTTACATATAGGTCAGCCCATTGGCTGGAACCATTGGTACTGAATTTGATAGATAGTATCCTTTCAGATTTGTGGGAAACAATGCCATGGGAGGTAGGCTGGCAGGACTTGTATTCTCCCATCCTTTGTAAAAAGTTTATAGTGGCCTGGTGCTTAATGGGCCTTTTGGCCCACAGACCCACTGTGTGACAACAGGAATTGAAATCAAACTCATGGATCTTAGTTTGTAGAATTTCCTCTCTGCCCCAACCACACCCTTTTTGGGGGAGATAGAGATGGAAATCAGGACAATTGCCCATCTCCAATCCGTCAGTCCCTCTCCTATTCTTGACAGTACTTCCAACATCCCCCGAGAATGGTTCAGCACTCATTTCTCTGCCTGTTCTTTTAATACCAAATCTGGAGGCTTGAGAACTCATCGAGGGCAACTGAGTGCTTCCTTACTATGGCAGCTGAGTGTGCTCTTACCATCTGCCTCCTTAGCTTGAGTTTCAGATGCCTGTTGGTCATTTTTAACTTTGCATTTCAAAGATCATTCTTCTTGACAGGAAACAGAAGCAAAGTAACTGTTGAGCGAAAACTTCTCTCCATTGTTTCTGATCATCCCGGGCATCACTTCTTACTTCTTTGAGGCCTTTCCTCTTCCTATTTAAGCCAGTACATACCATGTACACACACACACACACACACACGCACGCACGCACACACACACATATACACGCATGCACCCATACACACACATATACACATATGCATGCATACATACACACATGTACACGCACAGCTTCTCTTGTCCTTAATCCTGCTTGCCAACCTCAGCTCGTTGTGAGCGGTGGCATTCCTGATGATATTTTCACCAGACCATGACATGCTCTCCAAAGTCTTCATCATCTGTTACCTGTCCTTGCTTCCCTCTTCTCTAAATATCTTTTTAAGGCTAGGTTGCTTGATGAATTCCCTGTGTGTCCATATCAGTCTCTTTAGACCACTCCACGGTTTCCTCTTCATAAGAATCATTTGTTTTTGTTTTGTTTTGTTTTGTCTTCAGAACTTCTTTTTCCACAGCTTCCCATCTGCAGACTTGGTGCGCTTTCTCCCACTGTCCCTCATACTCAGGATTCTCTCCCTCCTCATCTCTGCCTCCTGGCTTTCCTGGCTTCTTTCAGGTCTCAGCTGAAATCCCACCTTCTCCAGGAAGCCTTTCCCAATGCCCTTTCTCCTGTTGATCCTACCCAACTTTTCCTTTTCATAGCTTGTCTGTACATAGTTGTTTGCACACTGTCTTCCTCATTAGACTGAGCTCCTTAAGAGCAGGGATTGGTTTTGTTTTGTTTTGGGGTTTTTGCCCTTCTTTGTAGTGCATATCACAGTGTCTGGCATATAGTAGGCACTAAATAAATGCTTATTGACTTAATTTGATACTATTATCCCTTAGCAGGAATCCTTGGTCACCATTCAAAATCTCTTCTGCCCTTGACCTTGCACGGCTGCTCTAATACCTGTAGTTCCTCCCCATCACCATTACTTGGAAGTCAGAAGCGGCTTCTTCATCAGAGGGCACAGTTCCCCCTTCTTCAGGAAGAGCTTCCTCTGTTTCTTAAGTCCAAGTGTTTATTATTTCTTCTTTTCCTCCTCTGGCACATTCTTACACACCCACACACCCTATTTCACCCAGGTCAGGATTCCCTTCTGTCTCCTCCTTGTTTTCACATTGAAACCCTTCCTACTTCTGTTTTGTTAAGAAATTGTTCATTTTCCCTGACAATCTGCAGACCTGAGGGCCGTTCCCTAAGCCTCATTACTGTCTCTTAAGGGGGGAGGGTCATAGTATCATAGACTTAAAGTTGAAAAGGATGTTAGAGGTAATCTCGTCCAAACTCCTCTCTTGTCAGATAAGGGAATGGACTTCTCGCAGAGGTTATAACCTCAGAACTTAAGTGATTTGCCAGAGGTTACACAAGTATCACATGGGAGATCTGGAATGCTCAGGTCCTCTGACTCCAAGTCCCATGCTCTTTCCATTGGATCACACACACTAATATCCATATCAGATGACCATATTAGCATCATACATAGTACGGGTAACTACTGAATTCACCATGCTTTCCATACTTGCTGGAAATGAGGCCCTCAGTCCCTACAGACTGCTATAAGCAAACTGCTCTTTTGAGGGGGCAGGGGGAGAGTGAGTCATCAACTGTCACTGTCCCTTTTGGCCCCTTAGCACCTTGGCAGCCACACCAAATTTCCTTTCCTTTGCCTTCCTGTAAAGTCTTAACTACAACTTCCTCCCCATTCTCTAGAGTTTTAAAAGAGAGCAAGAATAAACATCTCTAACCTGGGGTTTCTTAACTTTTTTTTTTCTGTTTCGCGGACCCTTTTGGCAGTCTGGTAAAGCCTATGGACCCCTTTTCAGAATAACATTTTCAATTACACAAAACTAAATACATAAGATTACATAGGAAACCAAGTGTTGAAATATAATTATCAAAATATTTTTTAAAAAGTTCATGGACCTCAGGTTAAAAACCCCTGCAATCTAAGCTAAGAACAAAACTCCCTTTAATTGGTTATGAGTTCCTGGAAAGTAGCTGTGGTGTACAAAGCCCTGGCCTACGGCAGGTAATTGGCTTCCGCACTCATAATTGAGGTGGACATTTCTAGTGGACTTTTAAGTTTTACAACTTAGAGACAACACCTTATTTCCTCATCACAACAATCTTGCGAGGCAGGAACTTACAGGTAATTTTTTTTTTTATCTAGACATCTGATTTTATTGGTAGAGGAACTTTCAGTAAAGAAAATTCCTCTACCAATGCAAATTGGCCTCTGCTTTGCAACTTTTCTAGGACACTGAGAGGTTAAGCATGTGTCAGGCAAGATTTGAACCCAGGTCTTCCTGACTGATGCCAGTTCTCTATCTACTGAGCCACAGCTGCTCCTTGGTATGATTATCCCAATTTTACAGTTGAAGAAAGTAAGATTTGAGAGATTCTTACCAAGATCATATAGCTACTAAGACTTAGCAGTGGAATTTGAAGCCAAGTCTGTCTTTACTCAAAGTTGAACTCGTCATTCTAACATCCCACCACAAGCTAATAGAGCTGGCACCGGGATCTTTTCTGTTATTTGTGAAGATTATTTCCTTAGAAAACACTGGGAAAACCTTTTTATGGCCAGTAAATGGCTCTGTAAGTTGGTTAACCCAGAAGAGCTTGTTAACTCTGGGTGATTGTTCATTCTCCACCAGACTGACGAAATGGAGGAAGAGACCCATGCATTTGCGTGGCATTCAGACCATCTCTTTGGAGTCCTCATGTGTCTTCCAGCCCTCTGTCTTGCAAGATTTTCCAAGCTTGAACTAAAAGGCAAATGTTTACTATTGGAGAACCTTCTGTGAGATTCCAGTCTGTGGAGCCCAGCTTCGCATTTCTCTCCTTGTGGCATCGCGGCAGCATCAGGAGGTTTTATTAGTCCATAGAATCTCAGCCAGTGAGGAGGAAGCGGGGCAGTGTCAAAGGCAGCTCTCTCAGTTTTCCCAATAAAGGGGTTTCTGGGCCTTGTGTTCTACTCGAAAGCAGATAAGCCTCCCGTGGCCTTCTTATCCTTAGGTATTGCAAAGAGCTGCTGTCCTCCTTGGGGTATCATTTGGCAACTGAAGAACAAAGGATTGAAAAGGGTAGCATTCTGATCATCAGTTACAGGTCCTCCAATATACATGTTATTTAGTCGTTTTGGAGATTCCGTCTCAGGCCTGAACAAAACCAACACTCTCCCCGCCCTCCCCTAATTCTTTGGCATTTCCTTTGATGAATTGGGGCAAGTCAGTTTTTCTGCAGTCTTGACTCCAACGTATTACATTCAGGCAACAAAATAACCATCTTGGCAGACCATGTAGGCAGCTGGTTCTCTTGGAACCACTGTATCCTTTTCTCATTTTTGTCTGACTACAAGTATTTGCAGGCTTTTCAACTTTCCTTACTTTTTAATTTATGTGTGTCGCTTCTGAGGAGAAGGAAAAAGGGATGATGATGACTTGCTGGAGTTTTTTAAAAGCAGGGTACATATAGCTGGCATTTACATTCTTCTTCCTCAAGGCTAAAGCAAACTGGGTATTAACTCTATAGAGCAGAATATTATATAGACAGCCAGATGTGGTTACTATATCTGATATTTCTCTTTAATTATTTTTATCCCATGGAATAAGGGGAGAGTTTAGTCTGTGAGTGAGGGTGGGGTGGGATGGGGAAGCGATTCTTCCTAATGGCAATAATGTACAGACAAAAGGCACCAACAAAACGTTTTAAAACCAGGTCACATGGTATGATATTAACCTTAATTGGAAAACGGAACCACATTTCACTGTTTCTACCATTGGAGAGTAATATCCGGAACCTGGGATGATGTTATCATCACCCTGAGAAAGCCTTCATTATGCATATATTCCCAGCAAAATGTCCCTGTGGATAGTGGTAAATGTTTGAGAGTACAGCAGCTGGGCCCTGCAGTTTCAGAATGGATTGGGCCTCAGGGGTGTAATGCATACTTCATTAGTTGTAATGTTCTACATGAATAATGTAGTCTTATTTCAATTTTTTTGATGATAAAACATTCAAAATTCCTACATGGTTAGATCAGCACAGTATATTCAATGTTTTCTTATTTAGATAAACTTTCTTCATATCATTTCAAACGCTTTAAAAAATGAGATAGTGAGCTCTTTAAAAACAGTGGAAATTTACAATCCAGCACTTGTACATGTTTATAAATTTATCATAATTAAAACTGTTGTATAGGCAGTGTTGAAAACTTAAAAAGCATAGATAAATAAGTTGTCTTTGATGTTTGTACTGCATATGGAAAATATAACACCATGCCTCTGATTTCTCTTTAGGAATTCCTCCAGCAGAAACTGTAATTGCTGAGGTTCTAGTTGACCAGCATTCAGAGGGTAAGTCCAGCAGTCTGAACTGGGACTCCAGTGAGGGAAAGGGAAATTGTATCCCTTGTGCTTGAGCCCCAGACTTCCACCGGCACCCTGTCTCTCACAGGTCCCCAAGCTTTGTCTACCTACTAGAGTAATCCATTACTAGTCTCACCCCCACTAGACTCTCTAGGGTTCCAGGGTTTCTGAAGCCCAAAAATCAGCTGCTAACTTTTCCCAGTTTATCTTTTGTCTCCCCCTACATGTGTCTGACCAATAACTGGACGTTAATAGGGTCAAAGAAACCTTTTGATAGTAGAAGATGAGGCACAGGTGAATAAAGAAATGCAAACTCAAAAGGATCTAGTCTTGCCCATTAAGCCCTGCAAATCTCAGGCAACTTTCTGGGCATTCATTTTCTTTAAATTCAGCAAATCCTTATTAATACATTAAGTGTCTTCTGTGTAGAAGGCAGCATAGTAGTTCAGAAGATACAAAGATAAAACACTTCCCTTTGTGCAAGGAATCTGCAACTTACCAATTGAGGGGATTTTTGTCTTTGACTCTGAGGTTATCTACCTTTCGTGTTTTTTTTTCCAAATTTGCCATTACCACTGAACCCCAGTTTGAGGATTCTAGGCTCCCGAAGCTTTTGGTCCCCAAATCGGCTTAGCTTCTTGAGTTCAGGGATCTGACAAACCCAGTGCCTCCCCCTTCTGCCACTGCCCCTGTAAGTGCATACTCAGTTCGAGTACCCTCACCCTCTTTCTCTCCTATCCCCAGAGACCGCACACTCAAGATCCTAAGAAATGTGTTGCTATATTTTCTTTGCAGGACTAGGATAATATACAAATCAGAAATGAAATGGCATGGTAAGGTAATTAGAAGTGAAAACTACCTCAGGATAAGTTAAACTTTCTAAATCTGCCTAGCCTGAGTTCCCCAGATCTAGCTTCTCTCATGATCTTCTGTAGGTCAGAAGCCCCACATCACAGTGTCAGGGTGTCTTCTGAACCAGAACAAGAATTGTTTTCCATTCCAGAATACCCCTCCCCCATTTCGAGATGGATGAAGTCACCCTTCTTGGTTTTAGATCAAACTCATTGATCCATTCTGTAATCTCAGGATTCCTGTGTGCCTACAAGGAAGCCTCCTGAGTGTATGGCAGGTTCGGGGATGTTCTGTTAACTTCCTACGTAGTTACTTGCTATCAAACTTCCCAGTACTCACTGACCATGAAAAAAGACAAGGAAACACAAATATAGGATTCATCCCCACTCAGTATGAGTGCATAAATGCAGCAGAGAGCAGATTTTAGCTTAGCTGGGAGGTTGGCCTATACATTTTCAGATACTCGGAGAGAGATGCAATGATCAATGTGTCCTTGGCCTTCTTGACTTTATAATCTAACAGGGGACATGAGACCCAATTTTTCCTCATCTGTTGGCTCCTTCTCTGCTGCCTACAAGCACAATCAGGTCTCCCCCATCATTTAAAAAAAAGCCCTTGATCCTACCTACCATCCCACCATCCCACCATCCTATCTCTACTCCTTCTCATGATAAAACTAGGAAAAGTCATCTACACTAATTGTTTCTGTTTCCTCTCCTCAGCCCTTTGCAATACTGTGTCTGACTTCATCGATTAATTGAAACATCCCTCTCCAGAGTTACCAATAGAATAGTTCTCAAACTGGATGACCTGTTCTCTCAGTCCTCATCTTTTTTTACCTCTCTAGCATCTGACACTGTTGGCCACATAGTCCTCCTGGCTTTTCTCTCCTTCCTAGGTTTTTGTAACATTGCTTTCTTGATTCTCCTCCTGCTTTTCTAACCAGTCCTTCCTAGTTTCCTTTGCTTTATCATTATCCATCTAAGGTCCACTAATTGTGGGTACACCCCATAGCTCTGTCTTGGGACCTCTTCTCTTTCTGTACTCTCTCAATTGATGGCAATCTCATCAATTCTCATTGATCCAGCTACCACTTCTGTGCAGACATCTCCCAAGGAGCTGTGGATCCAGACCCAATCTCTTCTGAGCTCCAGTTCCATATCGTCAGTTGCCTATTGGACTTTGCCAACTGGATGTCATCCGGGCATCTCAAACTCAATATGTCCAAAATATTTCAACATCTTTCTCTCCCAAACTCATCTCTCTTTCCTGCCTTCCTATTTCTATTAAAGGCAGCACTATCCTTCGATTTCCTAGGTTTGTAACCTTGGAATTATCCTCAACTCACACTTCCTGAATCCTCTCATCTAATCAGTTATCAAATCACCTCCTTTCTTCCTTCACAACACCTCTCACCTCCATCTCCTTTTTCATGCTGACACAACCATCACCCTACTTCAGGCCCTCAACGTGTCTCACCTGGACTATCATCATAATGACTTCCTGATTGATCTCCTTTCCCCCATCCTCTCCCCTCTCCAATCCATTCTTCACATAGTTGCCAACATGATATTCTTTTTTTTTTTTGGTGAGGCAATTGGGGTTAAGTGACTTGCCCTGAGTCACGCAGGTAGTTAAGTGTTATGTATACTTGAACTCAGGTCCTACTGACTTCAGGGCCAGTGCTCTATCCATTGCACCACCCAGCTGCCCCCGTGATATTCTTAAAGCACAGGTCAGATCATGTTTTCTGGCTTAAGAAGATCCAGTGGCCCCCATTGGCTCTTCAGATCAAATAAAAATGTGTTTGCTTGACATTAGAAAGGCTCTCCCAACTGGCTTTTACTTGCCTTTTCAAATTTATGACATATTTCATACCCTTCATATACTCCACAGTGTAGTCACACTGACCTGCTTGCTATCACTAGTGTATGATATTCTGTCTTCTTTCTCCATGTCCTTTCACAGGTTGTCCTTCATGTCTGGAACACACTTCCTCCTCATCTCCAGATCTTAGACTCCCTGGCCTCCTTCAAAGGTCAGCTGAAACACCATCTTCTGTTTGAGTGAAAAAAAATCTTATGTTTACTTTGTGTATTTTTACTATCAATTTGTAGATGTACGCATTTCCCCAGACAGAACATGAACTCCTTTAGAACAGGAACTATTCCTTTTTTTGTTCTGCCTAGAGAATAAAGTTCTTTAGGGGAATCTGGTAATTGTTTTCAAGTATTCAAAAGACTGTCATGTGGGAGGATTATATTCTAATTTGCTCCAGAGGGAAGAATTAGGAATCAAAAGGTAGAAGTTTCACAGAGTGATAGATTTAGATTCAATGTAAGGAATTTTGAGCTATCCAAAAGTGGAATAGTAGGTTTCAGATGATGGTGGGCATGCCCTCTCTGGTGGTCTTCAGGAACAAACTGGATGACTAGTCGTTGAGTATTATAGAGGCAATTCTTGTTCACAGACATTGTTCTAAATGACCTATTAGTGTGCCTTTACTCTGTCATGAAACTATTGATGGATTCTGCTGAAAATTTGTCTTAATTAATCTCCCCTGGCCCTCACTGCTGTTCAGCCAAGCTTTTCTTATAGACTCTGTAATGCATTCTTCACAGTGACTGTTCCAGATCTTTTCCATTCTTGTTGAACCTCCAAATTTGCTTCCCAAGCAGATGACCTTACCTCTTAATTCTCACCAAATAAAGTACAAATTCTTTAGCCTGGCATTCAAGGGTGTCTTCAGTCTGGCTACAACCAACCTGTCCATGTTGTTTATGTGTATGTAAAATACTATATAAAAGTCAGTTATTATGATAGTTATCTAAAATAGCACATCTTATGGCAAACAATTGGCAGGCTAGTTTACTTAAATTCCTTGATCAGATTTTGTTTTCTTGCCTCAGTGCCTTGTTCTAGCTGTCCCCTAACTTATAATAATAACTTATAATAATCTCTCCATTGTCCCTGCCTGTTAAAATAATCCTTCAGGGTACGGCTGAAGTGCTCTCTCCTTCCTGAAAACTTCCTTGATACTGACCTCCCACACACACACACACACACACACACACACACGTGATTTTTTTTGCTCCGCTCACCTGCTGTACTGCCTTGTTACCTCTCTTATATTCTACTTTGTGTTACACATGCATCCTTGCTACCTTATTATTCTGTAATCTCTTAGAGGGCAGGGACCTGCATTAATGACCTTCATATTTTTTCCCCCACCTTACTGTAAGGACTGGTTTATGATATTTGAAAGGATTCATGGCATGCAAAGTCACTGATTAGTTGTTTGTTTTTTGTTTCTTTTCATTTCAGTTATCACTATTAGTTAGTAGAAGTTATTACTGTTCTTAAGAGATTTTGAATAAACCTCTTGGGATTAAAAAAAAACTTACTTAAGTTGCAGTAAAGAAGTCAGCTATATGACCTTACTTTTCAAAAAGTCATCTTATTTGAAAACCTGCTTTAAAAGATTTTAAAATACTGGGAAACTTAAAATGGCAGAAGGACCTGAACCACCTCGTCATGACTCATGTGACTTAGGGGCATTGCTCTTTGCCTGAGAAGCGTTGGTTTGCTTTCCAGTAGCTGTAGAGAACACTGTGGAAAATGTACAAATCCTGGGTCATTAGATTTACTTCTCTAAAGCATTACTTTGCTTTTGGAGTTTTGAAAGATGAATCTTTCCTTTAATTCTGTGACACAAGTTTATAGTTTCTTATAATGAATGATTTATACGTTGGCTTCAGACATTTTGGAAAATTGTGTTCAAGTGCCAACGGCTTATGAAAAATATTGGGCATCAAAAGCCTGATTTTGCTCTGAGCTCTGGGAGTGCCTTGTTTCAAATACACAACTCCTAAGAAGGCTTGCAAATCCCCAACAGACCTTGGAAGGCCTCTAGGGTTTTCTCTATAACCGTGCACAGCTTGATTATTTGTGTTTTTTAGAAATCGTGACCATACTTCTAATAGGAAAATTCAAATGTGACTCAGACTCGTACATATCCTAGGAAATGTAGCTGAGGGCACATTTTATTTTCCAGAAGATTGGGATCGTTGCTAATTCCTAAGACTAAATCTTATAGGCAGTACTTTGGCAGGTCATTGGTTAATTCACACATACAGCTGATGGACTGTCTCTGGGTACATTGCTTATCTAGAATAACTAATAAACCTGTATTAGCAAATTAATTAATTAGTATGTTAATTCTAATATTCCTGCATAAGAAAATAATTCCATTTTAAAAGAACTATAATTTTATAGATGTGTGTACTCTCCCCATCATTGTAAATCACAACACTTCTATATCTTAGTAGATGGTTTTCTTGAATTGTGATTTTTAGAAATTCATAGGACCATAGATTTAGAGCTCACACGGTCTGTAATGCACGTCCAATCCAAACTCCTTATTTTAGAAATGAAGAAACTGAGGCCTAGGCAAGTGAAGAGAATTGCCTGTGGTTACTTCATTATCTGATGACCACCTTTATTGTGATGCTCCTATCGGAGCTTGGCCTCAGGTGACAGATGCATATTGTCACTCTGTCTCTAGTCTGACTTAATCTGACCTGACAATTTTTGTATTTTGCTTTTGTAAGCCTTTGAAAAACTGGAATCCCATCCATGGCACAAGTTGGGTCTTTAGCAGAGATGAGAAATAAGTTCCTCAAGGGCAACTGAGTAATTGCATTAAAGAAAATGAAAGTCTAGTAAGAGAATACTTGCCGCTTGTTCTCCGTCTCCACAAAACACTGAACAGGAAGGATTGTGATTCGTTTTCTTTAGGAGAGAATTTGGATGGGATATAAGGAAAATTGTGAACTATCACGCCTATCTAACACTGGGACTGGCCACCTAAGGCAAAAGTTTAGTTTTCTCCTTTTGGGGGAACTTTTTAGCTCTAAAAGGTAGCAAAAGACACTTAACTCATCTGCATTAATCATTGAAAGCTCTTTGAATGTTCCTTTCCAGGAGCATCGAAATATAAGTTCCTGTTAGAACAAGGTCTTGACATTCCCCGAGAATTTACTGAGTACATTATGTATGCATAGTAGTACTGGGCCAAGTGGTGGAATGGGATACGGATGATATGTGCCCTAGCAGTTCAGAGGAGGGGCAACTTTGATGGGAGCAAAGGTGCTTTAAGAAGGTTTCATGAAGGAATTAGAACTTGTCTGGGCCTAGAAGATTGGATAGGAGACTGGAAGGCAGAAAGAAGACAGAAAAAAACAAAAGCCTGCATCTGGAAATAAACAAGACAGATAGTAGAATGTGCCAAATGGTACAGAGATTAGAACTCACGAAATGGTGAGTTTCTTATTGAGCTCCATTTGTAAACTAGTAATCAATAACCGTTGCAGGAAAGAGTTGGATCCAGCTGCCACCTCCTCTGGGAAACCTTCCCTGCTCCCTGCTCTCTTGCTCTGAAAGTTAAAGCTCTCTTATTATTCCTTTTCCTTGTATTCTACTTCAGTTTGTCGGTTCCACAGGCATCAATTAAGCAGTTACTGAGGGTAAGGCACTGTAGATACAAAATAAAAACAGTCTCTGCCCTCAAGGATCTTGGGTTCTATCCATGGACACAGAGAACTATATATTAACCATACAAATTATATTTTAACATTATATTGTTTAATTATACTTAACATTATTCATACATTAAATTATTTCTATATCATTTTATATATTTATACATTTTATTATATGTAATATTACATATTAAATTAACTATACAAAGTTAATTTCAATACAAGGAGAAGACTCCCAACCATGGTTCCTAATTTGTACACAGACACTTGAGCTGAATCTTCTTGTGTGTCGTGGACTCCTTCAGCAACCTGGTGAAGCCTATAGATTCCTTCTCCACATAGTGTTTTTTAAATTAATAAAATACATAAGATTACAAAGGAAATCAATTGTGGAAATACAGTTATCAAAATATTTTTAAAAACAACTTCCTGGATCCCAAGTTAAGAACCTTTGGAGTAAACCAACATCTCCAAATTCTTACTATTCTACTAACTTCCCAATCGGTCTCTCATTTTTCTCTGAATATCTTTGTCACCTCTGTTCCTTCTGTCATTGTCAAGGACTTCAATATTCTTCTGAATAAATACCCTATTCTCACAATTTTTGAAGCTTGCCTCCTATGATATCACCATCCCACAAAACTTCTGTGCCTCTAAAATTCTGTACTCCCAAGTTCTCATCTCTCCATAATGTCCTGTCCCATCACCCCTCATTCCTTTATTCCTCCCATACCTGTCTCTGATTAAAATACTTGCACCCCCCCAAATTTCACCCTGTCCCCCCAATCTATCAACCATGTTTGTCTGTTACCCATTCTTGACCCTGTAGTCAGCCACTTGGGCAATGCCCTCTCTTCCCCTCTTGAGTTCTTGGTTCCCTTGAACCTCTGCCCTTTCTGTACTGCTAACCCTCAGTCCAGAGGAGCTCCTCTCATTTGCCTTCTCTATTCCTCACCTGTGCTGCTAGAGGCTGCTATACTTCTTGTTCACTCATATCTTCTCTCCTCAAGCACCCAACTCTGCTCTCTTCCTTCCCTTCCTCTCTGAAATGGAGACCATTCAACAAGAACTGGCACCTTTATTGCTGAAGTCCTTTCAATGTCCTCGCTCTTTCTCTCTTCCTTTTTTTTTCACTAGTCTTAGAGAAGAAATCACTTTCTTCTTTACAAAAACTAACCCACTCCCGATACTCTTCATCTCATCTCATTCTATCCCATCTCATTCCATTTCCAGCTACTAGGTGGTGCAGTAGATTTAGTGCCGTTCAAATTCAACCTCAGACGCTCATTTTGCTGTGAGACCCTGTGCAAGTCACTTAACCTCTGTCTGCCTTAGTTTCCTCAATTGTGAAATGAAGAGAAGAATAGTAGCCACTTCCCAGGATTGTTTAGAGAACCAAATGAGATAATATACTGTAAAGTTCTTAGCACAGTGCCTGGCACATAATAAACTCTATTTAAGTATTTATTCTCTATGCCCCCCCATGATCTTTTTCCATTAATCTGGGTTTTTTTGTTCCTAAGGTCCCTCCATCACTGCTTGATGCTTGCTCTTTTACCTTAGCTTGCAAATATTCTCCCATTTCCTCATGCTTTAAAGGCAAACAAACAAGTTTTTCTTCCCTCGGCTGTGTCTACCTGTTCAAACTACTGCCTCCCCGCTCTTCCCATTCCCTGTCAATCTTCTAAAAGTATGGCTCTGCAACAGTCATGGGAATCCTACCCTCACTTCCACGACTACTGAAACAGCCCTCTCTGAGGGGAATGGGGCCCTGCATGTCAGTAAATCCAATTTTTTGTTTGCCTGTCTTCATTCTCATGATGAGCGCCTCCACAACACTGAACATGATGGATCAGTGCCCTTGTTCTCAATATCACCATTTCTCTTGGCTTCCCTGTCATGGCACTTTCTGTACTCTGAATGTTCTCCAACCTCTGTTACTGTTTTCCTTTCCTTTTTCTTTGTTTCTCATTCTCTCTCCATCTCTTAAGCCATCTTCTCCAAGATACTGTCATTAATATCCTTCTTTTGCCATTCTCTGATCTTAAATGATCTTAAACATTCCCATTGCTCTAGTTATCACCTCTAGATTTCCATCCCACCTATCTCTCCAGAGATCCTATCCTGAACTTTCCAACTGCCTTTTAAATATCCCCATCTTAACGCTATTAGCATCTCAAATGCAAGATGCCCAAAGTTCTTCACCCTCAACATGGTCCTTCCTCCTAACTTCCCTGATTTTGTAAATGGTGCCACCATCCTCTTAATCATTCAGGTTCAAAACCTCAGAGGTATATTTGGTCTTTCCTTCTCCCCTACTGTATATTCAAATCACTTCTAGGTCTTGTCAATTCTACCTTCACCAAGTCTCGTACAACTTTTCAAAGTTCGTGGTTGAAGAGGTGATCGTGATTTCCTGCCCATTTCCCAACATCTAGCAGCTAATGTCCTCTTAAATTAATAATCATAAGGTAAACATTACTCTAAAAGGTGAAAGCAAAACCCAATGCACAACTCACATACATTCCAGTAGGATATGTGTTATTACAGAGAGGACTTAGACCCAGACAGATCTTGGATGGATAGCAAGTACAAGGAATGGGAGAGCTGCTAATAGCTCCCTCAGGTACTTCCAGATGAAGGACACACTCCTCCAGGCTTATAAAGTTTCTTCTGGTCTTGTGCCAGCCTTCTTCATGCCAGTATAAATACCAGTATCCATGTGAGGGTCACAAGATGAGTCTTCAGCAACAAAGCAATTTGAGGCTAGATTGCTATTGCTTATAGATGTAGGGACCTGGCTGGATCTCACAATTGACCTAAAAATAATATACAGTCAGTGACATTGGGAGGTGGTGGTGAGCTCTACTTGAATGGTATGGTCGCACTAAATATCAATAAATGGGCTTAGAATGACCTTGATAGAAGCTACTGCTATTTAGGATTGGGGGCACCAGTTGTGTGTATGGTGGGAGGGGTTTCAAAATTAGACCAAAAGAAAAAAAACTCATTGCACTTTTAATATGGAGATTTATGAGACTTATAGGCAGCCGTACTTCAAGGAAAAATATTATTAACATTCAAGGAAACAGTATTGCAATAATGGGTGATTTTGGATTGGACTGGTGATTTCATTGGTATAAGGAACTTGGAGATGAAGAAATTTCCTCCCCCGTTGTAGATCAGCTCCTTCTCTATGAATTAGTCTTTCAGAGTTGCCTAGGGTCACACTGCTAGTCACAAAAGCAGGACCTGGATAGAACCAGTTCTTTATGGCTCCAAGACTAGCTCTTGCTCACGCTCTCTTCTCTCTCTCTCTCTCTCTCTCTCTCTCTCTCTCCCTCCCTCCCTCTCCCCCCCTCCTTCCCTCCCTCCCCCTTTCTCTCTCTGATCTTCACTTGCCTTTTATGATTTATTGCAATAAATCTTATGTAATTCAAAAGTTTTTCCTGCTTGGAAAGGAGTTTCCCAAAACGTGGGTTGCATTTTCAGTTTTGGTATACAATAAGTATTAATCACAACATCTATAACAACAAAAACAACACTAGGTTTGATTTGTGACTTAGCTTTACTTTTAAAAGTAGAAATTCATATCGCAGGACGTCAGACTGGGCTGGGGGGCACCCGGGTTAAGGCACTGGCCAATGCTGAAAGGCCAGCGTCCTTCCTTCCTCTTCAACTCCTACCACAAACCACCTAAGCTCAGGCCCTGAACTGAACTCTTTGCTATCCTCTTGCTGGGCCTCCTGTTTGGTCCTCTTGCCTTCAGTCTGTTCCCATTCCAATTCGTCGAATGTACCACTCCGGTCAATTCCGTCCTCCTCCCCAAAAGGTCATAAGTTGGGTAGATGCTTCCATCTCAGTGGAAGTAGACTTTGGGCTTTATAGAAGAGATAGTTGGCTTTGAAGGACTGGTAGTAATTTAGGGGGAAGGAGGGAGCTAAAGGCGGAGAACGCTATGCAGAAACGTGTGGAGCTGGGAAAGCCCTCCATGCATTTGGAGGTCATAAAGTGAGCCAGTTGGGATAGAGATTAGACTGGAAAGAGTGAAAATTGAGCAAGCTTTAGGTAAGAATGTGGGAGAGAAGAAAGTGTTAGAACGTTGCAGTTGAAGAGTGACATCGCAGCATTCTGGGTCTTGGAGGCGAGGGGGTGAACTGTTGGATACGGTTGTGTCTGAATTTCTGAAGAAAGGGGGGAAAAGAAGGTTTTGGATGTGAGCTATATGGTCAGGATATGAGCAGGGTTATTAATGTGAAAACTTTAGGTCCATCAAGGATAATGGTAAGGGGTGCGTGAGGTGGTGAGGAAAAACCATCATCCAAATCCAGAAGTCATTGAGAAAGGTAAGAAAATAAGAGAGAGATGTGTAGAGAGATAATAGCAAGAAGCAAGGGAAGAAAATTGCATAGATTTCAGAATACTTGCTGATTTGTTGAAAAGAGGAAAGATTTATTAAGGGATAGGGATAAAGGAATGGTCTAGAGAGATGTAATAGGGTGATACTGATCAAGAGTTCTTGACAATAAGCTTCTTACTTTGAAGGACCTTGGATAAGAACAACGTAGACAGCTCTTGAAGGTTCGTAGATTTAGAGTTGGGTGGAGCTTAGAGGCCATCAAATCCAACTGCCTCACTTTACAGATGAGGAAACTGAGGTACAGAGTGGATGAATGACTTGCTTAGGGCCAAACAATTAGTAAGTGTCCGAGAGAGGAGTCACACTGAGGTCTTCCTGACTCAGAAGTCCAGCGCTGTAGCCATCCTGCCACCTACCTTGAATTGTTTTGTTGAAGCCATGACTAGAGACCAGGGAGCAAGACTTAAGTGATCTTTGAAGTTGCCCTAAGCTCTTGGGATCTTATGAATATAAATACTTGTAGTTCATATTTGTGTATTTTTTCTGTGATTATTTTAGAGAGTTTTAGCTGTAAAGTACAGATTACTGGGACATAAATATGCCTGGCTTTATTGTTGTTATTCTGGTTTGAAAGACTAAGGGTGAGATTGCCAAATGAATTCTATGCACTTTGAAAAGCTTTTATGGCTTTATAATGAAGGTGAAAAGTAAAGAGAATAGTGTTAAGACCATAAAACCCCCTTCACTTCACATTGTTTCTTTGATCTGATTGGATTTAGTACATTCATATATTCAAAGTCAAGATCTGATTTGGCCTGAATCCTGGTGGCTTGCTAAGATACTGTTGGGAGCCAGGAAGGAGAGAGTGCCTTAAAAACACAGAACCAAATGACTGCAGCAAGGCCAGAAAAGGCTATTTTCTGAATGCTCTCCAAGTAGTCCTGGAGCGAGAAACAAGCCTCACACAGACTACAAGGGTCTTGTTATCCATCATCAGATCCAGTTGGGGCACACTGCTAAATATGAGCATCTCGGAGACTCCACAAAGGATCCAGGCCTATGCCTGATGGCATAAGAGATGCCAGCACCTCCAAGTCTATCAGAAGATGAGCACAAGCCCTGGCAGTTGATGCCAAGCTCAAAAAGCCTTGAGTAAGGGCCTGGCAATAGGTTATATCCCTGTGGTCCGAGGAGGTAGCAAAGGTCAGAGGAGCTTGTTGCCAGGTCATCTTCAGGAATAGGAAACTTTCAGCCACACTAACTCCTGAAGACCTTTTACTAAGCCCCTAGCAAGAGATGATTTGAACTGGTGGAAAGGAAGTTCCCAAACCAACAAAATCCCTGTGCCTTACAGGCTGAAGTCTAAGTAAAATCTTAATACTATAGACTTGAGGAATTCTGTAGTAGAACAACAGTTCTACACAGAAAAAGTAGACAACGTACTATATAGTCTAATAACAATAGCCAGAATTTATGGAAAGCTTTCAAACTTTGTAAAGTGTTTACCATATAATATCTCACTTGATCCTCACAAGAAGCCTGGAATGTAGGTTCTATTATTATCCCCAATTTTATAAACGAGGAAACTAAGGCAGTCAAAGGTTAAGTGACTTGTTCAGGGTCACACAGCTAATAAGTGTCTAAGGTTAGTATTTGAATTTAGGTCTTCCTGATTCCAAAGTCCAACACTCTATCTACTAAGACCACCTATGAGACTGTACATATTCCTGGGCATACCACATGAAATACAACATCCAAATTCTTTTTCCCCTAGGAGCAGAAAACCTGTTATGCCACTGCTGTTGAGTCACAAGGATGACAGCCTTCTTACACTTTTCCCTTATTTTAATAAAAGAGGTGCACTATAGACATGACTGTGTATGTGGAACATTTGATTTGGATAAATCCTATAGAATCATGGGGAAATTTACATTGGGTTTTTGCTGTATCTTGCACAATGGTTGATAAAGGATAATGTCAACAGGAATTCAAAAATAGGAATTTAGTTTAATATACACACACATATTTAACGCAGAAACACCTGGTGAAAGGAAAGCTTGGAGAAAGTCGCTGCTCAGATTGCATCCCCCAGGGTTTTGTTTCCATCCCGTTCCCTGGCAGATCAGTTTACAGTGTGATCTCATTAAGATCATTTGAGAATATCACCAGTTTCTAGGAGCTCATATTTCCCTCCTATTAGTGTAGGTTGTGTTGAGAGAGAGAGAGACAGAGAGAGAATCATGTTTTGGAGAAAATATATATTTCAACAAAATATATTGCAGAAAGCAAAGAGCAAATAAAACTTTAGATTTATGCACTAATTATCTTTGGTCTCCATTATGGAACACAATGTGCAATAACTATTCCCATTTCAGAATGTCTTTACCACACACTCCATACATGCATGTGATTGGGCATTGTTTTTTTAAGCTAGTTCCAAGGAATTATGAGCTCCTACCAGTCAAGCATGTCATAGCCAACATCCCTGCCCTCTTGTCTGGGCCAAAGCCCCATGCCAGTGGCCTTGAAGAGGGTGATTGAAGTAATAAAACAACTTGGTTTTATATGGATGGTGCTGGTTTATTTTGGATGGTGCTTGATCGTGGAATCCATAGCACCTTGTATAGATAATTTCAGCAAGAGAATGAGACTGTAGCTGGAGTAAAGCTGTCATTTTCATCACATACTTTAGTTTCTTGGTAGTGTTCTGAGATAGTCAGAGGTGTGTTACTACTCCCGAGTTAAATACTCTGACCTATTTTTTTTTCTTCCCTAAAATTCTGTGGGCTGTTTGTTCCAAACATGATTCCCTCTAGGGGAAACGCATGAATCGAGTCTCCCCCTTTGCACGCCCGTATCAATTTTCTGTTGCTAAAGCATCTCTTGTGACTGAAACTTTTGCCACTCACCATTTTTAACAGAAGAATTTTCAAGTCACACAGTCCATTTGTCTTAACAAATCCCTCCCAGGCTACATTATGCCAGGCTCCAAAGTTTCCCTTGTGCCCAAGGACTGTGCCCATCTGTGAGCTGCCTCCTCCATGGCAGTCAGCACTATTAGTTTCTAAGTGTATCTATGTCTGTGGTCATTCTCACAGGCAGTGAAATGAGGTCAGTTGATGGTTGTGTTCAGTTAGTTTATTTGAATGTTAGAATCTATGGCTAGTCATCCTTGTAGGGATAAAACCTAGAAAATTTTGGTCTTATTTTCTATAAATGGAAAGTAAAACTTCCCAGAGTTAATACCTAGACAGGAGGCTATGGCAATAGCTGCTCCTAAATATTATTGCTACATGAAAAGACTGCAAATGAGACCACAAGCTATAAGCCAATAATTACCTGAACTGTTCCCGTAGTGATCTCATTGGGTTCCATGTCACATCTTCCCCTGGTTCTTCATCTTCTGCTTGGTACTCACATCTCATCAGTTCCTTCTGCCCCGCTGACTGGAGGGCAGGGCCATGGGCTCCAGGGCCATGGGCTCCAGGGCCTCTGTTTAAGGAGAGGACTCAGCCCAATCTTCTTCCTTTTCCCACCAGCTCCATTGCTTTAGGACTTCTCTGAACTTCAGCATGACCCCACAGACTTTCTGGGACCTTCTTTCCCTTCCCCTTTTCAATTTCTTTTTGTGTATTGTTCCCCCCCCATTAGATTGTAAGCATCTGGAGGGCAGGCACTGTCATTATTTTTATTTGTATATGTGTCCTCAGTGCTTAGCCCAGTACCTGGTACCTAGTAGGTACTTAATAAATATTTATTGCCTGACTGATTTCTCCAATCCCGTCCTCCACACAGCTGCCAAAATCATCTTTCTAAAGCACCAGTCTGATTTCATCAGTCCTCTGTTTAAGAACTTGCCTCTAGGAAAAGGTACAAACTCTTTGTCCCAGCCTGGCTCCAGCCTTATTTTTTCATATTGATTTCACACAGCTGCTTATTCCAAATTCATCAGTGCAACCAACCTGCCCTAATTGCTTTCCCCCAAAGTCTGACACTTCTGTGGTAGTTCTCCCATCTACCACCTCAGGGCCTTTGCCCAGGCTGTGTCTGCCATGTCTGGAATGTGCCACCTCTTGGAATTTTTAGATTTCTTAAGGATTCAATTCAATTCAGGTGCCAACCACTTCTGAAAGATTTTCCCATTCTCCCTTGGTTGTTAGTGAACTCTACCTCCTGAAAGTAGATTACATTTTTTTATTTATTTAAAATAATGTTTATAAAGTGCTTTGCAAACTTTAAATTGCTATATAAATGCTAGTTATTATTATCATCATTGTTATTATTAATCCATGTAAGTATTGTATCTCTTCCTCTTTCCTCAGTAGAATGTAAGCTCTTTGAGGACAAAGACTTTTTCCTTCTGTCTTTGTATTTCCAGTCATCAGAACCATACATAGAAGTTACTTCATAAATGCTTGTTGAGTTGAATTGAATTCTTCCATTTGCCCAGTCATTCTCAACCATTTCTTCAGCATGGTCTGTTCCCAGATCAAACAACAGCAGTCCTGAAACCCTGAGCTGCCCTCTATGAGGTGCAGATGGATAGACACAACACAGCTCATTACAAAGATTCATTTAAAAGAACCTCTCACTTCTCTTTGGGAGAAAAAGAAAATGGACAGCCTAATTCCTTCACCTTTTCAAAGAGATGCCTTTTGGTCTAAGTCTAAAAAAAATATATGACCTAGAGATCTCAAAGTAAACAGTCTAGCTGATGTTAATTCTAGCAGTCAATTCCAGCTAGTTAATTCTAGCATGTTCTGCCTGGGTTGATTTCTTTTTCCCCCCAGTTATATAACTCACAGAATGTCAATAATTTTTAATGGCCTGAAAATTTCCTAGCTAGCCTCTCTGCAAAGGGCTTTGAGTTCCTTGGAAGTCTTCCAATCAATAAACATTTATTAAGTACCTACAAAGGACTTAATAAATTTTTAATTGAACAGTAGTATTATTTTGGTGTATACATTCATATATTGACTTCGGGAGCAACTCTTTAAGTGCTTTCTAGATAACATCTAATCATTAGAGCCTTCTGTCAGCCTGGAAGGTAGCTGATAAGTCTTGTGTTCTAGCTGTAGACCAGAGAACTGAGGCTGACAGGAAGGAAAATTGAATAAAAGAGCTTGCTGCTGTCAGCTTGATTAGAAACCTTTTCTGTTGCTGTCCGTTCAGTACTATCCTATGGTCCAGCTTTTCAAGGATGGCATTACTCAGTGTTAGTTTAAGTATGATAGCACTGCTCTACAATTTGTTGACTTGTTCATGCTATTAGGAAGAGGAGCTATTTTCATTTCTGGCCAGTGAAGGGAAAAGGTTTGACATATTTCTATTTATGTTATCCAATGGTAGGACTTTGTGGTATTATTGCCTGAAATGGGATGTCCAGCATTTTTAAGTCTTTGAAATGCTTACAAATAAGAAAAGCTAATATGAATTGCTAAAGTTACTTTTAAAAAAATGCTTGATTGGGGCAGCTAGGTGGCACAGTGGATAGAGCACTGTCTCTGGAGTCAGGAGGACCTGAGTTCAAATCTGGCCTCAGACACTTGACATAGCTGTGAGACCCTGGGCAATTCATTTAATCCTGATTTCCTCAAACCACCCCTCCCCCCAAAAAAATACTTGATCAAATTATAGGCCAACTCCCTTTGTCCCTGGGGGTTTAGGTGGAGCTGGGGGGAAGGGAAGAGAAATGGACTTTCTGCTTACTAGCCACACCTAGTAACTAGGCAATTAGTAGATGGGAAGGGGGAAAAATCACCAATTCAGGGTTAAAGAGAGGAAATATACTTATTGCATTATAAAACTTCTCATTGTTAGACATCAAGTTTGGGCAGGAGACCTATACTCTTACCTCCACATAATACTGGTTGTTGTTCTTCATAATTGAAGAGGATGACCAAAGTGACATCACTACCTCAAGGTCAATGTACGTTGTGGTTGTGGCTGATATAGACCAATATAAACTCGGAAAACTCTACCACAGGTTGGGTACAAATAGTCTGTATGAACATTTGGAATGGGGATGTCTCTAAATTTCAGTTTAAACCACGCTAAATACCTTATTGAAGGTAGTGGTAGTGATGATGGTGGTGGTAATAGTTAGCTTTTACACCATGCTTTAAGATTTGCATAGCACTTTACAAATATCCTCTCATTTAATCCCCACAACACCCCTGGAAAGTAGCTGCTGTTATTACTTCCCATTTTACAGGTGAGAAAACTGAGGCAGACAGAGGACACATGACTTGCCCAGGGTCACACAGCTAGTGAGTGTCAGGGCCCAAATTAGAGCCAGATCCAGTACTCTGTCTACAGTACCACCTCTAGCACTACAAATGTCCATAGGCCACTGCTATATCAATGTTTGGAATTTCCCTTGCCATTAGGAATGGACTAAACATATTCAGAGATCCTTATTAATTCAGCCCTCAGCCTATAGCATGGTTGGTGCCTTTTGCAAAGTAACTGTTTAGTAAATACTTGTTTAATTGAACTGAACGATATAACAGTTATATTTAGGGACCTAGAAACTCTTTCTTGACCTAGTGATTAACTGACTAAAAAAAATTAAGTAGCATCAGGGCTCCCTTACACTAGAAGAGATAGTAACATCTATATTCGTTGAGCAGAAATTGGTCCCTGCTTCCATTTTCTGAGTCTAAAAAAGTTTCTCCAGGGGACTCTTCC
Organism: Vombatus ursinus; assembly: GCF_900497805.2. Taxonomy (NCBI): domain Eukaryota; kingdom Metazoa; phylum Chordata; class Mammalia; order Diprotodontia; family Vombatidae; genus Vombatus; species Vombatus ursinus. Next base: position 12,295,585 of record NW_020954603.1, on the reverse strand, counting down.
AGTTAGTAAGCTCTACTCAGTGTATGGAGCCATGCTGAAGGCAGAAGTGCTTGATTAAATACTCAAGGCCAGGAATTTCTGTTGAAATAGGAATTCCCTGGGCGATAGACTTCAATGTTATGTGCCCGGTGGGACAGAGATTGTACGGATTGATCACTCATTTGAAAACTAGTGTTGGTCAAGTGACTCACTTCACTTGGGAATGGCCAGGGGAGGAGGGAAGAGGAAGGGTGTTGGTGGGTGGGGATTTCTGTTGACGTAGGCAGAAAGCTCCTTGTATAGAATGTTGGGATCCTGAAGTGAGATCGACCTTGCATGTGAAAACATCAGTTATAGGTTTGCATGGAAGTCAGGGAAAATCTCTGGGTAAACAACTTTCCCAAAAGGTAGGTCAATGTGTAGGGTGAACAAGACTATAGGACCTTCTTTGCTGCAGCCTGTCCTGCAGGGGATGTCTTGCAATAGAAATGACAAATTTGTTTCAATTGTTGTTGCCACTTCAAGATGCCTCTGCTTCTTCCATCTAGAATGAAGACAAAGGCAGAGATGGTGTGCCTAAGAAACTTCAAAAGGTGTAGACCTCCTGACTGAAGAGTAGTCCACCCGCTTTCCTCCCTTTTACCATTGTAGTAAGTATAATAATTTAACCTATGTTCATTTCCATCTGTGTTGGCCTGTACTCCATACGGGCACACTTACTCAAATCACTATAAACGTTTAGTGTGTGTTATACGCCGTTTTCAGTGTTAAAGCTCTTTGGTCTCTTTTAGAGATGTTATTCCCTTTTTACGGGTACCCTCTGCACTTCAATATAGAATAAGCCTGCAGTCCCTTCTGCATAATGGCCTTTCAGATGTTTAAAGACAGCTCTATTATCTTGTCTCTTTGTTTTTTAGCATTCTCTTCTCCATACCAAACTGCAGTTTCCTCAACCATTTCAGAGGATGTAATTCCGAGTCCTAATACCCATTACGGTCCTTCTTTTGTACATGCGCTAGTTTGTGAGTGACCCTCTTGAGAGGTGGTAACCAGAAGTGGATACCCATCTCCGGGGGTGGCCTGACCAGCGTGGACAGTATGCTCTCTTTGCCTGAACGTTCTGCTAGAGTTGTGTCAGCTGTTGTGCACAGCACTGCCGGTTTATATGGAGTCAGCTAAAACACAGAGGCCTCTTTCCCTGTCAAGCTAGGCCTCTCCATCTTGTACTTACTGAGTTCATGCAGGCCTTTCAGTTTGTCCCTATTGAAACCCGTCTTGTTGTTCTGGACTCGTTCAGGCTTGTTGAAGTGTTTAAATATTCATTTTCTCTTTCACTGTATTCATTACCTCTACTAGCATGGTTTCATCTGAAAATTTGGTGAATGTGATTCATCCAACAAAATGATAAACAAGACCAGAGCCCTAGGAGCTCCAAAACCCTCCAGATTTATATCAGTCCATTAAGTAGCCTTCTTTTGGTTTAAACAGTAGCAGATCCACCGGATTGTATTTTCATTCAATCCACATTGTGCATTTTACAAACGAGGTGATATTTGCAAAGCACGTAACCCCGCAAGTAGTTAAGAAATGCTTCTTGTCTTCCCTTGCCTTCTCTTCCCTACATTTCTCCATCTTTTTCCACAAAGATACATTTTCCTAGGCTTTATTTAAATCAAGTGACCTGCATCTTTGACATTCTTACAGTCTACCAGACTAGTGGTAGTGTTGATCAGTGTCAGCGGAGGAAGTACCCACATTTTCAAAATCGTCCATTCTTGAAGAATTGAAAATAGGGTTCCTCTGTCCCCCAGTAACGATTGCAAACCATCAATGATCTTTAAGAGTTGCATGGCCAAATAAAAAAACCATCTCTTTGCAGCTAACCTCTCTGAACATAGCTAGGCTGCTCCTTAGATAGTAGAGACACACAGTCTGTCCCAGGTCATAAAGTACTAAGAACCTTCCTTGCTGAAATTCTATTGGCGAAATCTTCTAGAATCTTAGGCTAAGAAGACTCTATGCTTTGAGAAGCCGTAGCATGGGATCTTCTAGTTAGTTTGCTCCAGTCTCTTTTGCAATTTTTCTAGAGGCAGATCTCAAAGACTACCACTCTCAAGTTTCTGGACTCTCCTTTTCCCTTTTTTTAGTCCTTTTTTTAGGTTGCCTCCAAGCTATAAGTAGGGACATTAGAGGAGAGGCCAGTGGTATTCCTTTGATATATCATGTTCTTAGTCAACTTAATTCTGTTTCCTTGTAGAATTTTTTCCAGAAGTAGATCTCAGACCTACCATTCTGAAATTTCTGGAATCTTATTTCTCTTCCTCATTTGAATGTCAAAACAACATCTTTTCCATTCTCTCTGATTTTCCCCAAATTCCCAACAGAAGTTCCTTGATGGCATCTTCCAGTTGGTTTTGTTTTGCCCAGTTTGCAAGATACAGTGCACAAATATGGAGTTGGAAGGGTCTGCAGTGGGCTGTTTGTCCAACCCATCCCATCCCAGCCAGTGACATCCCAACGTTGGCTTGAAAACCCCAACCACACAGGAGCCCCCTAAGGGCAGCCAGCTCCACCACTTAGATAATTTGGGTAGAAAGGTTTTCCTTCAACTCCATAGGCATTTACTGAATGCCTGTTATTGAGCACTTGGCAGGCACTGTGCTAGGTACTGGGTAACAAAGACAAACGTGAAATAGCCCCCCATCTTCAAGGATCTTGCCTTCCTCTGGGAGGGATCAGCACAGGCACAGATAAGAAATACAAAGTCATTTCAGCGGGTGAAGAGTTCTAACAACTAGAGAGGTTAGGAAAGGCTTCCAGTAGAAGGAGGTACCTGAATGGACCTGAAGGAAACGAGGGATGGTCAGAGATGAAGGTGAGGAGAGAGCCTCCAAGACCCAGATGGACTTCCATGCACGTTCGTTTACACATTACTTGGTCCTCTTGGAGAACGAAGGACAAACAACAACAAAGAAGCAACAGTATCTTCCACCCATTGCACCTCATTCTGTGGTGTGAGGCCAAGCAGAAGAAATCTAATCCCTCTTCTAGGAGACAATCCTTCAAACCCTGGAAGACGTCTTTACTATTTTTCCTGAGTCATCTGGGCTTGACATTCAGTGAGGTCATAGAGGGCATCCCAAAAGTCTTAGTGCCATTTAAAGCTATTAAAGTTTAGTGTATGTGGATGTGTGTGTGTGTGTGTGTGTGTGTAGGCATGTGCATGCATGCGTATGCGCGCACGCGCATATGTAGCTTTGCAAACCTAAAAGTCCTATAGAAATGCTACCTATTATTAGACATTTTCAAAGTGGCTGGACACCCTTTTACCCCCTTTTCTCCCATTTTAAGCTTCAATTTCATGTTAATAATTGTAGAACACAGGGCCTAGAGTCAAGAAGACGAGTTCAAATCTGGCTTTAGATACTTACTAGCTATACGACCCTAGGCAATTCACTTAACATTCTTTCTGCTTCAGTTACCTTGTCTGTAAAAGGGAGGAAATGATAATGTCTACCTCCCAGGGTTGTTATGAGGATCAAGTGAGATAATATTTATAAAGAGCTTAGCCCAGTGCCTGGCACATAGTAGGTATTTAAGACATACTTGTTTCCTTTCCTCCTTGTCCCATTTGCAAGGTCATTCTCTTTGATGAGGAAGGTAAGTAATGGGAAAGTCATCCTTCTATTTTCTCTGTTTATGTTGCACTCTATTTTCTCTGGCCATCAGTCTTACCTCATTGTAGGCTTTTGCCTTCCTGGCAGGATTATTATAGATTAATATCAATTTGAAGTATTTTGAGGCTTTAGTGATGTGTCTGCTTTAGTCTTTTGTACATTTTAAATCACATCCAAGAGCCCCTCAGTAGCTTTGAAGAAGGAAAAATAAAATGTTAGCGCTATTTTAGCCTTACATTACTGATGGTAGTCCAGGGCTCTAAGGAATTTATGACCCCATCCATGGGGATGTGCCTTCCTGTGATGCAAATCTCAACCCCTCCCTAACCACCCATCCTCTGAGAAGACAGTCATGATGGGAGTTCTTACCAAGCCTACATCTTTCACTGACCCACTCTGCAGGACTTCAGTCAAGTTAGGACTGCGTGTGTGAACTTAGACACTGGACATCCCATGTTCCACTTTATTGGTCTTGCCACATGCCAGTGAGTGCTGGTCTTTAGGCTTGAGAAACTAATGATTCTGGAAGACCTAGTGATGAGCGCAAGGCAGAGCAAGGGAGGGAGGGAGCATTTTCCTATCTGGATTGCACAAATAGCTTTCTAATTTTGGGCTGGAAAATCCAACTTGTTTTCCTAAAGAGAAAACGCCACTTAATTAATAGAGTACAGTCCAGCTATGCCAAGCACTTAATCATTTGTCATAATCTGTGACTCAGAAGCAGCAGTCTCATCTTCAAAGCTGCAGATCGTTTTGTGCATGAGAGACATTGCTCCGAATGCAGCCATTTGTTCTGGGCAGGTCACTCTTTTCCACCCCTTCTGGTGGCTGACTCTGTTGTTGCCCAGTTTTCAAAGACTCTGATGTTTGACGTGGAACCAAACTGTTCAAAGATCGCTTACTCAAAGGAGAACACGTGTTCCCTGAGTGGAGTTTAAATGAGACTATGTGCTAAGTGGATTGATAAGCCTGAGAGGGAGCTTTCTAGAGCTGGAATTCTTAACAATTTTTCTGGCCTGGATGCCTTTTGACAGCCTGGTGAAGCCCATGTACCCCTTTCTGTGAAAAATGTTTTTAAATATATAAAATAAAATATATAGGATTGTCAAAGGAACTGATTGTAATGAAATAAGAATGTAATTTTTTTCCCATCCAAGTTCACAGAACCCCCCGCCCCCGCGAATTCCCTGGACTTTGTCCATGGGCCCCAGCTTGAGAATCACTGCTCCAAAGGGCTGTGTGCAACAAAGGAGATTTCTGGGTTGAATGAAGGTTGGGTTCATTGGGGATGGCACACCCCAAATTATGAGGATTTTATTTGGACTTCTCGAGGAAGAGAAATTAGGCTGGAAATGTTCTGAAAACAACACACCTACTGTCAGTTTGAAAAAAAAAAGTTTGGCCTGTGTCTCTTTAGAAGCTCAACTTTGAATAAAATTTGGTGACAGTAAAGGGTCCTTTATTGAGTACCACCTCTTCCTGGCTTGCACAGAGGCTCAGGTGTGGATCTGGACAGTTTGGAAGGCTTTGTCCTAGGGTCCCCACACCGGCTCCAGCCTCTTCCTTTTAGAGGACTTTGCCTGCCTGGGATGGCCTTAAGAGAGTCCCAATAAAAACCATGCAGCTGGGTCTCTCTTTGGCTAGTCAAACCATCCACCCACCTTCAATTTATTCCTCTTAAAAAGGTGGTGTGTTTGATAAGACACTTGTTTGGCCTAGCCCATCATCTCCTTTTAGGATGTTGAGATTGTATTTATAGGCAGGTAGGTGATATAGGGGAGCAGCTAGGCAGTACAATGGGTAGAATGCTAGGCCAGGAGTCTGGAAGACTCATCTTCCTGATTTCAAATTTGGCCTCAGACACATCCTAGCTATGTGACCCTTGGCAAGTCACTTAACGCTGTTTGCCTTAGTTTCCTCACCTGTGTAATGAGCTGGAGAAGGAAATAGCAAACTATTCCAGTATCTCTGCTAAGAAAACTCCAAATGGAGTCAGGAAGAGTCGAACAGGACTGAAAAAAAAAACTGAAAGGAAGAAAAGGAAGAGGTGATGCAGTGGATAGAGCCCTGCAGTCAGGAAGACCTAAGTTCAAATCTAGCCTCAAAACATTTGCTAGCTGTGTGGCCCTGGGAAGATCATTTAGTTAACTTCTGCCTGCCTTAGTTTCCTCATCTGTAAAATGGGGGTGGTAATAGCACCTACCTATGGCAGTTAAATGGCGTAGTGGATAGATTGCTGTATTTGGAGTCAGAAAGACTTGAGTTCAAATTCAGCTTCTGACATTTACTAGCCGTGCCACCCTGGGCAAATGATTTAACCTCATTCAACCTCAGTTTCTCCATCTCAAACATGGGAATAATAATAGGAACTACCTCTTGTGAGGATGGAGACAACATTTGTAAAGCTGTCTATAGACCTTAAAGGACTCTGTAAATGCTAGCCATTGAGTCACGTGCTTGCCTCCCACGGTTGGAAGCGGATGTTGGGGATCCCTGCTTCCCTGATTTTCTTTGCTGTTCTTTTCCAGTTGCTGTCTCCTTCCAAGTGAACGCCATGCTCTCACTGTCAGAGCTCAAATACATAGCAGACGCCCAGTCCTCGTATCACATATTGAAACCCTGGTGGGATGTCTTCTGGTACTATCTCACCCTGATTATGTTGCTGGTTGCGGTGTTGTCTGGAGCTCTTCAGCTTGCTGATACCAAAATCTTGTGCTGTCTTCCTTGTAAAGTAGAGTTCAACAATCGTTGTGTAGTGCCTTTGGATGTGCTTAAACTCAACAGCACCCCCTCAGATTCCCTGTCCCATGTGACGCCACCGATCCGGATCCAGAACGACCTTCACAAGCAGCAATACTCCTACATCGACGCGGTGTGCTACGAGAAGCAGCTCCATTGGTTCGCCAAGTTTTTCCCTTACCTGGTGCTCTTGCACACCCTCATTTTTGCTGCATGCAGTAATTTCTGGCTCCACTATCCCAGCACCAGTTCCAGAATTGAGCATTTTGTCTCCATCCTTCATAAGTGCTTTGATTCTCCCTGGACCACTCGCGCCCTTTCGGAAACCGTAGCTGAACAGTCTGTGAGGGACCGAAAGTCCAGAACTCTGTTTTCACCCTCTGGCTTATCCACAAACACCAATACTAGCAAGCAGTCATTACTCGTTGGACAGGCAAGCATGGAGTCAGGTCTCGAAAGCTCAACCTCCAGCGTCCTGGACAAAAAAGAAGGGGAGCAAGCGAAAGCCATCTTTGAGAAAGTAAAAAGATTTAGATTGCACGTGGAACAGAAGGACGTCATCTATAGGGTGTACATGAGGCAGATCATAATCAAAGTCGTTTTATTCATCATCATCATAGCTTATGTCCCATATTTTTTGACCTATATCACCCTAGAAATTGACTGCCTCATTGACATGCAGGCCTTCACGGGGTATAAACGCTACCACTGTGTCTATGCCTTAGCAGAGATATTTCAGGTACTCGCTTCATTTTATGTGATTATGGTTCTATTCTATGGTCTCACTTCTTCATACAGCTTGTGGTGGATGCTGAGGAGTTCCCTTAAGGAATACTCCTTTGAGGCGTTGAGAGAGAAAAGTAACTACAGCGATATCCCCGATGTCAAGAATGACTTTGCGTTCATCCTTCACCTCGCAGACCAGTACGACCCACTCTACTCCAAGCGCTTCTCCATATTTCTCTCAGAGGTGAGTGAGAACAAGCTGAAACAGATCAACCTCAATAATGAATGGACAATGGAGAGGCTAAAAAACAAACTGGTGAGAAACTCCCAGGACAAGGTAGAACTCCATCTCTTCATGTTGAGCGGGCTCCCAGATAACATCTTTGAGCTGACCGAGATAGAGGTGCTCACCCTGGAGCTGATCCCCGAGGTCAAGTTGCCCCCCTCCATCTCTACGCTAGTCAACCTCAAAGAGCTGAATATTTACCATTCCTCTCTCCTGGTTGACTGCCCTGCACTGAACTTCCTGGAAGAGAATTTGAAAATACTACGCCTGAAATTTACAGAAAGAGGGAAGATTCCTCGTTGGATATTTCACCTTAAAAACCTCAAGGAACTTTATTTGTCCGGCTATATTGTATCTGACACCTTGAGCACGTTGAGCCCGGTGCAGGGCCCCACACAGGGCTTTCAGGATCTCAAGAACCTAAGAACACTTTACTTAAAGAGTACGCTCTCCCGGATCCCCCAGGTGGTCACTGATACGTTGCCTGCACTGCAGAAGTTGTCCCTTGACAATGAGGGAAACAAACTGGTGGTGTTGAATAATTTGAAAAAGATGATAAATCTGAAAAGCCTGGAGCTCATCAACTGTGACTTAGAGCGCATTCCTCATGCTATCTTTAGCCTCATCAATCTGCATGAATTAAACTTAAAAGAAAACAACCTTAAAACCATTGAAGAGATTATCAGCTTCCAACACCTCCAGAACCTTTCCTGCTTAAAGCTGTGGCACAACCACATCGCCTACATTCCTGCCCAGATCGGTGCCCTCTCCAACTTGGAGCAGCTCTACTTGGACCACAACAAGATTGAGAATATGCCGCTGCAGCTCTTCCTCTGCACCAAACTGACCCATCTAGATCTCAGCCACAACAACCTGACGTTCATTCCCGAGGAGATCCAGTTTCTGACAAACCTGCTGTATTTTGCAGTGACAGACAACTACGTAAGTGGGTTGGGTCATTCCTTTTCTAGCATTCTGGCATCATTTTCCATGACTTAACTTGTGTCATTGTAAGGTCAAGGAAGGGCAAACTTACAAATCACAGTTGATTTACTTGTTATCTGAGCCTAGGCTGAGCTTAGCCCATGGAGTAACTGACATTTGCCAAGGTTGGAAATTCAAAGACTCAAATCTAAATTGGCCATCAGAATACATGCTTTTATGTTCTATGAAAGAGTCATGAGAATAGGGTTCCGATATATTCGTTGAAAAAAAATAGGACCTTGAACAAATTGGGCTTTTTTTGTTCAAATAGACTCTCATTTGTCAGAATAACTCTGATCCCCTATGTCAGGATTCTCCTTAGGAACACACGAGCTCATCTGGCATCACCATATTTATTGCCAGATTACTGGCATCTTAGAGGAGGGGGGAGGAACTGGACTATAGTTAGAAAACCAGGGCTTGCGGGCTTTGACAATTACTAAGCACTCAACCATCAGTAACTCACCTCCCTTTCTCAAAAATACTTTCCTTCACCTATAAAATGGATGTAGTCATAGTTGTATGACCTATCCCCAAGGAGATGATCCCCTGACCTTGACCCTCCCTCTCCACTTAGATCCTGAGCTTTCTTACATCCCTTTGGTCTTGCTGTCGTAAACATTTGGAATATTCTTCCCACCCGCCCATCCCTTCCACTCATTGAATGACTGTTTCTCTTTCAAAGGCCAGTTTAGATGTCATCTCCCCCATAAAGCCTTCCTTGATGATATGATCATAAATCTACAGCTCTAAAGACTCTAAAAACAAGGTCATCTAGTTTACCCTCTTCATTTTTACAGTTGAAGACACTGAGACCTGGAGAAATTAATTCGCTTGACTATGTTCATAGAGGTAGTGAGTGGCAAAGTCAGGATTTGACTAAGTTTACTCCATGTTCAGTATTCATTCCACTATACCACCCTACCTTCCAACTGTTAGTGACTTTTCTCCCTCTGGACTTCATATCATTTTGTTTCCACCTCCCATATACTTACTGAGCTTTGGATTTGAAATAAGAATAGCTGGGTTCAAGCCCCAATTCCATGACTTATTTTTTATGTGCACTTTGGAAAGTCAACCTTTGGAACTTTCAGTTTCTTCCTCTGGAAAATGCAGACAGTGGCACTGCATTTCCTCCATCGTGGTGTTATGACGCTAAGCGATGTTAAACGCTTTGCAGACCACAAATGGCCATAAGAATGTCAGCATAGTATTTACATTCTAGGCATTTTTGTATCTGTACTAGACCTTTCAGTTGCATGAGGCCAGGGGACACCATTTCTCCATGATTTTGCATCACCCCCAGTACTGAGTACAGTGCTCCCATACAGTCAGTATTGAACAAATGTTTACGTGTTAAAATTGGAGTCACAGGGCTATACGAGACACTTTCCAATTAGATGCTGTCTGACTCTTCCCTCAGAGATTTTCATCAAAGAAGGAGACTATATAGGGAAATAGAATAGATGTGTCTGTATAAAGTCATTCGGTCAACCAGTCATTTACTGAGCACCTACTGTGTGTGCCAAGGTACTGGGTTAAGCTCCGAACAAATAAAAGAAAGGCAAAAACAGAACCTGCTTCGAGGAGTTCAAATTCTTAACGAGGGAGACAACATGTAAACAATTCCGTGTACACTAGCTATATACAGAGTAAACAGTGCTTTAAGGCATCCTTCCCATTCTCCCCACGAATTTAACTGCTGTCCTCTTCAGTGTCAGAGCATGACTGCCCCAAGCAAGCCAGCTTTCTCATCCCTTTTCTACATTTTTCTCGTCTTTGATAAATCGGCTCAAAATCTGCATCTTTGAGCTTTCCCTGATTAACCTGAACCAGCTGAACACCCTCCCTCATTCCGTACCAATCAACAACCAACCTTCACTTCTGGAACTTGCTTTATTAGATGTTGATATTGTCCCAATTCCAGTCCCCACCCCAACCCCGTCTTCCCCCCAACGGTTAGTGCAGAGTCAGATCAGCAAGCATCTGTTAGGCAACTACTATGTGCCAGGCACTGTGCTAAGTGCTGGAAATACAGAAATAGTGCCTGCCCTCAAGGAGCTCACAGTCTCATGGGGGAAGCAATATGCAAATAGTTTTGTCCATATAAGCTATGTTGGAGGCAATCTCAAAGGGAATGCACTAGAATTAAGGAAAAAAAGGAAAGATAGAAGAGGTTTTTTCCCCTTTAATTATGAGAACTAAAATACCATCAAATTAGTAAATTATTGAGAGAAAATCAATAACTTCAGAAAGAGCATTTCACTTGAATGATGAGGGCAGACACCAATCTGCAAAGGGTTGAGGAGAGGAAATGGAGGTTAAGGAAGAGGAAGAGAAGTTGAGGTCCTTACCTGAGAGGGTCAGCTAATTGAGAAAAGAAAAGAGAAGATTTTGCATAGCATCTTTAAGGAGTGAAGCAGTGAATCAGTTAGGGAGAACTAAAAGAATTGTGTTGCTGCATTAAGGGCCCAGTCAAGTTGGACGGATGTGGATCTTGTAGTATACCCAGTAAGTAATACAGCTGTTTGATTTCTAGCTTGATTCAGCATGTGAGCACAGGAGTGGAGGAGCATATGGTGGGAGTAATTCAGGGTTGGGTTTGGCTGGTGAAGAGTGATCTGTGGTAAGAAAGGGAGGGCAAAAAATTCAAGAGCAGAAGATAGTGTGAAGCTGAATTAATTGTAAGGTCAAGATTAGGCAGCTAGGTGGTGCCATAGTACATAGAGCACTGGGCCTGAAGTTAGGAAGACTCATTTTCCTGAGTTCAAATCCTCACTTACCAGCTGTGTGTCTCTGGGCAAGCTACTTAACCCTGTTTGCCTCAGTTTCCTCATCTGTAAAATGAGCTGGAAAAGGAAATGGAAACCATTCTAGTATCTTTGCCAAGAAATCCCTAAATGGGGTCACAAAGATTCAAACATGACTGAAAATGACTGGAAAAAAAAAAAGGTCAAGATAGGGAAGGAAGGAAAGTAATGTCAGTGCAATGGAAATCTGAGAAATAAGACAAAGGAAAATAATAAGTAATCTAGAACATACAGCAGAAGATGTTTTCAAAACAGTAGAGGTTTTGATGAGAAAGATTTGGCAAAAAAAAAACTGGACAAATTACATGGATTTTCTAATCAAAGTTACTAACATAAAGGATAGTATATGCAGAAATAACATGAGACCTGTGTCTCACAGAAAGAGAAAAAAAAACAGGATGAAGTAGAAAACCCAAATACCATATTTCAGGAAAAATATAAGAAAATTGCCCAGAAATATTGAAAACTGAAAGAAAAGTTCTGCTTCACAGAATTCACAAATCACCTTTAAAAAAAATCTTATGGTTCAGTCACTAAGAAATATAGTGGTTATACTTGTGTCAGAATGAAAAGTATTACAAATAATTAAGATAGCCTTTAACTATTAAGAAAATAAATATGAATAATCCAAGATTACACTTTGTCTACAAGGAAACAACAGCATAAAGGATTAATTTTCAAAAAGATCTTTTTTCCAAAGATTAGATGCATGCTACAATTACATCTGGCAAAGCCGAGCATTCTTTTCAATGAAAATGGACATTCAACAAATAGGTCATTGCTCCAAAGGAGACCACAAGTGAACTGACTTGAATGTGTAAAAATTTTAAACATAAGAAACATAAAGCTAAATAAGTGCCATTAACAAGGAAAGACTAAACAAGAAAGTTATGGTTCTAGATCAAAACTAGGCTGTTGTTCAGGTTTTTTCTTACATTGGTAAAGAGCCAAAGAGAAAAGGGAAAGGACGAGAAGGGAATAAACATCTATATAGCACCTACTGTGTGCTGGGCGCTGCGCTCAACATTTTACAAATATCTTATTTGATCGTCACATCAGTGCTGCAAGGTAGGTGCTATTATCCCTATTGTATAGTTGAGGAAACTGAGGCAGAGAGAAGTTATGTGATTTGCTCTGGGTCAGTCACACAGCTGGCAAATGTCTGAGACTGGATTTGAATTCAGGTCTTCCTGATGCCAGGCCCAGCACTCTATTCACTGTTGGGAGGGAGAAAATTTGTAAGAGGACTAACAATTTAAAGGAATCGGGCCATGCACGGGAGAAAGAACACACTTAATAGTCCAGGGACTAAACTCCACATTCCATCATAAATGAATAATTATGTTTGTAGGTGAAATGGGACGTTAACTCTGAGGAAAATCCTCCAGGTTGGAAGAAATGAGGTGTGAAGTAGAAATTATTTGGAGATACTTTCAAGTCTCTGCTCAAAGGCAGGCTGCTGTGGAAATGCAGTCTCTTCCATCCTTTGGATTCCTTGACCTGCCTAGGAATATGAGAGAGTGAAATAAAAATGCATTTTGTTGGGGGACGGGGTATGGATCTCGGGAGACACGCTTCTCAGAGTAAGCTCTACATCTGTGGTCCTATGATTCTGTGAACGGCAAGCTAGATTTCAGATTAGACCAGAGTGGCAAGAAATAAAAACGGAGAAGTAAATTAACACTTATTGGAAAAGGATGCCACAAGTGAATGTCACTCAGTGTAAAAGGAATGATTGACTGGGATGGGGATGGAATGAGATGCTAAGAATTTTGAATTGTACTAGACTGTTGAAAAGCAAGTAGACTACAATGATAAATAAACAAAAATTTAAGTAAATTCAAGAAACTTGATACCCAACAAGAAAACAGGAAGGGAAGATAGGGAAAGCCTGGGAGTGGACACTGGGATCAAATTATCCCAAGCAAAGCTAATCACAGAGACCACATACTGACTTAAGAAGATGGAAAAATCAGTACAAGATAATTAAGCAGAAGAAAATAAATATCTAACAATTATAACTTTGTGAATAGATTAAATTTCCCAATAAAACATACAAGAATTGTCAGATAGTTAAGAAGACAAAACCCAACAATTTGCCTCCTACCAGAAACTGGATATATGGGATGAGTAAAAGATTGAGAATGACATCAATATTGAAACCTGAGTAACTGGTAGGATGACAGTGCCCTCAGCAAGAGTAAGGAAGTTTGAGAGAGTAGGTTTAGTAGGAAAGTTAATGATGTCTGCTTTGGATGTGTAGAACTTGCTTTTTTAATTTAATTTTTTTTAACATTTTAAGTCCTGAACCATCTCCCTCTGTTCTTTCCTCCCCACCCTGCACTACAGAAGGCCAGACATGTTGAATTTTAAAATGCTTTAGAAACATATCATAAGGAACTAAGAGGAAGGTTCAGAAGTGAAGAGGTTAAGAAGTTTAGACAACTTTTTCTAGCAGAAGAGCTGTGCTGAAGGGAATAGGGAAAATGAAGGTTTCTAATAGGTATTGTGCAGAGTTCAGCCAGGGAAGGAGAAGGGGGTGGTCGTGAAGCAATGATGGCCCCGTTAAAATTAAATAACATACATTTGTAATGAACTTAGGAGGCACAATTACTTGGCTTCTATAGCAGTGTTCAACAGCATTTGAGTAGGAGAATGGAAGGTGACTGAATGTTGGGGTTTGGCAAGGCAGGAAATGCAGGACAGTGGGCCAAGAGATTTAAGAAGAGAAGATGGGATATGATCGGAGAAGACATGGATGAGCAGAAGCACTGGAAGTCATGGTGAGGATGAAGATCATGTCGTTGTGAGGCAGCATGGTGCAGTGGATCAGGTTCTGAACTTGGAGTTAGGAAGACCTGGGTTCATATCCTCCCTTAGATACTTACTAGCTGTGTGATGCTAAGCAAGTCACTTTACCTCTATCTGCCTCAGTTCTCTCATCTGTAAAATGTGGAGCTTGGATTCAGTAGCCTCCATCAGCCCCTTCCAGCTAAGTCTACCTATATTTGGGAGGAATAAATTAAGCAGAATAATGCCAGAATGGGAGTTTACAGTCAGAGAGGAATTGCAGAGTTTTGGATCATTAATCAAGTAACAAGTATTTATTAAGCATTTCCTTTGTTCCAGGCACTGTGCTAGGTACTGGGGTTACCTATAAAGAATCAAACAATCCCTGCTCTTAATGTGTTTACATTCTAATGGGGGGAGATATCAAATATGTAATAAATACAAATATATCCAACACAAGATGGTTTGGGAGGGGAGGGCATTAGTAGTTGTGGGGAGCATGTAAGGTTTCATGTAGAAGATGGTGCCTGAGCTGTTTCTTAAAGGAATAGACATACTCTATATGGTGGAGGCCAAGAGGAGGGAGTGCATTTCAGGCATGGGGGAGTGCCCGTACAAAGATGCAGAGAGGGAAGATGGAATGTCCTTCAGGAGGAACAGAGAGGATACCTGTTTGGCTTTATCACAGAATGTGGAATCCAGTGAGGATGCAAAGGTATGTTGAGGTCATGTCATATAAGGCTTTAAAAGCTAAGTAGAGGCATTTATGTTTTACCCTAGGGGCAATAGATAGCCACTGGGGTTAACTGAGTAAGGGAGTCATGTGGCCAGATCTGCAAGAAAGGAAAATTCCTTTGGCAGCAGTGTAAAGGATGGACTGGAGTAGAGAGCGATTAGAGGGAAGGAAACCAATGAGGAGGCTGTTGCAATAATCTGGGCAAGAGGTGAAAGGAGTTGAAACTAGAGTGGTCACTGTGTGAGGGGAGAGAAAGGGCCTGAACTAAGAGATGTTGAAAGGGGAGAAACAGCAAGACTTGGCCACAGATTGAGTGTGTGGGATAAAGGAGAGCGAAGAGTGGAAGATAATATGGTGGTGCCTCGGACGGAAATAGGAAGTTTGGAAAGAGGGAGAGTTTAGGGGCAAAGATAAGTAATATTGAGGTCCAGGTTGTGAGCATGAGGACTGGTGGGTGGATATGGTTAGTGGTGATGCCCCTTCAACACCCCAAGTATCCACATAAGGTTTAGGGTGGAGGAGAAAGAAGACAGCAAACTCTTTGAAAAAGAAGAAAGAATGACACAGATTTGTAAATGACTGTGACTTCAAGCTGGATTGGATGTTGCTGTTGCGATTGTTGTTGTTTAATCATTCAGTTGTGATTGACTCTACGTGACTTCAGGGACTTTTGTCCATGAGACTTTCTTGGCAAAGATACTGGAGTGTTTTGCCATTTCTTCTTAGTTCATTTTACAGATGAGAAAACTGAGGCAAACAGGATTAAATGACTTGCCCCCAGGCTCATACAGCTAGTAAATGTCTAAGGCCAGACTCGAACTCAGATTTTCTTGACTCCGAGCCTTATCCGCTGTGCCTCTTAGCTGCCCTATAAATGGAGTGACCCTCTTAGGAGAAAAGTTGCTGAGTGATGGTACCAGAAAGATAGACTAACTATAGTCAAGAAAAGCACGGAATGGGTCAAGCACTCCTGGCCCGGTGTGTCTTGGCCCACTTTAGGAGATGAGCCCATCCAGTATTCAAGAGGGTGGCCAGGGTTGTAGAGTCATCTAGAGAGGGTCAGGTTTCCATTACGACAGGATAGTAGATTGTGAAATGATAAGATTCTGGATGAAGGGGCACTTGCCAGGAGTTCTGGAGTACAAAAAGCACAGGAAGGCTGAAAGAGGATGTTGACTGGAGAGGCAAGGCTGATGTGGATAAAGATGAGAGTATGGGAGAAGAAAGAAGAGGAACAGATTTTTGCCTCAACAAATGCTGACTGAATCTCATGAAAACAGAGCAAAAGCTGGGACTTTCCTAGCCCAGAGGAAGCGTTCAGAGTGGATAAAGAATTGACCTCAGAATCAGAAGGAACTCTTTTCAGGTGTTGCTTCTAACCCATTTAATCTAAGTCCCTAATGGCATTGGTGGAGGGAGTTCTTTACTTTCACTAATGAAATCACAGGTCTGTCTAGTACCTTTCTAAGCCTGATTCACAGTAATTTTGAAATGGGGTGGGACATCAGTAACTGGGGAGGCAAAAGATCAGGACAGGTCTCATAGAAAGTGACCTTTGAACTGAGCCTGGAAGGAAGTTAGACAGAAGTGAGGTGATTGTTATTGTTTATCCTTCGTTCTCGGTATGACATTAGGGACGTGATGCCATGACTTGCAAGTGAATTGAATTTAAGTGAGGGAGGGTTGTGCAAAGTCACCAGCCTCACTCTCTCCTCTGGAACCATCTGGGTCCAGTGGCAAGATATAGATTAGGACGATTAGCGATAGTCCCAGGTGCAGACCCTTTGGCCTTTTTAAAGAAAAGGTCTTTCCGGGGTCTCAGTTTGACTGAGGCAATGCCCATTCAGTGATTAAGGCTAGGTAAGAAATGAGGCAAAGAGTGATGGCCTCTTTTACGTAGTCAAAAAATCACCTGGAAGAGGAAGACCCTCAGGGTTTCTGGCCAAAACAGAAACAATTGCTGTTTACGCTCACTCTGAGAGAGATGAGGAGGTAGTACATTCCAGAATGGGGGTCAACCTTACAAAGCATGGGGGCAGAAAGTGGAGTAACTTGTATTGGGAACAGCCAGATGTCTGGCCTATGTCTGGAACACAGAATGTGCGCAGGACAATAACATACAATAAACATGGAAAGATGAGGCAAGGAGGTGGTGCCATGTGTGAATTTAGGTAAGCCCTTCAGTACCTGACTACCAGGTATTTACTAACACACAAACCTACCCTGTTTGCTTTCTGGCTCAACCCCTGTTTGAGAGAAGACAGACCCCTGACAGAGACCTTTTGTCATCATGGTTCCCCGTGAACATGTTTTTAGACGCATAAAGTTAAATGTAAAGGATTACAAAGGAAACCAATTACATTGAAATTCAGGTATGAAATTTTTTTTTTAAAGAAAGTTCCCAGACCCCAGGTTAAGGTCCTCTGCTCTAGAGATTCCTCTGGGTGTGGTGTCTTTCCTGGAGCACTGGGTAATAGCAAGGGAGACTTTCCCTCCATGAGCTGAGCCTTCAGTTACCATGTCCTCTTTTCTTCTTCTTAGATCGAGATGCTGCCAAATGGATTGTTCCAGTGCAAAAAGCTGCAGACCTTACTCTTGGGGAGGAATAGCTTAATGACTCTGCCTCCCCTCATTGGGGAGTTGACGAACCTGGTGCAGTTGGAGCTCATTGGAAACCACCTGGAGGTCCTCCCTCCAGAGCTGGAAGCGTGCCTATCCCTGAAGAGAAGCTGTGTGCTCGTGGAGGAAAACCTGCTGGACAGCCTGTCTCCTCCCACCGCAGAACGGCTGCAGACGTGCTTAGATAAATGTTGAACTAAGGAAGGAGATGTATCATGTCTCAAAATAATAATGGAAAAGAAATATTCCTTGGGACTTTGAATGAAAAGTTGTTTTTCAAAAAAAAAAATCTTTTTTTTTTTGAGTTGAAAAGAGGAAAAACTGTTAGGGAGGATCTATGCATCAGACATATATACACAACGCCTCGGCTAGCCCTAAACCCCACGAGTAAAAAGAATAACACTGAAGAGTATGTGCTTTCTGGGAGTAATCACGCATTAACTTCTGAGCTGCTTGCTCCATGCAGGATAGGTTCATGGTGATGTGGAGAGAGTCAGCCGTTGAAACCATCCCCCACTTGTCTTTGGAACTGGAAGAGTTGAGTGGTGTTCTTTCCCCCTTCCTTTCCCAATTAGCTGTCTGAGATCTCTGGTTTTAAATGACTTTCTCTCTCTTTTGACATTTAAAACCAAGACCAAGATAAGTGTCTGGAAACGTCCTCGCCACTGACTTTGATTAATGTTCTTAAAACATATTAGCCTGGAAGCATTGTTGAAGAGTTGGATTTTTTTCCCCCTCTTAACACTGACTTCTTTTCATCGGTTGAGTCTTCCTTACTCTTCTTTTCACTTCAGGAGGGAATAAGTGAGGAACACTGACTGATGAGTCTCCTGCTTTGGGCCATTGCACAAAGTCTAGAACAGGGTATTTGGGAGAGGTGAAAAACTTGCGTGCTCTTTAAAAATCTTTTCCCTTTTCCCATTTTCCCCAAGCCCGATGTAAAAAAATTTACCCCAAAGTTTTCTATTCATGGACTGTGTGACGTACAGTTGTTTGATATCATGTAACTGGGGACTCCGAATACAAGGAGATTCATTTTTCTAAGGTACAGAGGATCTAGGGAAATCACCTGTTTCTTTAAGCACCTGCTAGTAATGTAGTTTCTGTTTTTGCTTCTTTGCTAGGATTCTCAGGTTTGTCTTGTGTTCAGTTCACCAGTGTTTTACTTGTCTGTAATCAGTTGCTTTCATTTGCTACTGTAGGTAGGAGCATGACTAGTCTTTCATCAGGGGAGAGGGGGAACCCTGGCATATTTATTTAGTGACTCCTACATTTTGAGAAGAGAGATCCTCAAAGTCTACCTCTTTCTTCCCCAGTTGCCGAACTATTGTACGGGTACAAATTCTTATTTACTTGCAAAAAATAAAACAAAACAAAAAAAAACTCGGGGAAAGGGGAGAAGAGAGGTACAGAATTAAGCTTTTTAATCTTAATTAAATATAGGAAATTAGTAACTGTTAACTCAAAACATTCAATTTTTCTATTTGCATGATCTGTAGTTACAGTGACATGACAAAAATTTTCTGCCCTATCCTGATGTTTGCTCATGATAAGTTCTCAAAATTGCAAATATGTCACTTAAACATAAATTTATCTTACATATTTATGTAGTTCTTTAAGAATATATCTGCTTCTTCCTATAAAGAACTTTGTATTTTGCCTTCTGTTGTATGCAACATTGCAAAAATAAATAATAATATTGATAGGCACGCTTTCAGGAAGTATACATTTTAATGTCTTTTTCTATAACGTAACATGGCATTAAAATGCCTCATTGAGGACCTAATCTATATAGTCTTCTGTTCAGACTGGAAAACACTTAGGGAATAGAGGACTATAAACATAGCAGTATTTTTTTCTTAATTTGTCTTTTTGTTTCAGAATAGTGAAAAGTTTGTCATTCAATCATTGGAAGGTCTAGCTTATTTATTTTTCTTTAGAATGGTGGTACAGATAATAGAAGGGCTGGGAGGTGGGGTGGGGGGACGTGGAAAAAAGGTTGGCCAGAGAAAAAGAGGCAAGGTTCCTTAGGGCTGCCTAGGCTTTTAACATTTCTTTTAAAGGGGAGTAAATAGTGTGAAATCCCCCTCTGCACCCAGACTTACCCAAACCCTATAGTCAGGGCATTCAAGTTCTCAGGGATCCCGGCAGAGGGTGGTCAGATTTTGTTCTGAGACTTTAGCAAAGACTCATAGGTGGTACACACCATTCCAATAAGGGGTATGTATCTGTATAGCACACTTTCTATCCATATGTCTCTGTGGGTATTTGTATATGTAAATACACATACATACATATGTGTGTGTGCATATATACATGTGTGTGCACACACAAATTTACATATCCAAATAGTGATAAATACATATAGATGGGGAGAGTTATATAGAGATAGATGCCTTCAAGTCACAAGGAATGACGAGCAGCATGGTGTAGTGAAAAGGAAAATCCAAGTTCAAGTTTCGTCCCAGACACTTCTCTCTTTGTAATTGTGGGCAAATTTTTTTCCGTTTCCCAGCGACCCTAGGCAATTTTCCGAGACTCTAAGTTATTACAAGTTGCCGATGTTTCAGTGGAAGGAGTTTCCAGGATTACCCTCAAATGGATGAAATCCCAGGTCTAGACCAAAAATAATAACCTAACTCATAGATCATAGGTAAATATGGTGATAGATATATTTGCTATATGTGTATATATGCACATATGCATATATCTAGGTAGAGCTTCATGTATGTGCATATATATGTATATTATATATGTGTGTGTCACACACACACACACTCACTATTTATGTAATACAGAACCAAAATTTTCCAAATCTAATTTTTTTTAATGGAAAAAGATTATCATAGGTTTTGCTCCTATTCTCGGTCATTCTCTCTGTCTTTCAGTCTTTTGGGGAGCTATAGAAATGCTTTCAGGTCAGGTAATCAGTCCATAAAGACAGCTAGGTGGTACAGTGGATAGAGCACCAGGCCTGGAGTCAGCAAAATTCATTTTCCCGAGTTCAAATCTGGCCTCAAACACTTACTAGCTGTATGATCCTGAGCAAGTCACTTAACCCTTCTTGCCTCAGTTGCCTCATCTGTAAAATGAGCTGGAGAAGGAAATGGCAAACTGCTCCAGTATCTTTGTCAAAACCCCAAATGGGGTCAAGAAGGGTTTCAGACATGACTGAAACAACTGAACAATAACAAAAACTAGCCAATAGTACTTTCATTTCCTTCACCACATCCAAAAAGAATAGGAAGTAGATTTTTTTAATGAAATATGAATTTTCTACCACTCAGCTGACCAGATTTGATTTGCTCTTAGTGAGTGACAAGCTACCAGATTGAATTAATGTAACTAGACCTGGATAGCTAAATCCTCTCCTGTGATCCTGTATCTATGCAACTTCCCCCCCCCACCCCCCAACCCTTGCACTAACTTTGAGGAAAGAACTTACCAGCAGGAGGATCTGGTCAGTAACACACACACACACACACACACACACAAAAACTGGTGAAGTAACTCAGGTGGCATTATCCTGGCACTGGAACAGTGCTATCTGTGCCATCAGAGGAAGGTATCATCCACACATAATCCTCATGTGTAGGTGGAATTAATGTTTTTAATATGGCTGTGCTAAATTTGAGCTACTAGTTAACAGGTTCGTGAAGAACTTTTAAGACCATTTTAAAAGCAAGCTTTTATTCCATAACTGACTTAATTTAAGAATATTGTAAATATTGAAAGAAAGTGTGTTAAAATACACTTTAATAACTCTTTGTAGCCACTAAAATTTTAAAAAAACTAAAAATTAAATTGATTAAAAATTAAAAACAAAGAATTTTCAACCAAAAGTGTGGCTTTTTACAAAGACATATAGCTTCAGCAATGGTTTTACTCCATTTAAAAGATAATCTCATCAAAACGTAATTAACTTTAGTCTTTATAACCTCTGTTTTTCCTTCCAAAAGTCAGTAGATTTATGCTAAAATATTTCCCTTTTTACCACGATCTCTAGTGTCAAGATGTTTCATTTCCTCAGTCACAGCCAATTAAAGGGAAGCTAAATATTGAAACTTATTCAAATTGCACATGGGATAGTTGGACATTCCTGGTAAGAAGTTGGTCAACTTTCCTAGACCATTTTCAGGCCGTCATCTGTAGCCCTTCTCTGTAGACCACAGATTTCTAGTCTTCATTCTCAGACAACATCCAGAAAAGGGAAAGTAAACCAGCCTCTTTATTTTCACTGGACATGAATGTGTATTTAGGGAGTTAAATAGGATGAATTGAGCTCCTCAGGGACTCAACCGAAGACTCACATCGCAGCTGATGGATATTTTGGGAGTGTGAACCACAGGGATTTGTGGGCATGGAATCCTTGTTTGATGAGAAAGAATGTCCATTTCCATAATCCAAGTACTGTCATGATTCATAATTTCATGTAACTATAATACTGAATGTTCTGTGATTGGTTCAGAAGTTATTAAAATGGCTGGATGAGAACTCTGTGACCTTATTACTGTCTTTTATCTTCCCATTTTCCAACATCTTCCATCTATAAATTTCTCCCAGCAACATCCAAATATTCTGTTACAAATAATGTTAAGCGTTATTGGTCTCGAAACTTATGGGGACCAGTAACCTTTCCTGCACTCCCTCCAATCCCCTTTAAATATGTTCCATTAGTGCTAGAGGACTCATGTAAAATATTTGAAATGAAATCTCAAGTTGAAGTGCTTTCCTATGATAAACAAGGAAGGTAGCCCAGTAGAATGGAGAGAGCCCTGGACTTGGCATCAAAAAACCCAGATTACAATCTTGCATCACTGGCACCTAGCCATGTGACCCTGAGCAAATCAAAAGTTCTCTAAATCTGTACCCTCATCTGTAAAATGAATATATAATATTGCATGGCCTACCTACCTCGCAGGGTTGTTGTGAGGATCAGAGAAAGACAATGTATGTAGAGCTTTGTTACCTTAGTTGTTCAGTCATGTCTGACTCTTCGTGACCCTATTTGGGGTTTCTTGGCAAAGATGCAGGAGTGGTTTGCCATTTCTTTAGCTCATATGACAAATGAGGAAAGTGAGGCAAATAGGGTTAAGTGACTCTCTAGAGTATATGTGAATTAGCAATGCCAAATATCTAGAGTTAAAGCAAAGACTTCCCAGCCACTTGGTGTGCAAATCAGCAGGATGGAAAGGCCACCACCATCATCTCATTTAATTGACTTATTTGGGCTTCTCCATCCGTCATGTTTGTGTTCACTAGGAGGAAATATGGTAAAACAGCTTTCAGCTGCTAGGTGGCACAGTGGATAGAGCACTGGGCTTGGAATCAGGAGGACCTAAGTTTAAATTCATCCTCAGATACTTACTAGCTGTGTGACCCTGGGCAAGTCACGTTTTTGCCTCAGTTTCCTTATCTGTAAAATGAGCTGGGGGGGGGGGGGAATGGCAAACCACTCCAGTATCTTTGCCATGAGAACACCAAATAGGGTCACAGAGTCAGACGTGATTGAGCACAAAAATAACTTTAGCATTCTTAAGTCAATGCTGAATAGAAGGTAGAAAGTCATGGGATGGAAGAACGTCTGGGGAGGCTTTGAGCATGCATTTGTAGTAGAAGTCAGAGGGAACCCGGATGACATATTCTGCACATGAGTTCTCCTGAAGTTCTAGCACTCAGCATTATTTAATTCAGAGGTGGGCACAGGAAGTAACTGATGGCCCTTGGGTGCTGTATGTTGGTCCCTAACAGCATTACTAGATCTGGAAGGATGTGAAAGTGTGTTTGTGTGTGTGTGTGTAGAGACATGTACAAAACCTAACCCTTGAAGAGGATCTCAAAAAACTCCAACGAACTTTTCTCAATGAAATACTGCACCAATGTTGAGAAATCAGTTTGGGGGGAAATTCCATTTGGCTAAGCTTTGATATTGTGATTGCCAGCATTTCTTGCTTTTTAAACAAAACCTCTGGAAAATGTGCAGTTGAAGATCATTTTTTTTAACCTGGTGTGAAATCTCTTCATTAATGAGTTCTCTAAAAATATGGATTTTATAATGGTTTGACAATCTTTTTGTCTCCCCTCCTCACCCCAAGTTTTTGATGGAAACCTGATTTTGGTGGAAATCCTTTTCCACCAACTACAGCAGTATTTTGATAACTTCTTTACACGTTTTTAAAGTTTCTTTTCTGAAAAATAAAAAATTGGCATTTATAATGAAAAAATAAAACTGGATTAAATGTTGAAAGAAGTTGGCTTTGTTTTGTTTCATTGAATCACTAGACTTCAAGGTTTCTTCTTCAATCGCTAGACTTCAAGAAGGTCTTCAATGAACTTCTTTAAAATCCATAACTTTCCCCTCAGTGCACCCTCCGCAACATCCCTCAATAGTCAAATAATCATCCTGGTCATCAAATTCACCTTGGTAAAATTTGCACTCACAATACCATAATAATGAAGGATGTGATAATACTTGAGGTTTAAAAATATGTTACAACAGCCACAGAAATATCTATTCTCCATAGAGACTTCCAAACATTCCTACGTAAATGATGGTATATTGCCATAATGGAAGCATCTAAAATTCTAAATATTAAAAATGACAAATATGTGTAGACTCTTGGTGTGTGGCAATGAGTATATTTAAGGTGCACAATGAAAAGTATAGTATATACTCTTTTATACATCTTTATAGTACATACAATAGTATAAAATTCAAAATTATAGATTATTCAAAAGTCATTCAATGTAGGTTATTCAAAATGTAAACTTTTATGTTCAGGAAAATTTTTGTTTTGTTTTTTCTGTCAAGTTTTTGAAGTTCATTTTTATAAATAGGCTTAGCTGAATAAAATAGTATGTGTCTCATTGTAGGACATGATGCTAGTGGTGTTTCTGCTTAGATTGTTTAGGTGTTGATCCAATTTGTGGATTATTTAGTATTTTTCTTTCCCTCCATCCTCTGGTTGCCTATTTTGAACAACCCCCAGTTTAGTCTCATCTATAACAGGTATCCCAGAAGTCTTAGATTTAAGCCATTAAATTTAAGTTTAAAGTTGAGATGAACTGTTACAGTTATTAGCTGTAGTATGTAGTATAGTATGTTAGCTATAGATAATATACAGCCCCTGCCTCAGCCATTTTCATAGCTATTAGAACAAATTGTTCTCTTCCAGCCATTCTGCCAGGAAGGTCTTCGCTTGCTTGGGGGGTAGATATCCCCCTAATTCACCAACAGGTCTGAGGCCAGTTGGTTACCCTCAACCTGGTTGAGTCCATCTGCTGGGACAGATGTGTGTGTGTGGCTGCTACACATGCTACAGCTGATACTACCTAATAAAGCTCAAAGCTGCACTGAGACTTTTGGGACATATATAATTAGTAGATAATGATCTAAAGTCTCTCAACTTGAAATTCTATGATTCCATAGAATTTCCATAGCACCCCCATTAAAGGATGAGTGTTAGGGAACAAAAGATGATAAATCAAGCCGATCAAAAGTGCTGCTTAGCAGCATCTCTGATTTAATTCAATTTAACAAGCATTTATTAAGTATCTACTTGGTGTCAGAGATGTCCAATACATAGGATTACAACACTCCTGAGTGTTACCTGAACCAGATTAAAATGTAATTGGGAAATGTTTTACAAAATAAACACACAATAAAACATAATGTTACATTTTAAAACTGAGTATATGCTGCCCACAGGAATCCTTATATACAGATGTCCTTTCCCCATTTTCTATTTGAGCCTGACACCACCCTACTAAGGGATACAAAAAAAACCAAAAACACAGACCCTGCCCACCTTCAAGGAGTTTATAATCCATTGGATGCAGTCTAGCAATAAGAAACATAGTAGATAAGGAAAACAATTAAAATTATTGGACAAAATAAAGGATTTTTAAAAGATGCTATCTCATCTGCAAAGCAGATCAGCTACAGAGATGGGCACACGTATTTTCTTTCTCCTCAAAGTTTAATGGGCCAGGCCTGGAGTCAGGAAGCCTCATCTTCCTGAGCTCAAATATGGCCTCAAACACTTACTAGCTGGGTGACTCTGGGCAAGTCACTTAACCCTCTTTGCCTCAGCCACCCCCATCATCTCTTTAATCTGCATTCATGTGTTCAGGTTCCGTCACTCTAATTCATATCCTCATCAACAAGTGCTTTCTCCAACTAAAAATATTCATTCCTCTCTTCAGGAATGAATTTCATTTGATTAAATATTGTTAAGACATATTGAAGATCTCCTTGAATATCAAGAAGGAAGGTAAAGTTTATTTTTCTTGGCTACTCTATCTTTTTTTCCTCCCCCCAACTGTTTCAATGGTGTGCTAGTAAATGTTTAACAATTGGCTCTCTGGAATAAATGTATTCACAACACACTTTTTTGTTTAATCCACATTATCAACTTTTTTTTTTAGCACTTTTTAAAGCCTAAACAATCAACAAAACAGTAAATTAATCCCTGATTTATAGTGTGTGCTAATTAATAAGGTATGAATACACACACTGAAAATTTAACAATTGATCTCCTACGTACCCCTAAATTAGAGGAATTTGAGTGTACGACAAAAAAAATGGGGCATCTTTTCCAAATATCCATTACTATATGTGATAGTTCCCAGTGGTCAGTTTGCTTGACAATTCAACGTCATCATCGCCATCACTAGTTATATGACACTTTAAGGTTTGCAAAGCACTTTACAAATAGTATCTAATTTCATCCTCATAACTACCCTGGAAGGTAGAATTCAATTCAATCTGAAGTCAGGAAAACCAGAGTTTAAATCCAACCCCAGATACTTACTAAATATGTGACTCTAAGCTAGTCACCTAACCACTGCCTGCCTCAGTTTTTTCATCTGTAGTATGGAAATCATAATGGCATCTACATCCTAAAGTTATTGTGATGATTAAATAAGTTAATATTTGTGAAACCTTTGCAAATCTTGAAGGACTATATAAATGCTAGTTTTTGCTCATTTGTTTAAGTTCCTGCTCTAGTCCAGGCCTGTGCCAGATGCTAAGGTGTCAAACTCTAATAGAAACAGATCCCCATGGGCCCCATATGGACTTAGAAAATCCCAAATGAATGTTTTCTATGTTGCATTGTATATTTATTTCATTAAACATTTCCCAGTTGCATTTTAATCTGGTTCAGTATGCACTTGGATGTTCTGCAGGCCACTTGTGGTGCATAGGCAGCAAGACTGGTGGCTCTGCCACAATCTAGCTTTAAAACCCTTCCATTAAAGAGACTGGATGAAAAATTACACTTTTCAAACAAAAGCCCCTTGTTCGTTAGTTGCAATGATTCTGGAAATGAAGCATGTTTTGCTCTCTATCTCCCTCTACTGTTAGTAGATGGAAACGCACCCAAACGGAATCAATCCTCTGTTCTGTCAGCTACAGAATAAACAAAGTTCATGTCTCCTGCAAGACTTTTTCTCTGGATCCCAGTGTCGTCATCTGTGAAATGAGAGGATTAGACTAGATGTCCTCTGAGGCCCCTTTGCAAAGCTCCTGAGTAGGGCCCAAACCAGATTAAAATGTAATTGGGAAATGTTTAACAAAATAAGTAAAAATTTAATACAACATAGATAATGTTAATTTGTAGTTTTTTAAGTAAAATATGTGCTCGCAGAGATCCATTGCTATTTGGGTGTGATACTCTTGCTCTAGAGAATCAGGTTGGGGGGAGGGAAGGAAGCAAAAGCACTCCCCCTGACCTGCACTGGTAAAACCTATGCCTGGTATGAGGCTACCTCCTTTTTATGTCCAGGATCTGTGAGAACTGGAGATGCTTAGGTAACTTCAGTCTCAGCAGCAGCACCTCCCATGGGCAAAGCAATTACAGAGGCATCTGCTGGAGTTCCTGCATAGGGTAGTTTGATCAGCACCAGAAGAGAGGATCTGAGCAATGGCAGGAATGGACTGGCCCCAAATGAAAGGTTGGCATGACAGAGGCAGAGAGAAGGCAGGGGAGAAAGAGAGAGAGAGAGAGAGAGAGAAAGAGAGAGAGAGATACATCTATGTATATATACATACAAACATATAATAAACATACATATGCACATGTGAGATTTTATACACACACACACACACACACAGTCACCAGAAAAAAAAAATGATTCCCACTTGTAGCTATCAGACTATGATCAGTTGAGAGGAAATGTAAATTGATTAATTAGCAGCTTTGTGAAAACTTCATGTCCCAATAAGAATTAAATATTAGCCTCTCAAATTATTTTGTGTAATAGTAGAATTCTGTTTGAACCATTCTTTGATTGCTGCTTAGCATTTCCTTTTCTATGTGGGAATAAACTACCTGTTATAAATCTGATCCGTGTTAGTACATTGGGTACCTTTTTTATTTATTACATGGTGTGGGGGGAGGGTAACCCTAGACTACTACCAGAAGTGGTGTGATTATAATTAGCAATTTTTCCTTGGGAAGTTCAGGAGCAGTTAAAGAGCCAATGAATGTGAGAATTGGGGGGCCTATTTTCCTGACTGAGAAGTCAGCTTTCCCTAGAACTGAAACCCTAACAAAAGACGATGTTAGGTAGAGGACAGGGATTAGCACAGTTGGCCAGCATCCCTTCCCCCATCACCTGGAACAAGTGGCACCTGGCTAACTACTGCACTAGAAACACTGGTCCTAAGAAATACCTTACTTGATAAGCAGGGAATCAAAAGAAAACCTTTCAGCCGCAGAGAAGAAATCATAAAATTTCATAATTTTTCAAAATGGGATCACACTGGGAGGTCTAATGGGAATAAGACCAAGGAAGTAACATCACTTGCCTCACTGGCTGGCTGGGGATGTCTAATTTGAGTGGAGGCATGGGACGGGATCAGAGATGAACGAAATAAGTAACAAGATTTATCAAAATGCATGCACATACAGAGGACTTTGAGGGACAGCTAAGCAGTTTCACCAGCCTCCTCTAACCAAGCCTAATCCTGCAGCAAACCGGGTTGGAGAATTCTGAAAAACTCAGAAGTGAATCATTTAAACCCTTGCTTCTAAATGAAATTGCCCTGAGTGAAGAGCTGGTGATAAAGTTTTAATGTGCCTTGCCTCTCTGGGCCTCAGTTTCCTCATCTGTAAAATGAGGATAGACTAGATAGTTTCTAAGGTCTCTTCCATCTCTAGATCTCTGATCCTATGACCTAAGTTCAAATCCTAAAGGTGCTGATCACTACCTCTGTAAGTCACTTCGAGTCTCTGGGACTCAGTTTCCTCCCCTGAAAAAAAAAAAAATGAGGAAGTGGGATTCAATGTCCTCTGAGGTCCTTTGCAGCTCTGGAGTTCTGATCCTATGAAGCCGGTGAAGGAGGCAGCGTAAAAATTGTCAAGATTTTACTACGTCCGAAGGAGTCAAGAGGAGTCACTTCTGGGCCACAGGCTACATACCAGATAGATACTTAGAGAAATCTTTCTAGAGATCATTATACAGGAGGCCAAGTGGATGCTACAGAGGATGACTTTGTCCTGTTCTACGGCATTTTCCTCCTTCATCCTTCGGATACCCTCCCCTTATGGAAACTTGTTGTGTGGAAGCAGGAATATGCTTGTTTTGCTTGGCTCCAAAGGGCAGAATTAAGACCAGAGGGCGGAAGCTGCGGGTGGCCAGATCTCAGCCCAACCAAAGGAAAAAAAATCCTAATAATTAGAGCTAGTCAGGAATGTTACAGAAGAGGGAATTTCTTTCCGTTGTGGGTGTGGCCACTGAGGTCCTTTCCATATCTCTACTTACGTGCTTCTGTAACTCTGGGCATTGTCCAAAAGTGAAATAGGCTGCCTTGGAAGGCAGAGGTTGCCGTATTCCTGGAAATCTTCAAGCAGAGGCTAGAGGCCCATCGGCTAGAGAGAGCGCAGAGGGGATTCTAGACTTGAGCAGGGCTTGAACGAAATGATATCTGAGGTCCGTCCAACTCTGTCTTCGACTCTACAATCCTCCTCAGCTCTTGAATTCTTAGACCCTAACCTCTTCACTCTTGTCTTTCCAGATGTCCAGAGCCCCATGAAATCACTCCGGTTGGCTTGATACACATTTATACATACTCATCTTCTTCCCTCCCTCCTTCCTTTCCCTTTCCTTCCTTCTTTCCTTCCTTCCTTCCTCAGCTCCATCTCTCAGCTCCAGGCTTTTCCTCTGGCTGTTCCCCATGCCTAGAATTCTTTCCCTCCTCATCTCTACTTCCCGACTTCCCTAGATTCAAATTCAAACTAAACTCTCATCTTTTTCAGGAAGCCTTTTCCACCCCTCTTAATTCTAGCATCTTCCCTTTCTTAATTATGCCCTAGTTGTCCTCTATATAGGTGGCTTATATATATGTATGTGTGTATATGTATATACACACTTGGCACAAGGCAGCACTTGGCACAAGGCAGCACTTGGCACAAGGCAGCACATAGTAGGTGCTTAATAAATGCTTATTACATGGAAAGACTTACACTAACAGATTGCAAAGTGAAGTGAGCAGAACCAGGAAAACATTGTACACAGTAACCATAATAGCATAAGATGACCAGCTATGAATGACATAGCTATTCTCAGTGATCTAAGACAACTCATGATGAAAAATGCTATCCACATCTAGAGAAAGAACTGGTGGAATATGAAAGTAGATCAAAGCATACTATTTTTCACTTTCTTTATTTTTTATGTGGATTTTTTCTTTTGGTCTGTTTCTTCTTTCACAACATGACTAATATGGAAGTATGTTTTACATGATTGCACATATATAACATCAAATTGCTTACTGTCTTAGGGAGGGGGAGGTGAGGGAGGAAGGAGGAAAATTTGGAACCCAAAATTTTAAAAAATGAATGTTAAGAATTGTCTTTATATGTAATTGGGAAAAATAAAATACTCCATAATAAATTCTTATTTCCTTCCCTCCTTCTTTCCTCCCTCCCTCCCTCCCTCCCTTCCTTCCTTCCTTCCTTTCTAGAGCTATCCTAGCTCTCAGAATGAACACACCATATCTGTAAATAATGATAGCTAGTATTCATATAGCACTGTCCCATCTAATCTTACGTCTTATTAGTCTAAAAGCTAGAACCAGACTTGGCATCCTATGTTTTGTTCACTTTCCCAAACTGGCCTCTTAGAGTGTCAGAGGCCAAGACCTTTGTTTTGGTCCTTGCCCTTGAAGAATGAAGAAGACCTTGATTAGGTCTCCCAGGCACAGAGGACTCAGAAGAGTCTGAGAAGAATGCGTTTTGTCCTTGGCCCACCTCCCAGTGATTGAAACATCCTCATCTGCACACTGACTGCTCCCATCCCCTGGCCTGGCCTGGCCCAACCAGTGGCATTCCAGAAGGTCACTCTCCCAGGGAGCAGAGACATGAGACACGCTCTCTGGAAATGTGATTGAGTTGACCAAGCCCCTCCCAGAATGCACAGAGGTCAGAGGGAACATAGGAATTCCTTCTACTGATCATTGGAATACCACTCTCCTTTCTAACTGACTTTGCTCTGGTTTCTATGGCCACAGAATGCCAGTGGGAAAGTTTCCAAATCACTAGCAGATCTACATTTATATTTTTTCAACTGGCCCTATGATTTCATCAATGTGGGGAGTTTCCAATGAAATTCTACCAATGCAAATTGTCACCCACCATATTTGAACCTTGATCTTTCTGACCCTAAGGCCTCAGAATAACCTACTATGACATACTACCTTTCTCCAGATCTTACATTAGACTCCATATAAATACCCTCTAATTGGCTAGTTACTGTTTTCTTCATATCTGGTTTTCCTAAAGGTGTCTTCTGTAGGACTTGGGACCTGCCTTCCCCTCTCTTCCTCTACTAGGTTGTGCAAGTATATGAGTGTTGCTGTCATCTCCACACTCCACCCCCTTAATCCTGGCAAGCTGTTCACCCACGTAGTCTTAGAGTTGGAACATTATCTCTTGTTTTTGAAAAGTTTATATGTATCCTAGAAACTCAGGATGTCAGATAATGCACATTTGTTTTACAAAAAAATTTTCACACAGAGAACTAAATCATTTTTCAGTAGTTTTGTGTTTGTTATATTTGGGAAATATATAAGTTGTATTTCACTGAGCAATTGAAGATAGGGGAATGTCATGAAACAATAGTCATCTCACCCTGCTTGAGTATTGTTGGATAAATATCGGGGTGTGTACTAGAACCAGCCTTCACTGACTCATGAGAGTCAATAGTTAAGATTTCAGGAAATGCTACAAATCAGAGCTTGATTTGTTATTTATTGGTTCTCTAGACTTAAGAAAATGATGGAGAAAATGTTAATAATGTACGTTAAACTTAAAAGTGTGTTGGGTGTACATGTAATGTACATATATGCGTGTGTACACACACACACACACACACACACACACACACACACACACGAATAAGGGCCAATTTTTAAACATTTACCAGCACATCCTTAGATAAATAGGTTCAAATCCTAATCTAATGCTTACTGCCTATATGATTTTACCTCCCTGGGCCTCAGTTTCCTCATCTGTAAAATCAAAGAATTGGACTAGCCCTCTTCTGAGGTCCCTTCCAGCCCTTGATCTCTGATCCTATCATTCATGTAAGTGCCAGAGTAATTCAGAGTTATTAGCATTTAGTTTCAAAACACTTCAAGTTGCAGCCACAGCTACCAATCCACTGTGTTTTTAATCCCGGTATTTATGTTCTATTTTAATTCCCCTGAGAATCCTGATTTATAACATGAAAATGCTATCTTGTGGAAAGGGCCATGTGGCATCACCCCACCAACATAGCATGGGCTAATGTTATTTTTCTTTTGCTGATTTATGTAAATTTGGGGAAGGGGGCGGGTCATTCTTGTAAACCATGCCAGGTCTCAGATAAACTTCTCTGCTAGACAAGAAGCAGGCTCCCTCTCTCTTCAATGACAGGATGACAGTATTTCCCTGGCCTTACCCCGAGACTGAGCCCAGAAATAAGGAGGGGAAAGCTGTAGGCCAAGTTCCAAGAACTGTCTCCTAGCACGGATGCCCTTAGCATACCCCTGCCCACAAACTGAGAAACTTTGAGATGGCGATCCTTGCTTTGGGATATCTTATTCCAGCCACGTGATTAGACCCCACAAAGCAGTGGTGTCCCAGGCATACACACAGGACAGGGCAGGCAACCAGTGAATTTGCTCCAACATTGCCCTCTGAGTTCCACCAATGAAGGCAATATGGTTTATAAGATGGCTATTCCCAGAATGTGGGCCTTCAATCGATTTCTTTTTCTTTTTTTCATTGATTTTCTACTTGGAAACAGAAGCAGTGATTTAATAAGCCAATAAAATGAGGAGACTCTTTCCTTTTTACTTTATTGGGGCAGATCTATCAACTAGCATTTATTAAGTACCTACTATGTGCCCGGCACTGTGCTAAGCAGTAGGGATATAAAGAAATGCAAAAGACAGTTCCCATTCTCAAGAAGTTCACAGTCTTAACACCACGCCATCACCTATGTACAAACAAGACATATACGGGATAAATGAAAGATAATCACAGAGGGAAGGTACTAAGACTAAGGAAGAATGGGAAAGGACTAATCATCCTCTGCTCCCTTCTTCCCTCCAGATTAGAACTGAGGACCAATATTAGTGATGACATCTGGTGACGAATATCATAGAATTATAGAGTATGAATTGGAAGACTTCAGAGGTCCTCTGGTCTCAAATTACAAATCATATCACCTACATGAGGTCATCCAGTCTTTCCTTGAAGGTCTCCAGAGACAGAGAACTCATTACCTGCCAAGGCAGCCCATCCTGCCGAGGGACAAGTCTAATCGTTGGGAAGCTTTTCTTTATATTGGGCTGAAATTGTCAGACCACATTCAAATCATTGACAAGCACTTATTAAGCACCTTCTGTGTGCCAAGCATTGTGCTAAGCACTGAGGACACAAAGAAAGGCAAAAAAAAATTATTGTTATTTTTCAGTATTGTTCTAGGTATCACATTTTAAGAAGGATATTGACAAACTGCAGAGAGCTTGGAGAAAGAGGATAGAGATAGTGAGAGGACTGAATAAAATTCATGCCATATGAAGATTAGGTATTTTACATAAAGAAGACATGATCTATGGGAAGACGTAACAACTGTGTTTGAAGGACTATGTTGGGGAAGAGGGGCTAGATTTGTTCTTCATGGCCCCAGAGGACAGAAACAGGAGGTATGGGAGGTGGAGGGGAAAGTGTCAGGAAGACAAATTTCTCCTTCATAAAAAGAAAAATGTCCTAATAATTTGAGCTAGTTGAAAATGGAATTGACTGCTTACAGGAGGTAGTGAGCTCCCTCTTGCTGGAGTTATGCAAGTAGAGCCAATTTGATAGACTATTGGATAAAGTATCGGACCCAGTCAGGAAAACCTGAGTGTGATTCTGAGCAAATCACTTAATTTCTACTTGCCTCAGTTTCCTCATCTGTAAAATGGGGATGATAATAGCACCTACCTCCCAGGGTTGTTGTAAGAATCAAATGCGATATGTACAGCACATGGCAAACCATAAAGTATTCTTAATATGAGTTATTGCTTTTATTAGAGAGGATGCCTTTTTACGTAGGAATTGGACAGCATGACCCCTAAGGTACCCTGAAATGCTGAGATTTTATGAAATCTTCCTCTATGTAATGTCTGCCCTTTAACCCTAATTCTGCTTAATAGACTCAGAGGAGTCCAACCTGGAAAGAACCTTCATTCTCCTTTCAGCCCAGTTCATGACTTTCTGGACTTCAACTTCTATCCCTTCCCCTCCCCCCCTCCCTTCTGTGTGTTGGCTTACCCCCATTAGAATGTAAGTTACAGAAGGCAGGGAGCATCTTTCTTTTTGCTCCTTTTTGTATTCCCAGAACTTAATATGGAACCTGGCACATAGTAAGCTCTTAGCAAATGTTTTTTTTCTTTCCTCCCTCCCTCTCTTTTACTCTCCCTTCTTCCTTCCTTTCTTCCTTCCTTCCTTCCTGTCTCACTTTATAGATGAAGAAATGGAAGCCCAGAAAATACAAATTAATCACTCAAGGTCATATAGGAGGTAAATTAAAGAATCAGTAGCACAATGAATAAAGTGCCAGGCCTGGAGTCAGGAAGACCTGAATTCAAATTCAGCCTCAGACACTCATTAGCTGCGTGACCCTGAGCAAGCCATTCAACCCTGTTTGCCTCAGTTTCCTCATCTGCAAAATGAGCTGGAAAAGGAAATGGAAAACCACTCCAGTATCTGCCAAGAAAACTCCAAATGGGGTCAACAACAATTAAACAACAACAACAACAATTGAATCCAGGATCTTGGTCTTAAAATAAGTTAGAGATGGGCTCTTGTTTTATATCTATAGCTTAGTAGATTGAGTTGTCAGTTAATGGGAATATAAATAATAATATTAATAATCATCATTATTATTGCTGGCATTTATATAGTGCTTTAAGGTTTACAAAGTGCCTTCCAAATACTATCTCATTTGATCCTCCTACCAAGGTAGGTGCTATTATTATCCTCATTTTACAGATGAGAAAACTGAGGCTGACAAAGGTTAAGTGACTTGCCCAGGGTCACAATGACTACGTCTTGCCTGAAGCTGGATTTGAACTCAGATCTTCCTGATTCCAGTCCCAGCACTCTGTCCACATTGCCTCAGTACTAGCAGTTAGTGCCCCAGGCGCATGAATAACCAAGCGTAAGATCACCTCCCTTGGAATCTGTTCAGTATTTTTATAACCTGTCAGAAGGAGAACAAGTCATGTGTGGGTGCTGATGACCTACATATCTTAAAGACAGCCTTTCACTTTCTGATCTCTGTTATCTGATTTATGTCAGTGTTCTTACAATCCCCACTTCAAGATAATACAGCAAAAGGGTTGGAGGAGGGCCTTGTCAGCTCTAGTACATGAGGATTCTGGGAAATGCACTGAGATTGGCAATGAAGCACTAATAGAAGAAAAATACTCATTAACGAGTTCAACCATGTCATACTTTTATTTTTTTCACCCTTAATGATGAGTTTTTCAAACAAAGCAATGCTCAAGGACCATCTACGCAGTTGGAACAGGGTTGAGGTCTACACTGGGATCCCTCTGCACTGACACAATCTCAGATGCTTGAATTATTGAAATATGATCTCTTGTAAACATCCTCTTCTCTTTACTCAGACAGCCACCATCTTGTTGCAGGCTTTGATCATCCCATGGCTGGACTGTTACATAGCCTGCTGGTTGTTTTCTCCAATTTTCCTAAAGCACAGGTTTTTAGGAAAGCACAGGTCTTATGACACTCACATGTCATACCCCTACTCATTAAACTCCTGTGGCTCTCTATTACCTTTTGTATCAAATATAACATCTTCCATTTGACTTTTAAAGTCATACATGACCTGTTTTCTAGTTTTCTAGTTTTCTTACAATTTACCCCTTCCTCCTAAGCAAAACAGGTCTCCTTGCTATTCCTTGCACATGACACTCTTTCCCCTGCTGCCATGTCTTTTCACTGACTGTTCCCCCATCTCTGGAATGCTCTACCCCCTCACCCCCACCTCTTGCTCTTCCTGGCTTTCTTTAAGACTCAGCTCAAATCCTATCTTCTGCAGGAAGACTTTGCCAATGTCCTCCACTGCTAGTACCTTCCCTCTAGGGATCGCCTTCCATTTCCTCTCTCTATGTTTCATGTCTGTAGTTGTTTGAATGGTTTCTCCCTCCATTAGGATGTGAAGTCCTTTAGAGTAGGAACTGGGTTTTGGACTTTCTTTGTATCCCCAGCCCTCAACACATTACCTGGCACATGACAAGTACTTAATAAATTCTTGTTGGCTGTTAAATGACTGACTTATGAGGAAGCATAGTATTCATAGATTTAGTCAGAGGAGACCGAAGAGGTGTAAATAGTCCAACCCTCTCATTTTCTCAGATGAAGAAACTGCTGTCCAGAATGGTTAAAATGACAGTCCAAGGTCATACAATTAGTGAGGAAGAAAGTTGAGATTTAAACCCAGTTCCTCTCAAAATTCAGAATTAGGAGCTAAATACAAAATTGCATCATTTAGGAAAATGCAAAAATGAAAACATCAGCAATTGGAATATAAAAATAACCATTCTAAGTTGAGGCTTCAGTAAAGTTTTTTTTTGTTAGTTAAATTTTTAATTTAATTAAATTAAAGATTAAAGATGGTCATTGCATTGTACTGTGAAAGGAAACAGATTGTGGATCCTGATCAGCTACAGCAGATAGGCAAATCCACAGAATGGAGGTCTCTGTAGCTGTTCAGGTTGCTGGGAATCTCATTATACTGAATAATAGATAGAGTCATAAACTATGAAGAGCTCCAAACCAGTTGAGGTTTCAAAGCCAACACTTGAAATCTAAGGAGGGGAAGGGAGAGTACAAGCGTTTATTAAGAGCAAGACAGGGTGCCCCAACCCTGAACTTACAGTCTATCAGGAAAGACAAAGAGGTAAATAAACAAATAAATATGTACACACACACGCACACACACACACACACACACACACACACACACACACGGACTTCTTGAAGGAATCTAAATTGTGGATGACCTAAAGGGCAATAATGGAACGCATGGCAGGTGTAAGTAAGCTACAGAAGTTCCATTCAATGTACCATTATTAGGCACTGGCAGTTAGGTGGCACAGTGGTTAGAATGCTGGACCTGGAATCAGGAAGACCTGAGTTCAAATCCAGCTATGACTCTGGGCAAGTCATTTAACCCTGTTTGCCTCAGTTTCCTCATCTGTAATATGAGCTAGAGAGGGAAACGGCAAACCACTCCAGTATCTTTGCCAAGAAAACCCCAAGTGGGGTCATGAAGAGTTGGTCACAACTGAAATGCCTGAACAACAACAAACTACTATTCTTTTTTAACTTTTTTTGTTATTTTGAACGTAAACACTAAAAACCATGAACATTTCCATATACAAAAAAAGAACAGAAAAAAAAGATTGTATATGAAACCGTGAATTACCAATTACCTACAGTTTAGGTTTTTTAAAAGTTTATAATGATTAGACATATTGGTTTCAAAGCTGCCCTGCTTGTCCATATTGTTCTTGAAACTACTTTCTCTTGTCTTCTATGCATTTTAAAATGTTTCGTTAATGTTCTTTTCTTTTTTTTTTCCCTATCACCAGTCTTCTTTTCTCTTCCAATTCTCCCCCCCCCAAAAAAAAGTCAATAGAAGCTTCAAATAACAAATAGACATAAACAAACAAAATAAATTTGTTCATTTACCGAGCCTGAAAACATCTGCCTCATTCTATATCCCTAGTCCATCACTTCTTTGTCAGGAGTTGGGCGGCATGCTTTAGTCCTTTGGAGTAAAGGTTGATGATTGCCATCAATCAGAGTTCTTAAGTCTTCCAAATTTTTTTTGTTTACAATGTTGTAATAATTTCATAAATCGTCCTCCTGCTTTTGCTCCCTTTGTTCCGCAACAGCTCATACAAGTCTTTCCAGGTTTCTGTGAATCCGTTTATGAACCATCTGCACAAAGCATCACTCAGCCCCAAAATTAATATATATATATAATTTCTTTAATAAAAACATAGTCAGTAACCTCCAGGTGAAGGCAGTCCACAAGGAAATAAAAACTAATCAGGAGCTTACTATAGCCTGTAAGGAATTCACCTGAAGTCTCCAGAGCTTCCCAACAGACATCTAGAGTTCCTTGTTCTAGATATGCCTTGCTAAAGGGGTCCCCATCTTACCTTTATATACTCCTTGCCTAAAAGACCCGCAGCTGAATCCCAGGTAAATGAACCTCAGAACAATATTAACTAGAATAACCTCAGATCTGCTCCAGTGTGTTTTGGCTCACAACAGATCTGGTTGGTGATAAAAGGGTATAATGTGTTGCTATAGCCTTTTTACTAATATTTAATATAATTTTTTTTTACAATATTCAAATTAGAGATATTGGTCTATAATTTTTCTTTTCTGCTTTGTCCCTCCTTGGTTTAGGTATCAAGATCATAACTGTATCCTAAAAATAATTTAAAAGGATTATTTCCTTCTTTGGCAAGAGTTTATGTAACATTGGAGGTAAGAGGCAGTATGATACATTGGAAAGAGTACTGGGTTTGGAATCAGAGAAGTTGAGTCTAAAGGCTAGCTAGTTTTGTCACTTACTAGCTATGCGGCCTTGGGCAAATAATTTAACTTCTCTGGGCCTCAATTCCTCATCCATAAAATGAGGTGGTAACCTCTAATGTCACACTTACCTCTAAATCTATTATCTATTAAGATAAAGGTTATCTATTAATCTAAATGTATTAGCTATTAAGACAGCTGACAGGTCCAGAGTGTAAAGTGGAAGGGAAAGGCAAAGGAAGGTAGGATGAAGCAAGGGATAGAACTGAGCTGGATAGAGTTAAGAGTATGTGGTCAAAAGAATGGATAGGGTTTTTGCCTCAGCAAATGGCAGCTCTGAATCATAGGAGAAATCAAGATTTTTACTAATCCCAAACCATCTCTTTTAACAAAGAAAAATGACTAATCTAAACAAACTGATGTAGAGAATGCATTTGTCATGGTATGCAGTAATATTCACCCTGGGTTTATTACCTCTCTACCTAAGAGAAGGAAGAGTATGTTATCATCAACTTTTGGAATCCATTTCTCAAGAAGTACATATTGTGTAAAATTGTACAAAGCATCAAAAGAGAAATAGAGAAAGAGGACTAGAGCACATTAGGAAGACCCTTTGGGGAGGGTTCAGGGAAAGACCTAGTCCACAATTGTACAGAATGAGAAAGCTTGGATGGGTTGTAATCTTCACTGGTAGAGAGGGACAAATGTTCATAACATCACAGATTGAGTGAATGATAGAAGTATAAAAAATAATAATACCATAAGGCAATATGTGAATGTTATGAATAATACAGACAATAGATGCTACAGAGAAGAGATTGTCATATAATGCCAAGTTCGTAGAAGGGATCCTTGGTCATTCCATAATGTTTATTCAAGACCTAAAGTGAATTTTCATTTTGGATACTGGCCAGATGATCTGGCCAGAACATGAAGTGCCTTAGCTGATGAGGAGAGAACCCTATAATGAACTATAAGATCATTGAGACTCCCTTGAGCCTCGTAATTCTCTCATTCTATGTCCTGTGCACATTCCAAAAGTGTATAAACATAATAATTAAGGACAATAACAAGAGCTGACATGTGTATAACACTTTGAAGATTGGAAAATACATTATATGTGTAGCACTACCACTTGGGTACCTCCCCCAACTCACACTAGCACATTAGTTGGGTCCCCAGATGAACAACTCCTCTTTTGTGTTTTAAGGGTAACCCTGTAGTACATGAGCCCTCACTGGTGTGCCTCTCTAATAATGTTCAGCCAGTGGATTCAATTAGCTTTTTTTAAAATGATATTTATTCAAATGGCATAGCAAGAATAGTGATTTAACAAAGCATTTCCCTGAAAAACCTGGGGCATACTCTCCCATAAATATACAAATCCATGAGGAGAAGAGTGGGTATAAGTTTAAAGTACAGTGGTCATGAAACACACATGTTGGGAACACACTTGGTCAAAATGATTCACAACTTTGGAACATCAGGCCTTGATGTTCTTTCTTTCTCTGGAGAGCCCTCATGAAGTTCACTGTGGGGTAGGGCATGATGAGTCACTGTTAAGTTGAGGTGACTCTTTGCAGGTCATGGTGTCTTGGGTGAACAGGTCACTCCACTGCTGGGCTGCATCAAGCAGGTTGTTTAGTTACTAAACTGGCTCTTGACTTGGCTCAGATGCCGATGGGCTGGACCAAGAAGGTTGCTCAACCACTGGTCAATGCTGTCACTGGGCTGGGCCCAGCCTATGGCCAAACTAGGCTGAGCAGATCACTCGGCAACTGGGCTGCTGCTCAGTCCTGGACTAGTCAAAACACTTGGTCTTTGGTCTCTCCACAGGGCGTGGTATCTCTGCTGTATGGAACAATTTGCTGTATTCCGCGGGGACTTGCTTTGGATGGGCAGTTGCAGTGTTTCCCACCTATAGCCACTGGCTGGTTGTTGCAGCACTCTTTTCATCAAGGGCAACAGCCTAGGGTCAGTCTTCCCCAACTCTTCTTAATTCTAGTGCTTTCCCTCTGTTAATTAGCTCCAATT
Organism: Vombatus ursinus; assembly: GCF_900497805.2. NCBI lineage: Eukaryota > Metazoa > Chordata > Mammalia > Diprotodontia > Vombatidae > Vombatus > Vombatus ursinus. The sequence continues at coordinate 12,255,089 of NW_020954603.1, read as the reverse complement.
TAACCTGTACGTAGCTTGCTTTGTACACAATTGTTTGCATGGTGCCTTCCTCACTCGATCATAGGCTCCTGGAGGACAAGAGCTATCTTTTGCCTCTTTTTGTATCCCCAGTGCTTAGCACAGTGCCTGACAAATAGGAGGTCCTTAATAAATGTTTACTGATTGATTGATTGAGAAGCCTCTCCTATCTGACTCTCTGAACTTCAGTTCTGAACTTTGTCACTTCCAGGCAGGAGGTGGGACAGATCTGGGATCTCTCAGGGAGGAACCCCACACACCTTTACTTACAGTCAACATCCCAGTTACACCTCCTGGATTCCTTACGCAGGGTCTTATGCAGAGGAACGGCTGAGAACAAAGTTATGGGGGCTCTCTGTGCCCTAGGGGCAAGTTCACTGTCTGCTGACTTTTCATATGTGGTTGAGATGCTCAAGACTTGATGTGGAGTGCTTCCTTTATATCTAAAAGGTCTTGTCCTTTACATTTCATTGTGTCTGTCTTTCGCCCCTTCCAACCTTTACCTTTGCTCAAGTACAGATATCCCCTTACAGACATATTATCTCATTTGGACCTCACAACAGATATTATTATGCCCATTTTACAGAAAAGGAAAATGAGAATCAAAGACTAAGTCACTTGCCTTGAGTCACAAAACAAATGAGTGTCAGGATTTGAATCCAGGTTCTTCTTGACTCCAAATTCCATTTTTTGTCTATTGCATCATGGTATACTTGCATCGAAGTTTAAAAAGCAAAATCAACTTCTCAAGTACCACATGGGGGAAGTATGGTTAGATAGCAGTTTGTCTGAAAAAGATCTGAGGTTTCTGTGAACTTCAAGAACAACATGAATCAGTATGTTAGAGTGGCCAAAAAAAAAAAAAAAAGCTTATGCAATCTTACATTGTCAAGGACTAGGGACGCTATTGTAACCCACTATGTTCTGTCTTACCATTATCTTGAGCATTATGTGCAGTTCTGGGAACCTATTTTTGGAAAAGGATCTTTAAGGGCCTCGAATTCGTGTCATCTGAGAATTGATTGAAAAACATGGGTATATTTAGCCTTGAGAAAAAAATAGTTAAGGGAGATATAACCATTTTCTAGCATTTGAAGAGCTTTCATATGAAAGAAGGAATAGATGTATGTATAAAATGTTTGATACCAGAGGGAAGACCTACAAGCAATGGGTGTAAGTTACAAAAAAGGAAAATTTCAACTTAAGAAAAAAACCCTGATGATTTTGGAGATTTTGTAGGGAAAACTGATTTTTTTTATTTCATCATTCTTTGGCACTCCCAGTGTGGAAATTCTCTTTACCAATGTAGATCAACATAATTATTTGCAACTTGTAGTCTTATAGCTCACTGAATGGTTAAGTAAATTACCCATGGTCCAATAGCTAGGTCCCAATTAGTACAGATAATGAATCCTGTGAAGTACTCACATCTATTCGAATTTGTACTATTCTGAGTTATAATTAGGTAAAATATAGTCATTGGTTCCAACCCAATGAAAATACGCATTGCAAAATCAAATAATTTGACTAATTAATGTGTTCATTATTTGTACTTTTCAGGTCCTAGGTACATATCAGGGTTGGGTTTGAACCCAGGTCTTTCTTGATTCTAAGGCCAGCCCCCTACCTGCTGTGCCATGCTTCCCCTCAATTAAACCATTCAAAAAGTGAAATAGGCTGACACAAGAATTTGTAGGTTCTTTTGCTCACTGCAGGTTTTCAAAAAAAAGCTGGTGACCACTTGTTGGGTATGTTGTGGCAGAGATTCCTGTTCACGTACAAGTTGGAATGGACAGAGGTAAGATTCCCTCCAGCGCTAAGATTCTCCAAATGTATATTCTGGGAACTATGACCATGGGAACTCTCTGAAAGCATTTGTCACAGGTGACCCACAGCACGCTTGTACCCAACCAAAATAAAAAATAGAATGTCATTTCTGAGATGCCTAGTTAATCTTTCCTAAATAAGGAATCAAAATCTGCCTTAAAAAAAAAAAAAAAAGAAGAAGTTTCACAAACTTTGACTGAGTTCACAAAAAGCTTCTGTATCTTTGAACTCGGTGATCAGTCACCGTTATAGTTCCAGTAAACTTTCCACTGGCTCTCCATGGCACAAAGACCTCTATTGTACCCAGGATGGTACATCTTATAGGACTAAAGTTAAGTGAGCATTGCATCATAACCCCCTGTGGCCATCTACTTCAGCAGGCACTGAATCCTGACTCAGACATATAATGTCACACTCTGCCTACTGGTTAAAGAAAAACGTGGGAAGAGATGGAAAATGTATTTTTTACATATGAAATGAACGCACAAGGAAAAAATAGTTTCTCTCCAACTCACAGACTAATGTCACAGTCATTTCTTTTTTCTTTATTTGCTTATTTTTTAAATTTTTTAATTTATTTTATTTTTAATTTATGGAATAAAACAAGCATTTCTATTACAGTATAATTTTTTAAGATGACTGTACAATAAACTGCAAATCTATTATGTACTCTCATAGTCAATTTCTATAATAACTTTGATCAATAATCTTACTGATTCTATTTCTCTTCAGAGTGAAGTCTCACATCAAAATCCAATATAACCACTGTGTTTATCTAGATAAAATGTTCTTAATTTGGAAGGGCTTTGTGGAGAGATTTCAGGGTATCTGTAAATGGGTGGGAAAAAAATTCATCTTTATTTTCACTCAACTCTAATTGAAATTTAGCATTCCCTCTATCTATATAATTTTGCTAAAAACCCATTATTATGAGAAGGTATGGGGTTAGCCAAACTGACATGAAGATCCACAATACCCCAAAATGTTAAAGACTCCTGGCCTAGATGGTTTTCCAAGTGTGAATCATGAAGTCTACATAGAATCAGAGGATCTTAGACCTGGAAGAAAGTTCACTGATCAGCTCTTGCAACAGACTACAGGGGGGAAAATGAGGAAATGGATGAGATCAAGCCTGGCACAGAGAGGTGTGACAATAGGAGTAATGAGAAACTTTATTAATCTGGCCATTATCTGAAGCTGTTTTCTCCCTCCAAAGTAGGGCAGATAAATATTTCTCTGCTTGCCTTGATGATAATTTCTCATTTCAAAAGATGGAGAAAACAATGAGGGGAAATTCTACCCTGGATCTGATTGTTACCAGGGGGAGTAACTGGTCATAGAGCTGGAAATAATGGATAGTAGCAGGGGGAGAAGGAGCCAACCTCTCTTCCAGTTCATATTAGATGTAAAGAAAGATTGGCATAGTGGGACGTGCATCTTCAATTTGGAGAGAAGAGATTTCCAGGAATTCAGAGGAAGGATGGTTAAGATGAAATGAAATGGAAAAGCATTTAAGCGCTTACTGTGTGCAAAAATCTTTGCTAAGAACTGAGGACGCAGAAAGAAAACAAGACTCCCCTAATTGTGGTAGACAGCCCACAGACGAGGGCACAGTGGTAGAGCCAAAGGAAAGACCCAGAAGGCCTCAGGGTGACAGCCAAAGGGTGGAAAACAAGGCTGGGCTATCCTAGGGTGTTATGACAAAGATGGCAATACCTGGGGGATCTGGAGGGTCTACAGACAGGGCAGACCATAAGGCCCAATGACCTTTAGGAGCACTGGAAGAGCAGATGGTAAGGTCCAGTGGTTTACCATCATACCAGAAGTATTACAGTGTCCTTCATCCAAGCTCTAGATTCAGAGACGCTCATTACAAAGTTGGTGTTTGTCAGACATGGTGGGGCATGACTGTAACCCCTGCTGCTAAGGAGTATGAGGTTGGCCAATTTCTTGAGTTTGGGAATTCTGAGATACAGTAGGCTAAAGCTGATCTTTAGATATCTGAACTAAGTCCAGAAACACCATGACGAGCCCTCAGATGAGCCCTGGGTCACCAGGCCACCAGGGAAGGGGCTAAGCAGCTCAGGTTGGGTCAAGAGCAGCTCAAAGCTCCCATGCCAATCGATATTAGGATTGGGCCGTGAGTGGTCCCCGCTCTTCTAGTCTACATTCCAAAAAAAGAGAGAGAAAAGAAAAGGAGAGGGGATGAGGGAAGAAGGGAAAGGAAGGGAGGGGAGGGAAGGGAAGGCAAGACTCTTCCATTTCCTAGGCCTCAAGTTTTACCTGTAAAATGAGATAGTTGAGTTAGATGGGAAGCTAGGGGGCACAGTGGATAGAGCACAGGGCCTGGAATCAAGAAGACCTGAGTTCAAATATAGCCTCAGTCACTTACTATTTGTGTGACCCTGGGCAAGTCATATAACCTCTGCCTGCCTCAGTTTCCTTGATTGTACAATGGAGTAAGAATAGAATCTACCTCCCAGGGTTGTTGTGAGAATCAAATGAGATAGTATTTGTAAAGTGCTTTGTAGACCTTAAAGTGTTATATAAATGCTAGGTTATTATTTCAGGTCACTGTGTCCAGCTCTAAGCATCCAAGATCCTATTTTTCTTTTGGCTTTATTTTCGCAGCATAATGACTGTAGCATATGTCTGAATATCCAGACTCCCATTCAGATTAGGAAGCTAAAAATGCCAAATGATTAAAAGAAAAAAAGATTCCTTCATACTTCCATGGGAAATTTACCGATTTAAAAATGGAGGACGAGCTGCTGACAAATCTATGACCTTGAAGAAGCTTCCCCCCTCTGGACCTCTGTTTTCTTGTCTGTAAAATGAGGAAAATGGTCTGTAACCTTCACGTTCCCTTCCAATTATAATACTCTATGATTCAATGAAAGGTGAGGGGGAGGAGGGGCACAGCTGCGGGCTCTTGGGCAGTTGGCACTGTATTTACTGCTCAGAGACTGTGTGAGCCTTTTCTCAGTGTCTCTGGCTGGTTGCTACATACCAAAAGGGGCTGCTGAGGATGGGGGAGGAAGCATGATGTAATGGGTAGAGAGCACTGACCTCCCAGTCAGGAAGATCTGGTTTTAAATGCTGCTTCTGATGCTTCCTAGCTGTGGGATCCTAGACAAGTCACTTAACTCCTTCATGTCTTAAAAAGGGATACAAAGATGAGTAAACTGAGTTGGCATTACTGAGAACAATAGAACCAGCTTATTTGGTGTAACTAAGGGACAGACGTCTTTTAACTGGAAACACCCAAGGGGGCAACTAGGGGAAGACAGGGGCAACAAGAGAAGAACAGGAAGACAGCATTCAGGTGTTCAGCCGTGACCAACTCTTCGTGGCCCCATCTAGAGTTTTCTTGGCAAAGATACTGGAGGGGTTTTCCATTTCCTTCTCCAGCTCATTTTACAGATGACGAAACTGAAGCAAATGGGGTTAAGTGACTTGTCCAGGGTCACACAGCTAGCAAGTGTCTGAGGCCAGATTTAAACTCATGAAGATGAGTCTTCCTGACTCTAGACCCAGCGCTCTATCCACTGCACCATCTAGCCACCCATAAGACAGCACAGACCCCCCCAAAAACTGGGGCAGCAGATGAACGCCCAAACCGGGCATAGTTGACAATTCCAAAGCAGGACAAGGAAGGGAAAGGAACAGAAATGTCCAGGGATGTTGCTGGAGAGCTTTGAGTATCTTGGTCTTCATAGAATTCACAGAATCATGGAATTCATGAGGTGGATGGAATCTCAGCTGCCACCTCGTCTATCCCACATACAAAGGATACCATACAAAACAAGTGGTCAGCCAGCTTCTACTCGAAAACCTCCAAGAAAGTAGAACTCTTTGACTCTCAAGAAAAGCTAGTCATCATTTTTGGACAATTCTGCCGTCCAAATTGGCCTCTTTACAACTTCTACCCATCGATCTTCGTTCTTATCCTCTGTGGCCAAATAAAACCAATCTAATCCCTCCATCCCATGAGAACCCTTCAGAGACTTGAGGAAGGCTAGCATGTCTGCTTGAGTGTTCTTTTCTCCAGGCTCAACATGCCCAATTCCTTCACCTGGTCCTCTTATGTCATGAGCTCAAGGCTCTTCACCATTCTGATTAACCTCCCCGAGACATTCTTCTCCAACTTAACAATCAAAGCTGAACACCACTCCAGATGAACTCTGACAAGAGTGAGTTATGATGGGATCATTGCCTTTATGTTCCTCGAGGCCATGCCCCACTTAAAGTAGCCCAAGATTACAATTCCACAGTTGACTCATAATGAACTTGTGTTCCACTAAAACCCCCAGACCTTTTTTTCAGAACAACTTGCTCTCTATACATTCCTTTCCCATCTTATATTTTCAGAGTTCACTTTATATACCCAAGTTCAAGGCTTTACATTTATACCTACTGAATTTTATCTCATTAGATTCAACTCAATGCTGTAGTCTGTCAAGAACCTTTTGAACCCTGATTCTGTTATCCAATGTACTAACTCTCTCTCCCTCTCAGCTTGTTGTCATCTTCAAATTGCCCTCTGTGCCTTCATCCAACTCATTAATAAAAATGTCAAACAGCATAGGACTGACCACAGATCCCTGGGATACTCTACTGAAGACCTCCTGCCACAATGGCATTGAACCCGTTAACAACTATTCTCAGTTAAGCCTGAATCCATCTGATTGGACTATCATCTAATTCATATCCCTCCATCTTCTTCAGGCTCTGGCAAGAGAAGAAAGGTACCCATAATGGTCTTGAGAGAAATTTCTCCCAGAACTTGGCTCACCATTATACTCAATGTATCTTTACACTAAGCTCTCCATATTTCGATGGATGTACCTCTGGAGTCTAGTGTTGGTCTATGCATGTGGAAGAGTGGCTCAGAAATACTGGAGGATTGATTACTTTATAGGGAGGGAACTGGGCCTCACTCAGATGCCACAGGTTAATTTTTCAAAACAAAGGACACAAGCAGAGACACTCTAATCAGCAAGATCATTTGGAAGATGAAAGTTTCTAGTATATAAGGTTCCCTTCAGATTCCAAAGAAAGGAGAGGATGCCCTAGCAGAAGAAGGAGACGTGCTAAGGTAAAGACACAACCTGTTGCTGGGCCTGAAAAATTGTTTTTTCCCCATACTATAATATTGGTTTCCTTGCTTGTGAAATGTAAATAACAATAACTGAAATATCAATCTCACAGGATTGTGGAAGGCTTGAGAGACATAATATGCAGCAAAACACTTTGCAGACCTCTGAATGGTATGTAAAGATTGTTACTCTTACAAACACATAGAGAAATTAATTTTATTTTTTTCTTATTTGAATTTTTTTATTCTGAACTTAACAAACATGAAATAAAATCAGCATTTCCATATGCAAAATAGAAAAGTGAAAGGATTGTACATGAAATCATGAATCTCTGTTTCATCAGGCTTGTTTTCTTTTTAAATATGTAATAAATTCAATATGTAACTTTCAAAGCTGTCCATTTTGTGTTTCTTTCTGACTTTTGTTCTGTTCTCTTCTGTACATTAAAAAAAAATTCAAAATCCTTCTTTTTTTTTGGCAACCTTATCCCTGGTCCCCATTTCCCTTTGAATTGGGGGGGGAGGAAAAAATGCAACAAATGTGCATAGTGAAGCAAACAAAAAAATTCTCCTGTTAACTCCATCCAAAAATATGTCTCATTCTGCCCTTTGAGTCTCTCGCCTCTTTATTAAGACCTGTTTAAATATTAGCTATTATTGTGGAATTCTTTCTGATCACCTTTATCATGCTAAGTCATAGATACAAGATTATTCTAATTGTAGAAACCACAGATTAAGTTCAAATACTGGGATGCCCATCTGCCCCCAACAAAAATGTCCGAAAAGACCCCATGCCCTTTATTAGTGCCTAAATGAGCAGATCTTTGGAAATGCTTTGCTCTTTTTCATCCTCCACTTTCACCTCAATGCCAATAATTCCTTCCATGCCTAACTGGAGAGTATTTATTCTCGTGGTGGATCACTGAATGCCGAAATTGGTATGCAGCAATCTGGGTCCACTTCTGCTAATCTCTATAACAAAATGGTTGCCCCCAGGGCAACTCTGAGGGCTACCAGGAGAACGTTCAAAGGACCTGCCCCACCATGGCACTGCCAAAGTACTCTGAGTCAAGACACAACAGGGATTTCAAGGCCTGCAGCAACCACTGCCCGGGGCAAGCAACATGAAATGCAGCTCTCAAATCAGTTTTTGTAATTAGTGCTGCAAAAATGACGCAAGAGACAGTTAAGAAAAATTCAGTTGAATGGAAGGGAAGAATGTTAACTATAGGGACCTAGGGATTAGAAGCTCAAGGCTTGGCAAGGACCTTGAGGGTCAGCTGGTCCAACCCACAGAATTTAGGGTCCTACGCGCTTCCTACTCCGCCAGAGAGACCGCATGAACTTCCTTCCCAATCAGTGAAGGGAAGATAGCCCAGGGATTATCACCCCCTCAGTCGCCGGGGAGAGTGAGGAGAGAAGGGAAGTACTGATTTCTTAAGAAGAGAAAAGTTGATCCGGTCCAAAGGAATGCCTGGTGAGGGGATGGGCTGGGTTTTTATGAGAAAACGGGAAAGAGAGAACAGACTACGGAATGTTGTTCCCAGAGCTCAAGGGAACCTGAGCCTCTTTTATCTTACTTCCCCCGCCCCTTTCATCACTTAGTAATTATTAATCCCCCATGAGTAAAAAGTATTAGAAAGAAGATACACGAAACCCTAGGCCCATCTTATTGGAGCACACATTCTAGGATAACAAGATACAGAGCATTATACAGATATGCTTTACCAGTTAATGCACAGGCATATAGAAGTACACTTTAAAATAAAATCTTTGTGCTTTCTCTTTTTCTCGATTTTTTTAAATTAAAAAATTGTTTTTTAATCTTCTTTCCCTAGGCCAGTGTCCAAACTCCTATTCCCCTGTCTCCACCTCCTATGTTAAAGAAGAGCCCTGGCTAATTTTTTGCGCCTTCTAGATTTCATCTTCTAGGTCAAAACCTGGGTAGTCCTGGGCTAGCAACTCTGAGCTACCAGGAGTGAGAATAGCTGAAAAAGTCCCCGTTGATCATTGCAAAGGACTCAGATCTTGCTGAAAGCCTTCCGTGTTCTTTTTGCCAGTGAAACACTTTGGCTGAGACTCCGTTTTCTCAGGGAGTGGTCAGTACGCTAGACTGGTCTGGATCAGTCTTCAAGTTTTCAAGGAAAGAGCTGATGTGAGCTCTATCAGCTCTCCTGATAAAACAAAAACCAAAACCAAAACCCAACCTGGTTCTGGGCAGGCAAAGACAAAAGTGAGATATCCCCTGCCCTCAAGGAGCTTACATTCTAAGCGGGTTGGGGGAAGTGGCGCGTGGAAAGAGGAGAGACAACCTGCACATTTACAGGTATATGCCTATTTCCTTCATTTCAGTCTTCAATCTATTGTAGTATGCTATCAAAGTACCGGAGGATTTGTTGTAGAATATGAAGAAGGTGGAAGGGCAAGGGAAGGAGGGAAGAAAACAAGCATTTATTAAGTGCCTGCTATCACTGTGTTAAGCACTTTACAAATATTATCTCATCAATCAATAGACGTTTATTAAATGAAATTAAATGAAATCCTCACAACAACTCTAGGAGGTAGGTGCTATTATCCCCATTTTGCAGTTGAGGAAACTGAGGCAGACAGAGGTTAAGTGACTTGTCCAAGGTCATATACCTAGTAAGTGTTGGTAGCAGGTCTCTCTGAATTCAAGGCCTACTCTGACCAAATTCTGAAATCTTTATCATCCTCCTACCTCTATGCCTTTTCTCTCACTTTCAGGCAAGCCTTTCCCCTGGCCTGTGGCCTTCTCTGAATCTCCTAACCACGTCCCACCCTCACCCCCACCATCACTGGGTTTTATACTGCCAAAATAACATTACTTCCCCTCTTCTCTAATCAAATCTCCTAGTTCCTTAGTAAGAGAAAAGTAACCTGTTTAAAATGATTTTTAGTGTGTAAATACTGATGACGCTTTCTGGTCAAGGGGTATTTACATTTTTTAAGGGAAAGTTTATTCCCCCAAACAAACTTCCATTTAATGGCATTTCAAACATTTCAACAGAAGTAGAAAGCAGAGGCCGGGGCATGGAGAGAGTTGGATTCAGCACCAGAGGACCCAGGCTGGCTCTGTTCTCTACTGGCAGTGTGACCTCCCCCAAATCACCAAGACTCTCTGGGCCTCAGTTTCCTCATCTGTAAAATGGCAGGTTTGGACTAGATAACAATAGTTGACATTTATGTGAATATCTCCTTTGATCGTCACACAACTCTATGAGGTAGATGCTATTATTATCCCCATCTGGCAGAGGAAAAAACTAATACTCAGAAAGATTCAATGTCCCAGAATCATCCCTTTAACAAATATTTCTGGCTGAATTTGAACCCAAGTCTTCCTGAGTATCAGCTCCATATTCTATCCAGTAAGCCACACTGCCTCTCCAAATGAGCTCCCATATGGTTCTAGATTCCATGAAGAAATTGACAAGATCCCTCAAACTAAGTCAACATGTATGCAAAACATAACAACAACAACTAGTATTTATAGAGGGCCAAATATTTAATATATAAGGTTAATAATAATAATAATATAATATATATTATAATATATAGTAATATATAATGTTAATATGTATAGCATAAATGTGTATGTTTAAATACGCAAGGTTTGTAAAAACATTGTACATATATCTCATTTCATCCTCACAACAACCCAGGGAGTTTTGTGCTATTATCCCCATTTTAAAGATGAGGAAACTGAGGCAGAAGGGGGTTAAGTGACTTCCCCCAGGGTCATACAGCTAGTAAGTGTCTGAGGCAAGATTTGAACTCACACTCCCAGACTCTAGGTCCAATGCCCTAGTAACTGGGTCCACCAGAAATGGCCACCTTCATTTGAGTCTTGAAGGAAGCCAAGGTTTGTAAGAGGTAGAAGTGAGGAAATAGGACATTCTAAAAATGTGAGATGGCCAGTACAAAGGTACTGCGATGGGAGATGGAGTGTGTTATTCAAGGAATGCAAATTGGCTAGTGTAGGTGAATGTAGAGGGCCTTAAAACCCTCTAAAATGTAAAAAAGGCTAGAAAAGTAGGAAGAGGCCAGATGGTGAAGAGTTTTAAATTAAATGGTTTGTTTAATGGAATGGAATTTTGACCCCTGTCCCTGGGGAGCTTACAATCTAATTTGGGAAGATGAGAATTATATCAAAACAAATAAGCAGGACTGGTGGCAAGTACTATAAGATTTCAGAGGAAGAAAATCAGGGAAGTCAGTGAAGGCTTCACAGGCTCCACTTATGCCCCTTCCAGTATAGGCCTTCCCCAATTCCTTCAGGAGTTTTCACTCTGCCTCCAAAGTAGTTGTATCTATTTTATATTTATCTGTGTTCACACCACACACCACTCCCAGCAGAATATAACCTCTCCGAAGGCAGGAATTAGGCTGTTTTGTTTTTTAACTTTTTATTCCTAGTGCCTAGGACCCAGCACATTATGTGGTACATGGTTAGCACTCAATAAATGATTTTTTTTTAATTTGAGCTGAACTGAATTGAATTCAAAGCTGGTGTCAGAGGGATGCCCCTTTGTACTATCCAGGACCTCAGAGCCCTGGAGGCAAAGCCCAACCAAGGGACAATAAAGCTCAGAGGATCAGAGGATCTAGACCTGGCAGAAATCATGGGATTTAGAGATAGAATTTATAGGCAATCAAGTCCAGCCTCTTTTTATAGATGAGGAAACTGAGGCATAGAAAGGTTAAATGACTTGCCTGGGGACACACAGCTAGTAAGAACTTAGAGCAGAGGTTAACCTCTGTGTGTGTGTGTGTGTGTGTGTGCGCGCGCGCACGTGATGGATAATTTGGATAGTCTGGTTAAGTCTATGGAACCCTTCTAGGAATGTTTTTAAGTGCATAAAATAAAATAAATAAGATTACAATGGAAATAACCCATATTGAAATCGTCACTAAAATATGTTGGGGGTGGTTTCAAGTTCATGGACCCCAGTCTAAGAACCCTTGGCTTGGAGGTAATCTAATCCAACTCTTCCATTATAAAGATGAAAAAAAGGAAGTCTCCCAGAATGGAAGTGGGCTTGTCCAAAATCATACAGTAATTCACGTGAGATCTTTCCTCTTTTTTCCCCACTAATTCGCTGCCAAAATGTGAACAACAGAGCTGCTGATCACATACAGAGCCATCATAACGAAACCCTTCACAGAACAGAAGTCACAAGGATGTACCCAACACACTGTTTTCACTTTCCCACCTCCCCGTTACTGTTCAATCCCCTTACAATCTTGTTTCAGATCACTGAAGTGAAACTTTTCTGGAGGTTACCAGTGGTCAAGTCTTAGTTGTTTAATATGATGGCCTTTTCCACAGTCCACATTCTTCTTGACCTCTCTACAAACATTTCAAACTATTAACCAACTTCTGCTCCTGGATACTTTCTCTTCTCTGATTTTTGTGACATTGTTCTCTTCCTGTTTGGCTATTTCTTCTCAATCGATTTTCCAAGATCGTTGTTCATATTCAATGATTGTATCTTAGAGCTCTGTTCTGGGTCTTCTCTCTCTTTATCCTCTCTTAGTGATCCATCAGTTCCTAGGGGTTCCATGATCATATCTGCATAAAAGATTATCAAATCATGCCCAGCTCCCATGTTTCTTCTGACCCCTAATTCTGTACTGCCAGCAGCCCAATGGACCTCTCCACCTAGATACATCATAAGCATCTCAAACTCAACATATGCAAAACAGAGTTCATCTTTCTACCAGAACCTCAAACCCAATCCTCTTTGGAGCTTTTATGTTTCTGCTAAGAACAACGTTCCTCTAGCTGTCCCCAAAGTTCACAGCTTCATTATCATCCTCAATTCCTTATTTTCCCTTTATCAAATCCAATCAGATGCCAAGTCTTATTGATTCCAATCTCCAGAGTATCTCTCATATCTATCCCCTTTACTCTCTACTAATACAGCTACAACCTTAGTTTAACCCATCATCACTTCTCAGCTGGGCTATTACAATAGTTTTCTAATGAGCCTTCCTGTTTTATCTTACTTCCCCAATGTATCCTCCACACAGCTGCCAAGGTGACGTCCCTAAAGCACAGGTATGACCATGACATTTCCCTGCTCAAGAAGCTCTGATGGCTCCCTTTTGCTCTAAGATAAAATACAAACTTCTCTGTTTGGGTTTTAAAGCCCTTCACAATCTTCCAGAGTTCAAATCTGGCCTCAGACACTTATTAACTACGTGACCCTGGGCAAGTCACTTAACCCTGTTTACCTTAGTTTCCTCATGTGTAAAATGAGCTGGAGAAGGAAATGGCAAACCACTCCACTATCTTTGCCAAGAAAACCCCAAGTGGGGTCACAAAGAGTTGGACATATCTGAAACAACAAACAGCAACAAAATATCCCTTTGAATCATCAGATCAATAAAGGTCCTTCCTTCTATGCAGGAATGAGGAGATGCTGTTTCAACTCTGTTCCACTGCTCATGCTTTGAGGCCAAGCCAGGATGACAGGAAGAGACATCAACCTAAAACAGTTCCATTTGGATAGGTTGAGTTGGAAATGCCTAAGGGATATCCAGGTGGGAATGCCCAGCATTCATTTCGAATTCTAACCTTGAACAAGGAAAAAATCCTGACTTTAGAGTCAGGACTTGAGTTCAAACTTTGCATCTGCTCCTTGTTATTAGAATGTGAATTGCTTGAGAGCAGAGACCTTGCTTTTCTACCTGAGTTCAAATTATGTCTTTGTTACATAATCAGAAGGTGAGCTCCTTGATAGTAGGGTCTGTCTTGCCATTGCCACACAGTAAGCACTTAATAAATGCTTTTTCATCCATTGATTCCTTCCTCATACTCATTCATATTAGCAAGAAAAAGGCTGTGAACAATAAATGTACTGAAGCCTTTTTCTTTCTCTCATGGAAACATTAATGGCCATTTTAAGCAACTGTTAGAGAATCACAGAATCCCCAAGTTGGAATGAAGCCCATCAAAGGCACATCTAGTAATTCCGTACCTTAACCACACTTGCTTTTGTATATCAGGGTTGTACTAGATTACATGTTCCCAGTAAGTAAATTATAGTAGCCTATGCTGATTTTATATAATAAATAATAATAATAATGATAAATAATTTTATATAATAAAGGTCAGGCAGCAAAAAAAAGCTTAATTTAAAAATTTTGTTTATCATGGTAAAATAAACTTCTCATATAAACAATAATTCCCAAATGTTTTCATTTTTTCAGAAAAATAAAAATCTTCAGCATTTTCCCCATGCCATTTTCCCCAGTGACTTTTTTGGCCTTTATGTCCAGCTGGGATTTTGTCTTCATTGATTGACAGTCTGGTATGAGGAAAGCATTGTGATGGGAGGTTAGTTAGTTCAGCCAGCTCATAATGCACAGTACTTATAGCAGTGCAACCCAGTTTATTGGCTCTTCGGCTGGATCTGACACCCTTGACTGACCATGGATAAAGCAAAGCTTACCAGGTAAAGAATTGTTATCTTTCTTTAAATGTTAGAGGTTCAAAATCAGCATCCATTGTTGAGGTTTCTTTGAGGATAATTGGAAAGACTCCTGAAAAGGATGTATTTGAAAGTTGGAATGCCTCAGAGCGCCAATCCCCAGTCCATCTCAACTTGCCTTTATCAATGTTTCGGATTTCCCATTGCTGACTCTTATATAATATCTACGAAATGCAAGGGGGAATGAGGAGCAAACTCCTAAGCTTATAAATAGAAAACATGAATCACTGGGAAGATAAAAACCCTGGCATAAGGTTCACCAGTAAGAAGAGAAAAGAAATGTGTTCCTCCCCTTTCCAATTCTACAAAAGGATCAAACTTTCAGAGGGTTTTTTTTTTATGAGAATTTGCAAAATAGAATCATAGGACTAAAGGGAAACTAGGAGGGCTTATCTTATCCATTTCCTTATCCTAGTATTGAAATCTCCGTAAAAATCTACTGTCCTCTTACCCTCTCCAGAGCAAGATGCTCTTCAGTCTCTAACAGTAACATGTCATTCCAGTGTCTCATAGTCCTTTCAATCAAGATAAGTGATTACAAATCAAAGGATCAGAAGAATCACTTACAGAAAGCACTGGGGTTGAACCCTAGACTAGCCAGTCAGTGGTTTATCTGATGTGACTTAGAGTGCCTTACCTATTTATCAGACCCAATGGAGAGAGGGAGAGAGAAAAGGAGAGGAAGAAGGAAATGGAGAGGGAGAGAGAGAGACAGATTCAGAGAGAGAGAGACGGAGAGAGAGAGAGAGAGAGAGAGAGAGAGAGAGAGAGAGAGAGAGAGTTGTCAGCAATATAATTTGGAAAAATAAAGAATATCAATCATCTAAATGGCACCAGAAGGTGAAGAGGCAGCATTGGGCAGGATAGAGAAGATCAGGACTTTGGAATCAGGAAGGATTGGACTTTAATTGCATCTCAGACACCAGTTATTAAACCCTAGGCAAATCATCCTCTCCAAGCCTCAGTTTGCTCTGTGAGAATGGAGATAGATAATAATTGCACTTGCCTCAGACACTAGTTGTGCTGACCAAATGAGAGAGTAAACGTAAAGTGCTTTGTACATGTTAAAGGGCAGTAACAGAAGCTACTGCTCTCACTGATTTGCATTGCCCTAGAACGTTCTGGCAGCTAGGTGGCGCCATAGTGCATAGAGTGCTGGGCCTGGAGTCCGGAAGACTCATCCTCTTGGATTCAAATCCAGCCTTAGACAATAGCTGTGTGACCCTGGGCAAGTCACTTAGCTGTGTTTGCCAAAGTTTCCTCATCTATAAAATGAGTTGGAGAAGGAAATGGCAAACCACTCCAATCTTTGCCAAGAAAACCCTAAATGGGGTAATTAAGAGTCAGACATGACTGAAAACGACTCAATGACAGCCATACAAAGAGTGTTCAGCCTTGTAGTCACATGGTACATTTTATCTTGCCTGACCTCTAAACTCCATTCTATTTTCCACATTAACTTAGTGGGAATTAATAAGGGAGGTTCACTTCTCTTTATCACAAGAATTTATTTTGAAGCGGTTAAGCAAAAAAGAACAGGATGCTATGAAATGTTTTCTAATCATTTCAGAGGAAATTTCATTCATCATGTTGTAAAATGAGTGAGTCTATGGCAGGTCCTCTTGGAAAATCAGGGTATATTTGTTAGTAGCATTATTAATAAAATTAACCTCGTTATTAATAGATTCATACTGAAAATATCCAGAAACAAAAATGGAAATTACTGGTGTGATGATTATGGTAGATAGGCCTAAAAGTGTGCCCAAAGAAGCAATGTGGGGTGGTCCAGAGAAAACCAACTTTGGAATCCAGAAGACCTGAGTTCCAGTCCTGTTTCTGACATGTACTGGCTGCATGACCTTAGCCAAATGCATCAATCTCTCAAAGCTGCAAGCCAAGCCTGTAAGAGTACAAATCGTAGAATAGTAGCAGCTCTGCATTGCTAGAGGGAATTTCTTCACTTGAGTTCCTTAGCCAATTATCACAGATCCAGACGAACATCACCCCCCCCC
>NW_020954603.1:12153455-12238610 GCF_900497805.2 Vombatus ursinus | reverse complement strand
AAAAAAAGCCTACAGGAAGTACCTGGTGTTCCCAGGTGTTCTTCTAAGTACTAACCAGTCTCTATTTAGGAAAGTAAAGCTTAAAGCCATATATCGATGTAAATTGTTGCAGATGGGTTTAGTGGATAGAGCACTGGACTTGAAATCAAGAAAGCCTGGGTTCTAATTCTGGCTCAGACACTTACTACCTTGGGCAAGTCACTTAACTTCTCAGTGACTCAGTTTCCCCATCAATAAAATGAAGGGGTTGGACTGGATGACTGCTAAGGTGCTTCATCACTTCCAAATCTCTCAATCTATGGACGCTACTTCAAGTAGCTTCTTCTAGGAAATGAGTCCACTCTGTTACTGACATATGGTCCAATTTGTTGGACCATACACTCATCTATATGCTTTCTTGTTAGAGATTGTTATTAATAAGTTGGCACCTTGGCCTTTCCTCTCCCTTTCCCAGTGACTTTTCAGATTCCAAATCAACTCATTAATATCTTGCAATTTAAGAAAGCTGCTTCCTGATGTTGAGATGCTCAAGTCCCCAGACCCTAATGAACTCTATTCTAGGGCTTTGAAAGAACTGGTAACAAAACCAGCAGATTGGCAAAGATTACAAAAGATGAGAATCATCAGCGTTGGAAGGGTTCTGGGAAAAGCTGGAGGCGTTGTTGGGAATCAGTACAATCATTTAGGAAAGCAATTTGGAATTATGCAAATAAAATGACTAGAGTACTCATGCCCTTTGACCTAGAAATTCCACTTGCTTTGTCATTGAAAAAATACGAAACTAAATATAAACCAAAATATTTATAGCAACACTTTTTGTGGTAGCACTGATTTGAAGGCAAAGTTGATGCCCACAGACTGGGGAGAGGCTAAGCAGATTGTGGTCCATCAATGTCGTGGAATGTTGCTGTGCTACATGAAATGACAAATCTATGATGAACACAGACAATCATGGAAAGGCTTACATGAAATAGAGCAACCTGAAGTAAGCAGAGCCAAGAAAACAATCCAGGAAATGACTCCAAGAGTGTAGATAAAAGAACAAACACCCCAAAACAATTGAAAGGGAATGTTGCAAAATGATAAGGAACAGCTGGGCCCCAGAAAAGAGAGATGAAAAGATGCCCCCTCCCCACTTTTGTGCAAAAGGTAGGAGGTCCACAGGTGGGCAACACTGGCTGGTTTTGAGACTTTTTCATTTTATTGATTGGTTGATTATTTCTTCCTCTTATTTAATAATATTCTTTGTTAATCGAGATAGCTCTCTGAGAGGAGGAGGAGGAATACTAGGAGAAATTTAAGTGGTGTAAAGATAAAAATAAACAATAAAATCTACACTAATTTTTAAAAAAATAAGAAAAACAGTGAGGCAGCTAGGTGGCTCAGTGGATAGAACACCAGCCCTAGATTCAGGAGTACCTGAGTTCAAATCCGGCCTCAGACACATAACACTTACTTCACTGTGTGACCCTGGGCAAGTCACTTAATCCCATTGCCTAGCCAAAAAACAAAAAACAAAAAAATTGAGAAAGACCGAGAGGAAAAAAGAACTGATAGGAGTAATGGATTTTTAAACCAGTGCCAGTGGTCTTTAAAAGATCACTGTGGCTGCTAGGTGGTGCGGTGGATAGAGTACTAGACCTTGGAGTCAGGAAGACCAGAATTCAAATCCAGTCTCTGACACTTACTAGTTGGTTGACCCTGGGCCAGTTACTTAACCTCTGTCTGCCTCAGTTTCCTCAACTGTAAAATGGAGATAATAATAGAACCTAACTCCCAGGGTTGTTATGATAATGGAATGAATAATATTTGGAAAGTGCTTAGAACAAGGTCTGGTATAGTATGTGCAAGGGAAGTAGGTGGCACAGTGGATAGAGCACTGGGCTTGCAATCAGGAGTCATGAATTCAAATTTTGACTCAGATACTTACTGTGTGACCCTGGGCAAGTCACTTAATTCTGTTTGCCTCAGTTCCTCATCTGTACAATGAGCTGGAAATGGCAAACCACTCCAGTATCTCTGCCAAGAAAACCCCCCAAAAGGGGTCACCAAGAGTCAGACATGACTAAAATGAACAAATCACCACCACCGTTGCCGCCGCCATATTCCAGACCTTGTGCTTTATAAATATGACCTCATTTGAACATCACAACAGGATTAGAGAAGGGCAAATGACCTATTTTTTGTTTGTTTGTTTGTTTGTTTGTTTTCAAGAAAGAAAGTAGAGTCTACAGATTATGAGCCAGTAAGCTTGACTTTGATTACTGGGGAAATTCTAAAATATATCACTGGAGTAGAGGTCTTTAATCTGGGGTTGGTTAGCTTATTTTTAATTTTGATTAGCATATTTTATCACTATTGGTTTCCTTTTTATCCTACAGATTTTATTTTATGCATTTAAAACATTCTGAGAAGTGGTCCATAGGCTTTCTGAGACTGCCAACAGGGCTTATGATACTAAAAAAGATTAAGAACCCCTGAACTAGAGGGGTGGTTAGTGAATCAGTGATGACCAGGAGCTCTCATGGCTTCCTCAAGTACAAAATGCCTGTCTAACTTTATTTTCTTTTTGAGCAGAGTTACTAGACTCAAATCTATGCTATAGCTGTAGCTTACCTAGATTTTAGGAAAGTATTTGATCCAATCATTCATACCATTCTTTTGGATAAAAGGAAACAACTGACTAGTATGGTGAGGTGGATTTGAAACCAGTTGAACGGTGACACATAAATAGCATTTCTTTTCCTTTTTATTTTTTTAATAATATTTTATTTTCTCCAATCACATGTAAAAACAATTTAACATTCTTTTTTTTTAATTTGAATTCCAAATTCCTTCCCTTCCTTCCTTCCCCCCTCTCTGAGACAGTAAGCAATTTTATATAGGTTATACATGTGCAATCATGCAAAACATATTTCCATATTGGTCATGTTGTAAAAGAAAACACAGATCATTACAGAGAATACTTGTTGATGGTTTTGAATAAATACTGCTTATCATTTTAAGGATCATTTATTCATATGCTTTCTAGTTGATTTTTTTTATTAGGGATGGATTGTCAAAAGCTTTTTCTGCATCTATCGAGATAATCATGATTTCTGTTGGTTTTGTTATTGATATGCTCCATTATGCTGATAGTTTTCCTAGTATTGAACCAGTCTTGCATTCCTGGTATGAATACCACCTGGCTACTTTGTGATATAATGTATATTGTAATCTCCTTGCTAATATTTTGTTTAAAATTTTTGCATCGGCATTCATTAGGGAAATTTGTCTGTAGTTTTCTTTTTCCAGTTTTGCTTTTCCAGATTTAGATGTCAGCACCATATTTGTGTCATAAAAAGAATTTCGAAGGACTCCTTCTTTGCCTATTTTTCCAGATACTTTGTATTGGAATTAGTCATCCTTTAAATGTTTGGTAAAATTCACTTGTGAATCTATCTGGCCCTCAGGATTTTTTTCTTAGGGAGCTCATTGATGGGTTGTTCAATTTCTTTTTCTAAGATAGGGTCATTTAAGTATTCTATTTCCTCTTCTGTTAATTTGGGGCAATTTATATTCTTGCAAATATTCATGCATTTCACTTAGATTATTAGATTTATTGGCATATAATTGGGCAAAATAGCTCCTAATAATGGCTTTAATTTCCTCTTCATAGGGGGCAAATTCACCCTTTTCATTTTTGATACTGGTAATTCGGTTTTCTTTTTTAAAAATCAAGTTAATCAATGGATTGTTTATTTTTTTTTCATAAAAACAGCTCCTAGTTTTATTTATTAATTCAATGATTTTCTTACAGTTTTATTAATCTGTCTTTTGATTTTTAGGATTTCCAATTTGGTGTTACCTAGAGATTTTTAATTTGTTTTTTTCTAGTTTTTTTAGTTGCATGCCTAATTCATAGATCTACTCTTTCTCTCTTTTATTGATGTGAGTATTTGGAGATACAGATTTTCCCCTAAGTACTGCTTTGGCTGCATCCTATATATTTTGGTATGTTGTCTCATCACTGTCATTCTTTAATGAAATTATTGATTGTTTCTATGATTTGTTCTTTGATCCACTCATTCTTTAGGATTAGATTATTTAGTTTCACATTAATTTTTAATTTCTCCTTCTGAGGCCCTTTGTTGAATGTAACTTTTATTGCATTATAACATGAAGAGGATGCATTTAATATTCCTGCTTTTCTGCATTTGGTTGTGAGGTTTATATGTCCTATTATATGGTCAATTTTTTTGTAGGCACCATGTACTGCTGAGAAAAAGGTATATTCCTTTCTATTCCCCCTTTTTTAAAAAAATTAAATTTTATTTTCAGTTCTAAATTCTCTCCCTTCTTCCACCTCTCCCCTCCCCATTGAGAAGGCATGAAAAATAGAACCTATTATAAATAAGCATAATCATGTAAAACGAATTTCCACATTAGCCAGACACCTAAATAGTATTAAAAGAGTTCCATGTCAGGTTGGCAGTATATCTCTAGAGGAGTGCCCCAGGGATTTGTGCTTAGCCCTGTGCCACTTAATATTTTTATCAGTGCCTTGGCCAAAAGCATATGTAGTATGCTCCCCAAATTTTCAGATAGCAAAGCTAGAGGGGATACCTAAAACTAGCATTTATATAGTGCTTTAAGGTTTGCAAAGCACTTTATAAATATCCCAGTTTTTATGCTTACAACATACCTGGGAGGTGTAGGTATTATTAGTATCTCCATTTTGCAGTTGACTGAGACAGACAAAGTGACTTGTCCAGGGTCACACACAACTAGTGAGTGTCTTAGATCAGACTTAAACTGGGATCTTTGTGACTGCAGGTCCAGGACTCTATCCACTGCCTCACCTAGCTGCCTCCTGACAGAATCAGGAACCCAAAAGATTTCAACAGACCAAAACGTTGGGCAGAATCTAGTAAAAAAAAAAAAATACAATGGGATAGAGTCTTATATATATATGAAGTTGATTTTGTGAATCCAAATGGCTATCAGGGGTACCCCACCCCTGAAAATTTTCTGAAAAAAACCTTTTAGTGAATGGCAAGCTTTGCCTGAGTCTTCGGTGTGCTCTATCTATGGACATGGAAGCTAATGTAATTGTAATGGCCAGGCCTAGGATGATAGTAAGCCTAGTATACTCTGCCCTTGGCAGTCATTCAATCAGGCGATCAGTACCTGGAGCTCAGACATCGGGAAGGACAATGAGGAGTCGGGCCATGTGCAAAGAAGGGTAACAAGGATGACTATGGACAGTAATGGAAACCTGTGGTGTGAGAATTACTTGACATCAACTCAATATGTATTTGTTAGGCACCTGCTGTGTTCCAAGAATTGTGCTAAGTGTTAGGCATACAAAGAAAGGCTAAAGACTTGTCCCCGTTCTCAAGGATCTCACAGTCTAATGAGGGAGACGACATGTAAAAACAAGATATATACAGGATATATTGGGGATGGCCAACGGAGGGGAACATTATGGGGAATCAGGAAAGACTTCTGGCAGAAGTTGGGGTTTTAGTTGGAACTTGAAGAAAACCAGGAGATGGCATGGGGTGGGAAGAGCCCCCCAGGGATAGAACTTGAAGGAACCTGGAATTTTTTTACTCTAGGAAAGGAAAAAAAAAGACTCAGTGGGGGCATGATACAAAATCGTGTTCAATATTGAAAGGGCTACTCATTAAGGGGTAAGAATCATTGTGCTTGGGCCCAGAGGGCAGAATCAGCATCAATGAGTACAGCTTGCAGAGAAGTTGATTTAGGAACCATAGAAGTTTCCAAAAGTGGAGGCTGTAGTGGGGTCCCTCATGGAAGGGCTCAAGGTGAAAACTGGATGATCTCATGTGGGCTAGTGATGTTGTAAAGGAAATATGTAGAGCAGATTTCTGTTCAGAAAGGAGTTGGGCCTCTGTAGTCTCTTTTAGCAGTGAAATTGTACTCCTATGAAGATAATGAACACAGCACTTCCCCAAAAGGGACATTCGACTCCCTTCAACACCGGTCCCTGGAGTGAATCATTTGATATAAGCACCAAATGTGATTAAAATTTATTCGGCTTCATAATGACAAAATAACGACTCGAGGAAATCAAATCTTGCCATCTAATGACTCATTTGGAAGAAAGATTCCATTAAATTAATATCAGGTTTGGAACCTGTCTTGGGTTTTTGGTTTCGCTTGTTTGTTTTTGCCTCTCCAAGATAATTTGTTGAATGAATATTTATCCCAAGAGTCTTGTTTTTTTTTTCTTTTTTTCCTCCAAATGAGGAAGGTGGTAATACATGATAAGGAGAGAAAAGAAATGCTTATTAATTATTTTAAATTGTTATTTAAAAAAACAAAAAAGGCACGTTTTCTTGATGCTTCTTTTTCTTCTGAGATCAGTACCAGTGTCCCCTAGAAAGGGAGAACCAGGTGTCAGTGATTTTCTCATTATCACTAATTGGGGGAAGCTATGTGCTGAGCCAAAGCATCCTCATTTGGTTTTACTTGTCACATCCAAAAGAAAAAAGTCCAGAGCCAAAAATGTTATTGATGGCAGCATTTCCTTTGACTTCCTTAAAAAAAAATTCAAAGAAGTTTTTTTTCATTGGTCCCAATTTCTCTATTGCTTTTAAGAATTCCAACAAAGTATATCTATTAGTCTTGGGTGTTAAATAAAACTGAAAAATTAACAAGTAGCCATTGAGGCTAGATTGATGATAGAGAAGAAAAAAATAACTGTACTTTAAAACACAGTCTTTCAATCCCATGACAATCATGATTAGTCTTGCGTACTGCAATCGTGCTAGAGTTTGTCTTTTTCCCCAATTCACCTTTGCTTATCTGAATCATGCTCATTTTTTATTTCCCCAATTACTTCTGCATGGCTGAATGGTGGTAATTTTTTTTTCTCAACTTGCTTTTATGTTTGCTTAAAATAGAAGAAATGGATTCCTTTAAGAGAAGGCATAATAGCAGAAAATGTTTCAATTGTGAGTTTCAGATGCTTGAGAAAGAAAACCGCATTCTGGGCTTTGGTCAAGCTACATACAAAACAAACCAGATTTCCTAGGGGGAGAAGAGAAGAAAAAGCTTTTCTCCTTGGAATCAGCAAATATTTTCATTGTGCTCTCTTGTTGTTCCTTTTTTTTTTCTTTATTGCCTTTCCTAAGAATTCTACAATCCAGAAGTTGTAAACAATTTCATAACTAGCACTTTGTCCTTTCGACCCTTCTTTTTCCTTCGTCTCCACTGGGGCCAGGATTACTACCCCTAATGGACTTGTCACCTCAGTGATGTGGTCATTACTTCTAGCAGGGCCCATCTATGACCACCTAGCCTTTCTGAATCTCCTCCAGGGCTTCCGCAATGGGGATCTACCCAGTGTGCTAGGGGGCTTTTTCTGCGTTCTCTTGAAGTTGTACGGATTCAGATAAATGTGGGGATTGACTGTCACTTATCCTGCGCTCTCACTATGTGATAGGTCATCTTTGTCTTTTTCAGTTAGTTACATATGCATTTGGGAGTCTTTACACTGGCATATAGCAGGTGCTCTTTAAGTGTTAGCTACTATTATTATTATTACTCTCATCGTTATTTCTACTATCACTATTGCTACTACTATTACTGCTGTTACTGCTACTACTACTACTATTACTGTTACTACTACCACAACTCTCTACTGCAGAGAGCACAACTCCGATGGGCTGGCCACATTGTTTGAACTCACACCAGGCAAGTGCTCACATGGTGGTCAGGAAAAGCAATACTTTTTAAGCCACTCTTAAGGTTTCTCTTAAGAACTTTGGAATTGATTCCAAATTGTGTGACATGGGAGACACTGGCCCAGGACTGCCCGGCATAGCATGCCCTCATCAGAGAAGGTGCTGTGCTCTGTGAGCAAAGCAGAATTGAAGTGGCTCAAAAGTAATGCAAGATGCGTAAATTTAAAGAACCCACCCCAAATGTTCACGTGGACTGTTTGTACCTGACCTGTGGTAGAGCATTCCGAGCTCAGCTACAGTTGGACACATTGTAACTTGACTCTGATGTAGTGATTTCACTTTGGTCTTCTTCGAGAACAAAGGACAACAACCAGCCAATGAACCAACCACCACTACTACCACTACCACCACCACTACTAGTGCTGCTGCTGCTGCTGCTGCTGCTGCTGCTGCTGCTACTACTACCTCTATGAGACAATGACTCCACCTCCTGGCTTCTTTCAAGTCCCAATTAAAATCCTACCTTCTACAAGAAGTTTTCCCCAATGCCCCTTAATTAATTAATTAATGCCCCTTAATGCTAGTACCTTTCCTCTGTTGATTATCTCCAATTCATGCCATCTATGTCTTATTTTAACTAGTTGTTTGTGCCTCTCCTATTAGACTGAGCTCCTTGGGATTACTTCTTGCCTCTTTGTATCCCCAGGATTTGGCACGGTGCCTGCCATATAGGAGGCATTCCACAAATTCTTGTTGTTATTTCACCTAACCTTCCAAGACTTGGGCTAGATGAGTTTCGAAAGGTCCCTTCAGTGTTTAATCTATGATCCTCATTTGTTACTTATTGTTTGTCGATGAATTTTCCATCCTGGCCTACGTGAATAATTCCTGCAACCTGGCACCGTAATGGAGAGCTCTGGGATTTGCAGTTAAAGCTAGATTGGAAGTAAACTTTAATCCCTTTTGCCTCCAAAGAAATGAACTTCGGTGGCATCTAAGCAATGCCTCAGTGATGACTGGTAAGATTTTCTCTGTTCCAGCTGTTTACCTAACTGATGATAACATACGTTTGTATAATACTTTAAGATATACAAGTTCCTTTTTTCACAATTAACACTGTTTGGACAGGTATTATTGTTCCCAGTTTACAGATGAGCAAATCGAGGCTCAGAGCAGTTAAAAGACTTCATCAGAGTCCCACAGTTAGTGAGTGTCAAAGCTAAGACGTGAAACTAGGTCTTCTCATCCTAAGTGCAAAATTCTTATCATTGCAGTATGCTGTCTAGTTGACACAGTTGAGAATGAAGCCCTATGTGAATGGTAATTGGAAATTACCAGAACAAACAAAAAGTTTTGAAAGATATTCCTGCTGGATGAAAACATAAACTCACTGACGTCTCCAGAGAATAGAACAGTTCTCCTGGAAGAGGAAGATTTAGATTTTTTAAAAATTGTTGTTGGGGAGTCATTTTTCAGTCACATTCAACTCTTCATGCCCCCATTTGGGGTTTTCTTGGCAAAGATGCTAGAGTGATCTGCCATTTCCTTCTCCAGCTCATTTTACAGATGAGGAAACTGAGGCAAACAGAGTGAAGTGACTTGACCAGGGTCAAACAGCTAATAATTGTCTGAAGCAAGATTCAAGCTCAGGAAGATGAGTCTTCCTGACTTCAGGCTGAGGTCAGGTACAAATAGTGCCACTTTTCAATTGTTAATTTAATTTAATTCTAATTTTGTTAATTAAAAATTTTAAACCGTATAATCAGATGAGGAGGAGGAAGAAGAGACAATTACCACCCAACAGATGCCTGCAGTTCCTAAACTGGGAGTTCAAAGCCCTGCAGAGCCTGGTTTCTCCTTATATTCTCTTCCAAGCCTGTCTCTTGCCTTTCCCCTCCCATACATTTCATCATTCAGTCAAACTGATAAGGTGCGCCATTCTTTCAGAGGGTCTCCCTTTCCCCCATCATGCCTTCCTTCATACTATTCCCTCTGTTTGAAATACCCTACCCACTAAATGTGGGTATCTGTTGAAAACCTCTCTACCTGTCAAGATGCAGGTCAAATGTCACCTCTTCCATGGAGCCTTCAATGTAAGAAACACTTATTCAGGCCTTCATGTGTGCAAGGTTCAGTGCTAAGGTGGATGGAAAGTGGTATAACCCCCACAGATTTGCAAGGAACTTAGCCGATGCTCTCCTGGGATGAATTTGATTTACCCATAGATACGTATTATAAGGAAAGATAATGAACTGGAGACCATCCATAGGAGGGAGAACAGGGTAGCGAAGGACCTTGGAGTCATGCCGTATGGCAATTGGTTGGAGGAGGTGGAAATGAAGAACAATACTGGAGAGAAATAGACTTAGGGAGCGCCATAATTATCTGTCTTCCGAGTATCCAAAGGGTTTCCATCAGAAGAGAGGTTAGATTTGTTCTTGTTGGCCCCAGCAGTGGCAGGACCAGGAGTGGCAGGTGGAAGTCTCCCAGAGGCTGTCACAGTGTCCCATAACTGTGCTTGATACGAAAGGAGGGTTCAGTTTGGGGGTGAGGTGCAGGGAGTCTGACTTATTCTGGAGTGTCCAAATGGTTTCCCACTTCTGGGGTCACAAGGAGGAAGACACTAATCAGGGGAGATTGTTTGAGAGGTAGAAGTATCTAGCCTAGAAGGTTCTAGGCATTGATGATTCTAGATATGTGGGTTCCAGAGAGAGACAGAGACAGAGACAGAGAGAGTGGGTGGAAAGGAAGGAAGTAAAAGGAAATGTCTCTGGAGCAGAGACAGCTTTTCAGAGAAAAGTCGGGGCCAGAAAATTAGAGGTTGTTTCCTAGGCTACTACTCCGATGGTGTTGTTGTCGTTGTTATTGTTGTTGAATTGTTGTTCAACTGTGTCGGACTCTTCATGCCTCTATTTGGGGTTTGCTTGGCAAAATTACTGAAGTGGTTTGCCATTTCCTTCTCCAGTTCATTTTACAGATGAGGAAACTGAGGCAAACAAGTTAAGGGACTTGCCCAGGGTCACACAGAAATATCTGAGGCCAGATTTGAACTCAGCAAGATGAGTCTTCTTGATTCCAAGCCCAGTGCGCTGTGCGCTATGGTGCCATCCAGCTGCCACTACTCAGACACTTCCAGATAATTAGAACTACCCCAAAATCTTACGGATGGCCTCGAGGAATTAGTTACTTATTCCCAACCATGTATCTTCAAGCAAAGCCTGGACTGGCACTTATCAGCAATATGATGGAAGAGATTCTTGCTCAGTTAGATAAGAGGACCCTGAGGGCCCTTCCAGCTCTGAAACTGTGTAATAGGAGGTAAAGTATGATCCAAGCCATAAAAATGTCATCTCTGATATCTCTAAAGTCAGAAGTAATGATTCCTTCCTCCCACATTACATACCACTTTATTTGTATCTCTCGAGTGGTTCAGAAGCATTTTAGAAAGCGCTGGACTCAGAGCCGGGAAGACTTTGGTTCAAGGCCCACCCCTGATACCTCCTGGTTGTGTGACCTTGGTCAAATCTCTTCTCAGTGTTTTAGGCTACTCTCAAAGACTATATGTTGCAGAGAACATCAGGGATATGCTGCTAACATTTCTAGTACAATGTTGAATAATAGTGGTGATAATGGACATCCTTGCTTTACACCCCTGATCTTATTGGGAAGACTTCTAGCTTATGTCCATTACACATAATGCTTGCATGCGTACTGATGGTTTTAGATAGATACTATTTATTCTAAGAAAGGTTTCATTTGGGGCAGCTAGGTGGTGCAGTGGATAGAGCTCTGGCCTTGGAGTCAGGAGGACCTGAGTTCAAATCTGGCCTCAAACACTTGATGCTTACTAGCTGTGTGACCCTGGGCAAGTCACTTAACCCCAATTGCCTCACCCCCCAAAAAAAAAAGGCTCTATTTATTCCTGTGGTTTCTCGTGTTTTTAATAGGAATGAGTGTTGTACTTTGTCAAAAGTTTTTTTCTGCATCTATTGAGTTAATCATATAGTTTTTGTTACTGATATACTCAATCATGCGATAGTTTTCCTAATATTGAACTAGCCCTGCATTCCTGGTATAAATCTCACCTGGTCATAGTGTATGATTCTGGTGATAAACTGCTATAATCTCCTTGCTAATTTTATTTTAAATTTTTACATCAATATTCATTAAGGAAACTGGTCTATAGTTTTCTTCCTCTGTTTTTGCTCTTCATGGTTTAAGTCTCAAAACCATATTTGTGTCATATAAGAATTTTGGTAGGACTCCTCCTTTACCCATTTTCCTAAATAGTTTAATATAGTATTAGAATTAATTGTTCTTTAAACGTTTGGTAGAATTCACTTGTAAATCCATTTGGCCCTGGAGATTTTTTCTTAGGGGGTTCATTGATGGCTTATTCAATTTCTTTTTCTAAAATGAAGTTATTTAAGCATTTTATTTCCTCTTCCGTTAATCTAGGCAATTTATATTTTTGTAGATATTCATCCATTTCCCTTAGCTTGGGCACCATTGCATAAAAGGAATTCTAGGAACAAGTCAAATATGAATATGGGAAGAAAACAAAGAACATGAAGTCATAATCCTTTTCATTTGAAAAATATTTATTTCAGATTAGACTAATAGGAAGTGACTTAACCTCATCTTACCCATTCTTCTGAATCCAAATGGTAGAAGCTGTCTTCTTACATAAAGGATCCAGGATGAAGGTGCAATATTTGTAGGAAGGGAGCCATGCATAGTGTTGAAGCTTTTTTATACACACGGAAAAAAAGGAAAAACCTTTTTTGATCTCTCACAATATTCAAGAAAGAAACATCCCTGCCCATTATATTGCATATAATACTTTTATTTATTTTTTTTAAGTGAGGCAGTCGGGGTTAAGTGACTTGCCCAAGGTCACACAGCTAGTACTCATCAAGTGTTTGGTCTGAGGCTGAATTGGAACTCAGGTCCTCCTGACTTCAGGGCCGGTTCTCTATCCACTGTGCCACCTAGCTGCCCCACTTTTATTTTTTAGCCTGTTTTCTGTCCATCACCTCCTAAAAGGTTATTGCTTCTGACCTGGGAAGCAGTTATAGTTTGCCTTTCTGCTTAGCTCCTGAGCTGAGACATAAAACATGATATTGATCAGCAGACTCTATTTCTTGACTATGGCAGAATGCTTTGTTTCAAAACATCAGTGAACCTTAAAATTGAAATGATAAAATATTCCTGATCCTCTTCCATCTATTCCTCAACCACTTTCTGGGGGATGTTGTTTGTGTTGTTATAACGGACCGTTGTCCAGCCACAACAGAATAGATTTTTTATTTTATTTGTCAGTGTCAAGAAATGGAGAATTACTACTAGTAAGAAAAGTTTTGGGCCTTTGGCTGCTTGTATCTTTTGTATTTTGTTTCTTGTATTCTGTATTTTGTACCTTAAATCTTATTTTTTTTAAAAAACCACATTTCCTGCTTCACTTGAAAAACAAACTATTATTCATCTATAAGTCCAGCAACTGATTTTTCAAACAAATGTGGTGATGTCAAGAATGAAATATCACATCATCCTCAAAGACGTTGAAGGTTTTTTACAGGAAGTGCTATCGTAAATATTCCCTCAAAAACTTTGAGGGGGTCCACACCCAAAGAAAGAACTATGGAAGCCGAATTGTTATTTTTTTTTCTTTTCTGTTGAGTCTTGTTTCCTCTTTCTGATGGTTCCTCCTATTGGTTTTAATTTCTACTTACAACATCACTAATGTGAAAATATGTTTAATATGAATGTAAATATATAGCCTATATCAGATTGTGCGCTGTCTTGGGGAGGGTGGTGGGGAAGAAAGGGGAGAAATTTTTTAACTCAAAAGCATATGGAAGTGATTATTGATAAATCAAAATAAATTAATAAAAAAAAGAAAAAGAAAAAAAATTTGAGGGGGATAAGAAAGAAATGAGATGAAGAATACCAACATAGGACAAACTAGAGGGTGAATTCACCAAAGGATGACCAGAATGATGAGGGATATGAAAGCCTCATCTTCCTAGACTCAGTTGATGGAACTGAGGACAGCAAAAACTCAAGACTTTCAGTCAAATTAAGATATTAATTAATTAATTAAGATATTCAGTCAAATATTCAGTTTGGGAAGAGGGGTCCTTTCAGATGTTTGAAGACAAAAAGGGAATCTCTGTTGGTCCAGTGGGCAGAAAGAGAACCCAAGAGTAAGGTTATGGAAGGCAGATTTCAGCTCAGTTCAGCATAAGAAAGAACATGTCAGACAGTGAAAATAAGTTGTTTTGTAGGTAGAGACTTCCATGTTATTGGATATGTCCAAGTGGTCTACCTGTGAGGGTGCCCCATCACACCTTATTCATCATCTCTCAAGACAGATATTTAGTGGAAGGTTAAATTTGATGACCTCAAAGGCCCCTTCCAACTCTAAAATTGTACTTTTCTGCGGTATTAAGGTTATTATGCCTTAAGAGTGATTTAAATCTGATGTTAACTCACTAATGACAGAGTGCTGTCCCTCTAAACCCAATAAAGGAAATAGGCAAAAATATCTATGAAGACACATAATTGGAAGCGGTGGTTTTGTAGACCTGAAGTGTCCAAGCATATAGTATTATAATATAGTTAGATGAGTCCTACATAGAGTCAGGAGACCAGGGGGTAGGCCTGGCTCTGCTGTTGACTAGCTGTTAAGACTCTTAATTCTCTGGACCTCAGTTTGCCTCACCTATCAAATGGTGGGATTAGATGGTTATCTCTGGGTCTTTTCTAGCTGTAAGAGCCTCTGTGATCTGTTCACCATTTTCTCTTCTAATACAATGATTAATAGTTATGTTAGTCTCAGGAAGATATCTAAAAAAAAAAAGCCAACTGCCATGTAAATGGCGTCTAAATTCAAATATGTATTTGTATATGCAAATATATACAGATTTGAATACTCCCGTGATTCTAGGGATGTGAGTGTTGCTTGAACTTCCATGATTCCCTAGTAGATGGTTGATTGTGATCTGATTGGAAAGGTGGACTGATGGATCAATTAGTTGGTGGCCAACCCTCTGTAGAGGGCGCCTCCATGAATTTAGCTAGGCTGGGACCACCAGGGATGATAGGTATATGGTCTATCACCTGGTTGGTACTCAAAACTTCTCCCGGTCACAAGGAGCCACCAGGGTTACTGCTTTGCTGATAGAGGAGCCCTGGGACAGCTCCACCCTAGGATGAAGCACTGGATGAGAGACTTCGAAAGGGGCTAATTATATATTTATGTGTGCTTTCTTGTGATTAGGATAAGATGGAATCGGTTTTCTTCAAATGAGGGTAGTTTGTTCTTAGGTAAAGCAGTTTGTATCTGGAGAGGCAGTGTGGTGTAATGGATAGAGAACCGGCCTCGAAACTGGGAAGGCTCAAGTCTGGCCTCTCATACATACTGGCTGTGTGACCCTTACCCTCTCACTGCTTTAGGCAATTCACCAAGGCTGTTGTTGTTTGTCCTTCCTTCTCCAAGGGGACCATGACATCCAGGAGGTGATGCCATGACGTGCAGGTGAATTGAATTTAAGTGAGGGAGGGCTGTGCAAAGTCTCTAGCCTCACTTTGTCCTCTGGAGCCATCTGTTAAGCTGTAGAGAAGGTGCAAGCCTGCATGGGTGGAGAGAGTTACCTGACCTGGGAGTTCCCAAATCAAAGCAGTCACAGGTCCATATTCCTTATCTCTACAAGGTATTCCTCTGCCCTCTTGGTTGGTGAGTTCGGGGTGACACTTGGCCCCTTTTGTAAATAGATGATATTGTGTGCCTGTCTTTAGTTTTGATGAAGCACTTGGGACAAATTGAGGGGAAGAGGAGCCACTTCTTCGGTCTCCCCTTTCCGCCCCTTCCCCATTCCCTTAACCTCCTTCCAAATTCAGCTTTAGGACTTGAAGTAACCTCTTCAGTCCCTTTCTGCTGAGGGACACAGGTGGTCAGAGGTCAATGTGTCCTGCCTGGGCAATGCTGCCTCCCTGGGGTGGAATATGGTAGCAGAGCTTCTCCAGTAGCATCTGAGAGCTACTGATGAGATGGTGGGTGTTAAAATGTTTTGCAAACTTTAAAGTGCTACCCGAACGTCAGCGGTTGCTTTGTTATCACTATTACTCCTCTCAGACAATAAACCTCCAAATCAGGAAGATCTGGGTTCAAGTCTTTCTGACACAAACTGGCTGTGTGACCCTGCTCAGCTACATAATCTCTTCAACGGCCCCAGGCAACTCCCTGAGACTTTGGGTTGTGTAAACTGGTGCAACATTTTGTAGAGGATTGGTGTTGCTCATTGGGAGAAAACACAGATCTACTCCCCAAAAGGACACACCACCTACTACTGTTTATGGATAGTGATCTTTTAAGTGGGAATAGAATGACTCAGTCAGAAGAATCTGGATTCATAGGTTTAGAATTGGAAGGGATTTTAGATATCATTTGATTTCCCTCATTCTATAGATGAGGAAACCAAGGCTGAAGTTAAGAAGTAAAGTGACTTGCTTAGGGTCACTGAGCTAAGAAGTGCTGACATGTGAACCTGAGTCCCTCTCTTAGACGGAAACTCCTTTTACCCCATGATTCTGCCTCACGTTCAACTCTCTTCTTGAGACCCTGAGATTTAAATGACTTGTCCAAGGTCAAATAGGCAGAGCTGAGATTTGAACCCAGAACCTTTGGCTCCAAATCCAGATATAGTTTTACTGTGTCACACTATCCCTTTGTCCCCAGTCTTGAGTTCCTCTTTAAGGTGTCCTCTTTACCTCTCACATCTGATCAGATCCCGTCGATCCCATGTGCACCCTCACATCTGTCCCACTGCCAGCCTCATTACATCATTAGATGAAGTCTCATTACCACCTACCTAGACTTTTGCAAATCTTTCTTTAAAAGCCCTCCAGTCTCCTTTCCCTGCCTCCTCCAGTATATCCTTCTTTTATAAATACAATTATGTTATATTTATATAATTATGTCACATATATTCTATACATATTATATGTTACGTATATAATTATAT
Source organism: Vombatus ursinus (assembly GCF_900497805.2). Classification (NCBI taxonomy): domain Eukaryota; kingdom Metazoa; phylum Chordata; class Mammalia; order Diprotodontia; family Vombatidae; genus Vombatus; species Vombatus ursinus. The sequence continues at coordinate 12,221,890 of NW_020954603.1, read as the reverse complement.
TTATATACCAAATTTATTTCTAGATTAATAGATCTAATTACTTCTCTGCTCTAAAATCTGCAGTGGATCCTTGGTGGCTTCTGATTTAAGAGCACACACCTTCCCTAGCATTCACAGACTTCCCCAACCTCACACTCGTCCACACGTTACAGACATTTCTCGCAATATCCACAAAAGTCACACATTTGAGTTTAGGATCTCAGCTGCCCGCCCTGCCCCCGAAAAGATGGGGAAGACCTACCTTACCTAGTCTTTGTATGTTTGAACTTCTTGCCTGTGGAAGACCAATTACATATGCCCATAGGCTGTTCCTCTAAATTATTTTTTGTTTTCTATAACTGACTCCTTAAACTATTGGTAACTTTCATTAAGAAATTTATCACGTGCTGGTCCCTTGACCTATATGTATATGATTGAGCTATAAAAACAACAATAATAATAACAACATTTATATACTTCTTTAAGGTTTGAAAAGAACTTTACATGTATTATCTCATTTGCTGAACAACCCTGTGAGGTAGGTGTTATTATTAACCCCACTTTACAGATGAGGAAACTGAGGCTGAGAATTGCTTTTCCCAGGGTTCACACAACTAATAAATGTTTGAAGCAGAATTCAAACTCAATGTCTTCCTGCCTCCAAGACCAGCACTATACCACTGCACCACCTCATTAAATAATGTCACTGGCTCACAGCAACACATGGAAAACTTCTTGAAAATGGATATAGAATCATTCATAAATAAGTTAGAAGTTCCGAGATGCGAGAGGTTGGGCCCTAATCATTTGTACCCCTCCATGAAGCCCGACCATCTTTTAGCATTAGCATTGGTGATGGAAAGTTACATGTAGAAACTCTAAGCAAAAAGAGGGTGAAAGTCTTGATGTTACAGGGAGTAGAAATTGTCTAAAGGGGAGCCGTATGGGGCGAGAACTTTAATGGTGACCTGGCGAGAACTTTAATCGTGACCTTAGCTCTTACAAGTTTCTGTAACAAAATGTTATTACTTGTTTACCTCTGGGAGGCCAAGATTTGTTATGCTTAACAGAAGAAAATGAGTTGCATATACGTAATGACATTTTGTAGTGACAAACATTTTAGACTGAAAGAGGAAATGTGGTTCATTTCCTTTCTGGGAAAGCTTAGTGGGGACAGAGAAAGTAGATTAAATGATGAATTCTTGTTGATCTTAAATAAGCATCTACTTGGATTCCTTTCATTGTCTTTTGAGAGACCCCCTTTCTGAGAGCCCCCACAGAAGTCCTACTTTGATGCCTACTCATGGCATAGATTTTACCATGGATTATTGAAAACTCTGCCAGAGGGAGGGTAAACTCCCTGGAAAGGGAGCTGGAAAGGCAAGTATGGGCCTAATATGTGAATCATGTGAGGACCAGGCTGGATAAATTAGGAAAAGCACATCACCATGTTGGTCACAGCCTGAGAAATGTTTTGTCTGCAGCAATTCTCAAAGACCAATTAGTCAACAAGCTTTTATTAAATGCCTTCCGTATACAAGATCCTGGGATTGCCCAGACAAAAATCAGTCTGCCCTCAAAGAGCTTATATTCTATCAAGAAAAACAAGTCCATGAGTATGTATATACAATTTAAGAACAAAATAATAATAGGTTTAAAGAAATTTTATAGAACTCTCAAAAGACTATCAATAAATAAGTCAACAAGCATTTACTATGCACCTACTATGTACTAGGCACTGTTCTAGGAATTGTGATTACAGAAACAACAAATTAACCAGTCTTTGCCCTCAACAAGCTTACTCTCTATCTGGAAAGATAACATGCACAGAAATAACTATATATAGACAAGATACCAAGAAATGGAAGGCTCACCCTATAGGATCATAGATTTGAAATCACCTAGGGAGAGACCTTAGAGGCCGTGCTTTATGGGGAGAAGGAAGGTATTAGCAATTGGGGAAAATCAGGAAAGGATTATGTAACCTTTTTTTTGTAGTCTGTTGAAGCCTATGGACATCTTCTCAGAATAATGCTTTGAAATGCATAAAGTAAAATATAAATCATTGCGATGGAAAATAATTATGCTGAAAAAAATTGAGTTTATAATCTGAAGGTTAAGAAATCCTGTTATAGAAAGTATTGCTTAAACTGAGTCTGGAAGGAAGCGAGGGATTTAAGAGATGTTGGTGAGGATGGAGGGCATCTCACACCCATGGGCGGCAGCTGTCTACTAGCTACTCAGTTGTAGCTGTGTCTGGGGAGGGAATTCCCAGGCTTGTAAAATTACAGGAGCATAAAGTAGCTAATATTCCTCAGAGAGCATTGGGTAAGCAAGGCTGAGATAAAGGAAAAAGAGAGAAAAACCACAATCATTTATACTTGTGAAGAAGAGGAATTTTCAAGAAGATATAGAACCTGAAATGGGGGGAAAGACTATTTAGATCCTAGTTGACTCAAAGTGAAATGATGACCTAAAGTTGAGCTAAATCATTTGCCTCCCACTGAGTAGTGATTAAAAAGCAATCAAGTGTAGCTGTAACGGCCTTGCAAGGCTTATGTGAAGATGTAGAAAACCGCTGAGGAGTGAGTACAAGTAATCTATTCCCTGGAGCAAACAGAGGCTCCATCTTCCACCTAGGGTTCTATGGTTTCTGGGTTGGCTGACTTTTTATAATCTTGGGGTTTTTTTTTTTTTTGTTTTTGTTTTTGTACTTCCCAGCCTACTTAAAGCCTGGCAAATGATAACAGTCCATACCATGTTGTTGTGAAGGGCTATAAATACCCAAGAGAGGAGGTTGCATTTTCTCTTAAAAGTTGTCAAAGAGCCACTGCATTTTCTTGGGCAGAAAGTGACATAGCTGGGTCTGCCATCTTTTCTTTCTGAAGAGTTTGATATAAACACTCAAGTGAAGCACAGTGTTAGAGAACTTTATAAAGATGTTATTATAAAGACATTTATAATATAACTCTATAAAGACAGTATTATTGTAAAGAATCATTTCTACCAGCTGCGTGTAAAGTCTAACTTAAATAGGCAGCTCCAGAACTTTGAGACAAGCAAGAATTTAGGTTGGTTTCAAGACCCGCTAAGTTGTAATTATTTCCTGGTTTTAGAGGGTAGCCCTTAATGTTGTTGTTCTTCAGTTATATCTGACTCTTCATGATTCCATGGACCATACTGTCCATGGGGTTTTTTGGCAAAGATACTGGAGTAGTTTGCCATTTGCCATTTGCTTCTCCAAGCCTTGATAGTACAACTCGATTGCCATAAAACTTCCACGAATCTCTTGTGGATGAGAATTATAGACCTCAATAATGGATTCCCTGAGGAAGAGTTGAAAGAGGAGAGTTCTGAATTTATTCTTTGAGTCCCTGGGTCCTTTGTACCTGAAACTACCCTAAACTTAAAGAGTAGGTTAGGGAAATTAGCTTTCTATCATTCTAGATACACTCAGGGAGGAGAGAATAACCAATCCCTTATCTATAAGACACAGAGGGGTGACAATGTCCTGTGCAAGGCTCCCAATGTAAGAGTGATAACAGAAGAGGCAGTCTATTTTAGCTGCTCTTATAGCTGTATTGAGGAAGACTTGGGTTTGAATCCTGCTTTGGGTACTTAATCATCAAATAATAATCACATGTTATAAGCTTTGTGACCCTGGGCAAATCTCTTAACTGCTTTCATCCCCAACTTTTTTGTCTGTAAATACAATATTATAAATATTTATTAATTTTCTGCTATGTGCCAGGCACTGTGCTAAGCACTAGAGATACCACCATCAACAGCTACTACTACTACTACTACCACCATCAACAGCTACTACTACTACTACTACTACTATTTTGCCTATTCTGTCAAGGACTAACTTTCCTCCTCTTCCTACCTACTACTACTACCAACAACAGCTACTACTACTACTACTACTACTACTACTACAATTACTGTCAAGAGCTAACTTCCCTCCTCTTCCTCTTCCTACCTACTACTAACAACCACTACTACCATAAAAATGTTTCTTCACCTGGGAATGTCAGCATTAGTTGTGAGGAGACTGACTGGGATAGGTAATTTTGGTGGAACCTGACAACTCACTTTGGTGATTACTTCTGAACCATCTCTAACTTGTTAATTGAAGATAAGGATAAACTTTTGACTCCTTGTGGAGATGAAAAGAAGGCACTATGGGCCTCAGGGGAAAACTGAATGGAAATAAATCTAATCTGCACTTTTGGTGATATTGGGAACATGGACAGTCCTTGGAGATCACTAACAGGAGAATAAAAGCAAATCAAAACACATCATGCCACATAATATAGGATAAAACTAAAGTAGTCCCTGAAACTCGCTGTATTTCTTTAAAGCTTTTTACCTTCATATCTCCCCCAACTCCCTCTGGTTGGAGAGGGTAGGATCCTGGTGGACATCTCTAGGAACTAACCCTCTACCATTTAAGGAGAGTAGCTGGGGAATTCCCCTTATCTGTTCTTACCTGCCTGCTTTCCTGGATTTCATCATCTCCAGAGACTCGTCATTCTGCATAATAAAGTCAACCCTGAAACTCTCACTTCCCCCATGCTGACTTCATCATTCCTTCCTCCTATGTGGAGGAACCTCCCCTCCCTTTCCCTTTCCAGCTTCTTTTTATGTATTGTCTCCCCCATTAGATTGTAAGTTCCTTGAGGTCAGGGACTTTCTTTTGATTTACTTTGTATTGCCGACACTGGGCAGCATGCCTGGCACACAGCAGGCACCCGACAAATGCTTATTGATTCTGATTCTGTCTCTCAGTGTCTAGTACAGTGCATTGTGTGCTGTACAGCAGAAGTATCAAACTTGCTGCCTATGCAAAACTCCTACGTGGGGACTGAACCAGATTAAAAAGTAATTGGAAAATGTGTAACAATTAAAAATACATTGCAGTATGTTATTTTGTGTTGACGCAACTGCTATATAGTATCAATAATGTCCGATCAATTCATTCATTTATTCAAAAAAGTGGCATTTTCTTCCAAAACTATAAGTGCTGACTGTGCCAGGCACTGAGTTAGGTGCCCATAACAGACAGTCCCTGCCCTCAAAGAACTTATATTCTGTTGAAAGGAAACAAAGGTTTATATAGATAAGTCAATACAAAATGTGTTTTGTTATTATTATTCAGTTGTTTCAGTCATGTCTAACTCTTTGTGACTCTATTTGGGTTTTCTTGGTAAAGAGACTGGAGTGGTTTGCCATGTTCTTCTCCAGTTCATTTTACAGATGAGGAAACTGAGGCAAACAGGGTTAAGTTTGTATACAAGATAAATATAAGTATCATGGAGGTGAGGAATCGAACCTTGATAGAGATTCTAAAAGGTGAGAGGAGAGAGCACATTCTAGGCCTGGGGAGAAGCCTGTGCCAAGTCTAGAAACTGAAGGTAGAATGACTAAAGGTCATCACCTTTGGTAGCACAATAGTACATGAAAGGAGAGTAGTGTGAAATAAGCTTGGAAAGGTAGGCTGGAATTAGAGGGTGAGAAATTTTGCTTAAATAATGAAAATAAGAGGTTGTTTTATATTTTAAAGGTTTTAGGAAAGCATAAGTACTTCTTGAAGTCGGGATGGATTGACTTTCTAAGTATGAAGGACAGAAATTCTTGGTGGCAGAAGAGAGAGAAAATTGATTTTTGTTCATTGAAAAATGTTTTCATTAAAGAACCAATGATGAGTTTTTATGGGTCCAAATGAAATGATGTGTTGAATAATGAGGAAAGAACAGTGTACTGGGAAGTTGGGAGACACCTTGAGTTCAAATCTTGGCCCTGAACCTCCATAGCACCAAGCCTATGTCTTCATTTGTAAAACGAGGATAGTAGGACGTATAGTACTTGCCTTACTCCGGGTTTTTGTAAAGGCCAAATAAGCTAGTGTGTGTAAAGCACTTTGTGAACCAGAAGAGACTACAAAGCTGTCAGAAATTATTACCCAGTGTCTTTGCTAATATAACATTATTGAATATTTTTGAACATCAGTTTTCTGGACCTGTGTGACCCCAGGCAAATTACAACTTTTCAGTTTCTAAGACAGCTAAGACTATAGATTGTAAGACTGCATTGGTTTAAAAAAAAATTGTTTGCAGGAATTCCCTATACCAATGAAAGTATAGGACGTCCCCCTCCCCTCATTTTGAACAATAGGTCTGGTGACCAAGTTCACCAGAAAATTAACTCATCTAGCTGCATGTCTTATAAAAAATAGATGTAACAGATGTTTAAGAAATATAAACTTTTAATTGAATCTATATATTGTATGAATATGACCTTTGAAAACTTAATTTTCAACACCAATGAATGAAAAACACCAGATTTACCTGTTTGTTGTTCAATCATTCAGTTGTGCCTGGACCCATGGACCTTAGCATCCCAGACCCTTCTACTATCTAGTATCTCTCAAAGTCTGTGCAAGTTCATGTTCATTGTTTCCATGACAATATCCATCCATCTCACCCTCTGCCATCCCCTTTTCCTTTTGCCTTCAATCTTTCCCAACATCAGAATCTATTCCAATGAGTCCTATCTTCTTACTATGTGGCCAAGGTATTTAAGCTCAGCTTCAGTATTTGACCTGCCAGTGAACAGCCTGAATTAATTTCTTTAAGTATCGACTGATTTGATCTCCTTGTTGTCCAAGGGACTCTCAAAAGTCTTCTCCAACACCAAATTTCAAAACCATGAATTCTGCGGCACTCAGCTTACCTTATCTATGTGGAAATGGATTTACTGGTTAAACTCATCTGTATTTCTCCTTCTTTTTCAGAATCATGATTCCGGTAACGGAATTCAGGCAGTTTTCTGAACAGCAGCCTGCATTCAGAGTACTCAAACCTTGGTGGGATGTGTTTACAGAATATCTCTCTGTAGTCATGCTAATGATTGGTGTGTTTGGCTGTACCTTACAAGTAAGTAAATAAAACCATAGCATAAATCCAGGGATGGGAGACATGGTAACAAAGGAAACTTTCTTTTAAATATGTTTTATTGGTGCCTTATATTTTTATATCATTTCCAGAAATATTATCTCTCTACCACTCTCCCTTTCTGAAAATTGAAGCCTTTCCTTTAACAAATACAGTTAAGCAAAAACTCAATACATGAGCAACCCACAATGAAGTGATAACACCATACCCCAGTAGTTTCCCTTCTTCTCTGCTTATTCCCCTCCAAGCACTCTGCTTCCCCCTTGCAATTTTTCCCACGCTCCTGGCTAAGTGTTTTCACTGGCTGTGCCACCTGCCTGGAACTCTCTCCCTCCTCATCTCTGGCTCCTGGCTTCCCCGGCTTCACATCTCAGCTAAATTCATACTTTCTGTAAGAAGGCTTTTCCAGGGCTTCTTAATGTTAGCACCTCCCCTCTCTGGCTATACCCTAATTATCTTGTACATATTTGTTTGCACCTAGTTGTTAACATGTTGCCTCCCTCCTTAGACTGAGTCAGCCTCTTGGGAGCAGGGGCTCTCTATTTGCCTTTCTCAGTATGCACAGTGCTTAGCACATAGTAGGCACTTAATGCTAATTGACTGCATAAAAGGAGGAGAGGCATAATTCATGATCTGCTCTCCCGGGTCATCTTTAGTGATCACTTTTAGTTATCCTTCACATTTTTGCCATCATTTGTGTATGTTACTCTTTGGGTTCTGCTCATTTCACCTTGCATCTACCCATGTTTCTCTGACATGAAAAGAAATCATTTCAAAGAATCACCAGAATCCTAGTTTACACGTTTCCTTTAGCTCTTGCTCCTTACCCAATTCCTATTTGTTGCATGACAGGGAGCTGAGCCTTTTTTGATTAGCTTCCTTGGAGCCCTGGCACTGAGATTATTAATAAATGTTCTTATACACTTTCACTGAAATTGAAAGGCAACGGATTGATAGCTAAGCAGGTTATGCTGTTGGGTTTTCTGTTTTGTTTTGCTTTTAAAACAAATACCAAAAACATCCCTGATCTTTTTTGAATCTTTTTGAATTGTTGAATGATGAAATTAAAATAATTCACTTCTTGAATTTAGGCCATAGAATCATGAGATCATAAATTTAGAGTTGGGAGCAACCTTAGATGCTACCTGGTGTAACCATCCTCCTCACCTCTTTCTATTAGAGTAAAGATTTGAACTCCCATCCCTTGACTTCAAATCCAGCCACTTTCTCCTATGCCACACTACCTCTTTCAAATGGGATTTTTTCTTTTTCTTTTTTTTTTGAAAGGCAATCAGGGTTTACTGACTTGCCCAGGGTCACACAGTTAGTAAGTGTTTGAGGCCAGATTTGAACTCGGGTCCTCCTGACTTCAGGGCCAGTGCTCTGTCTACTGTACCACCTGGCTGCTCAGATATTTTTCTTTTTATGCTTCTCAGACGAATGCCTTTCTGCCTGATGTTAATTCTAAGCTCTGACTTTCAAATTAGCCTTCTAGGCTGTACTATTGCAGTACTAACTCGAGTGCTCCCACACTCAAATGGCACTGTGACCTCATCAATGTGTAGACACTTCCTGTGGCAGCGCAGATTGACTCCTTTCTGCTCCTTATAACTATGAGTCTCGTGTCCTTGTCCTCCCCCAAATCCTAGGATCACAGATGCAGAGCTCAAAGGGCCCTCAGAGGTCATATAGTCTAACCTCCTCATTGTATAAATGAGGAAACATCAGAGAGGTGAAGTCACTTGTCCAGGGTCACACAGCAAATCAGCATCAGAATCTGCACTCTCTGCCCTTTATCACATCTCCATAGAGGGATGAGAGTGGGATAAAGGCCTTCCTTGGGTGCCAGTACAATACTAGACCTCATTAAGTGCTCTTGAGATACAAAGACAAAAAAAGTAGCTGTCCCTGCCCTCAGAGAGCTTATGTACCATCCGTGTGCCAACAGCACCACCCGTAAACACCTTTGTCACTGTGTCACTAAACCAGGAATATGTGACAACCTGCAGAACTTATGATGCGATGGAGTCATTGAACTTTGATGTAAAAACAATCTTAGTAGTCATGTCATCCAGATCTCTCCTTTTACAAATGAGGATACCGAGGCCCAGAGAAGGTTAAGTGACCTGTTCCAGGTTAGGCAGTTAGGGGGCAGTTTGGTATTAGAAAGTAAGTTTCATATACCCAAGTCCAGGATTCTTTCCAAGTCATCCCCTATTGTCTGCATTTCTTATGACAGGATGAAATGTAGCCTAGGGAGGCTCTGTAGAAACCCTATAAATAAGAAAGAACTCATTTATTAGAGAAAACACTGAAATTCAAGGAGATTACCTAGGAAAATAGGATGCCAAACACAAGGTCAGCTAAGTGACCTAGTGGATAGATTGGGAGGCCTGGAATCAGGAAGATTCATCTTCCTGAGTTCATATCTGGCCTCAGACACTTAATAGCTATGTTACCCTGGACAAGTCATTTAACCCTATTTGCCTCCATTTCCTCATCTGTAAAACAAGCTGGAGAAGGAAATGGCAAACTACTCCAATATCTCTGCCAAGAAGACCCCGAATGGGGTCACAAAGAGTCAGACACCACTGAACACCAGCTGTCAAACATAAGGCAGCTGCTGCCCTCAACACTGCCCACTGTAGCAGAACCAGATTAAAATGTAATTGGGAAATGTTTGACAAAATAATTTAAATAAAGTAAAATTAAAATTATATTGTTATTATTATTTATTATTATATTATTATAATTAAAAATACAAAAAATAGATATTGTTAACATTTTAAAAGTAAGTCAGTATGCGCCCTTGGAAATCCTTATGTATGGGCCTGTTTCTATTTGAAGTCGACAGTATTGATTTAAAGAACAGATCTCCCTTGAGTCCAGGAGTACATTCAAATCCTGCAGATTTGGCCTCCTTAGAACATCCTCTAATTATCCATGCTGCCACAGGGGACAGGGGAGGGAGACTATGCAGGCTTTGTGAGTCCCTTAGCTCCTATGGGAGTACTTCTAGTGTGCTGTGCCCTCAGGTAGAAGACTGCGGCCTTTGCTCTTTTGCAATGATGGGGCTCTGATGATGCCCTTGGGAGTCGGATGTCTCCAGATATTTGTTGAGTTGAAGGCACTGTGGTAGACACAAATGACAGAAGGAGCAAGTGTTAAGGAAGCAGTATAGACAACAGCAGGTAAAAATGAGTCACTTTTGCTAATTCGTTTCATGAAAGTGAGAGCTCTGAGCCTCCTTGCTAGCCCTTCCTTTCCCCTCTTTTCAGACAGCTGGGAGGTAGGCAGATGTCCACAAAAGGAACTCATTGACGACAGCAGGGATCAACTGAATGTTTGTGGGGTTCCCATTGGTTCTTTTTGACCTTGCCCAGGGTTATGTCAGAGTGTTGTCCTGTCCGAGTATTTACTGACCTTGTCTTCTCCTCTATGGTCTGCTCCAGCTCAGCAAACCAGTTGCCATCATTTTTCCTGTAGGTCTGGAATTGTTTATGTAAGCCAACAAACGCTGGCAACGGTGTGCTGATCTGGACCAGTGTGTGGGCATTTGCATGCATGCTCTATTAGAATGAAGCTGCAGAGGAAACAACAAATCATGTCGTCTTTATGAACGGTCCCAGTGGTATACCGGGTCACACATATTATACTGTATTTATAACATGAAGATAAGGAAGGTTTAATAGTGAGAATGGCCTTTGGCCAATTCATACTGCGTCAGATTTAGTGTCAAACCTATACACAAAAACTGACAATGGGACCAAGAGGGATAGCTTCCCAAGGACACTCGGATAAATGAATAAAGTCAAAATGAATACAAAATTACTAAGGAAAGTAAAACTACCCACAATGCTTACAGGAGGAAGCAGTGCCGCTTGGGGAGATATATAATAGAGGCTTTTAATTTTAGTTCTGCCCAAATCATCCAATAAAATTGAACTTAATGAATGATGCCTTCCTAGCCAACAAAGTCTTTTTAAGGCCATAACTTGGACCAGCAGATTTCTGTTCCCATTTCTGGGTTGGCATTTATTGAACAAGTCAGAGCCGTTCCCTAGACCTCAATTTTTCCATCTGTAAAAACAGAAATACTGCAAGAGTTTGATGGCTTATTTGTAAAGTTGGTTAAAACACGAGGTGATATAGTGAATAGAGTGCTGGATTTGGGTAGAAAAACTCAGTTCAAATCAAACCTCTGAAACTTAGCTCTGTGACCATGGGCAAGCCTCTTAGCCTCTCTGAGACTTCATTTCCTCTCTGAAGAGCTGGGATAATAATAACTAGTTTTATTTTTTAATAATATCTGTTGAACCTGCCTCACTGGGGCATTATGAATACCAGTGAGATAATGTATGTGAGGTGATTTCCATACATTAGAGCACTATGTAAATGTCAATTATTATTATTAAGTTTATTAAATAGAAGCTTGGGAAAGACATTTAACTATTGATTGGCAAAATGTTTCGGTAATGGAATGCTCACCTGCTAGTTCATGGAAGACACCATTTGACAAATTACACCTTCCAGGGCAGTATTGGTAAATCGATAATAACAACAATATTAATAACAATAATAGCCAACATCTATATAGAGCTTTACGGTTTGCAATAGGCCTTACACGCATTATCTAATTAAAGCCTCAAAACCGTGTGAGATAAGCAGCACAACGATTATCCTTGTTTTATGAATCCATACATTTGCCTCGTTTGTACTTAAATGTGTATGTGTTGTTTCCATCCAGAGAATGGAAGTTTCTTAAGGGTACGTGCTAGTTCCTTGTGTTTTGTTTTCGTATTCTTCATGCCTAACACAGTGGCTGGAGTATGATGGGTGCTTGATGAATGTTTTATAATAATATTCTAGGAATAACACGCTTTAGAGCATTAGAACGTTATAATAATGATACATGTGTCATGATAACATTAGAATGTTATAATAAGGATACCTGTTTATAATATTAGAATATTATAATAACAATACACAATAATACATTATAATAATAATACATTTTGAATGTTGTAATGATCCATGTTTTCTGATAACATTAGAATGTTATGATAATGATACATGTTTTTTAATAGCATTAGAATGTTACCATAATGATACATGTGTTATGATAACATTAGAATGTTATAATAATGATACTTGTTTATGGTAACATTAGAATGATGTGATAACAATACATGTTTTCTGATAACATTAGAATGTTACAATAATGATACATGTTTTCTGATAACATTAGAATGCTGTGATAATGATACCTGTTTTCTGATAACATTGGGAGGTTCTTCTATAATTAATAAATCAAATGTTGTTAATTGATTGATAAGGTGGCAGGCTCTAAGATGTGACCTGCCTTCATGATCACACTTTGTGTCAGGGATAGGCTTTGAAGTCACTACAGTGACAGCCAGCACTTTGCACAGTAACTGGCACACAGTAGGCACTTACTCATTGCTTATTGACTTGACTTAACTACTCCTTTCTGGGAGTATTGGTTTACATGTGGAAATTTTAGTTTGTTGAGATTTCCTGTTGCACAGACTTAAGAATAAAAGGTGAAAGGGTCTCTCAGGTCAGCCCACTAAAATTACCTCCTGCTTTCCTTCTTGCTTGCTTACTTGCTTGCTTATGTCAGAAGTAAACAAACTAGAATCATCAAACTTCTTTATTCATATGAAGTGAATTCAGATGGAGCAGTATTCACAACATCCCAGTGAGGCCGGTTCAACAGATATTATTAAAGAGCAAAGCAACGTATTATTATCCCAACACTACAGAGAGGAAGCTGAGTCTCAGAGATCCTAATGGGTTTGTCCATGGTCACAAAGCCAAGTTTCAGAGGTCCGATTAGAGTGTAGATTCTTAGGGTTTAAAGCTGGAAGGAAACTCAGAAGTCTCTCAGTCTAAGCTGATTGCTTTGTAGATGAAGAAACTGAAACACAGAGTAGGTAAGCATCTTGTCTAAAGTCATACAGGAAATAACAGGGGAGGTTCAAACCATCGAACCTAAGAGTGCCCTCCCTACTCCCCTATCAGTACCATGTCAATCCACTTTGGATTCTGTCTGCAAATATCTCTACCTACTTCCTCACTAATCCTTTTGAGATGTATTCAGTAATAGTTTAATGAAGATATAAAATTCACATCCAGGATAGATTTCTTTTAAAGGTGGGTGGTAGTTGTAGCTCTGACCCATGAAGATTTATCCAATCTATGAATGGTTCTTGAAATTCCGATACTTCTTTTTTTTCTTTTTTCTTTTTTTTAAGGCAATTGGGGTTAAGTGACTTGCCCAGGGTCACACAGCTAGTAAGTGACAAGTGTTTGGTCTGAGGTCAGATTTGAACTCAGGTCCTCCTGACTTCAGGGCCGGCGCGCTATCCACTATGCCACCTAGCTGCCCCAAAACTCCGATACGTCTTATCATTATAGTTTTCGTTTTTGCCAGCTGAGTCACTTCACATATGGGCTATTTCACTGACTTTTCAGATCTTGGTTTCAGAGGCCAATCTAGTCGAACTCATCTCTGAACAAGAGGCCTTCTACAATACACTCAACAATTGGTCCCATCTAGTCTTTGCTAGAGAACCTCCAATGAAACAGAGCTCACTACCTTCTGGGGCAACCTGTTCTACTATTGATTATTTCTAATTGTTAGATCTTTCTTACATCAAGCCTAAATTGGCTTCCTGGAAACCTTAATTCACTGCTCCTAATTCTGCTCTCTGGAGGCCCAGCAGAAAAAGTCTACTCTAAACCCTTTTTTCACTGATTTATTTCTAAACAAGTGATTCTTTTCAAAGTTGCTGCAGAAAACACTGTTCCCAGGATCACACTAATTTTAAGTCAGAAACTTGTTATTCATTTAAAAGTAGACAAACATGCAGCATAGTCCAGGGAGACTGAAAGACCAATAGGCTAAACACCTAGATTTGTGATATAAACATTATTCAAAAACTAATTGCAGTCTATGTCATAGATGCAATCCTAAGAGGTCAGCCTGTTGCTTCCTGGGAAAATGTTAGCTTTTTTTTTTTTAATTAATTTATTTTATTCTGAACTTAAGAAATAAAACAAGCATTTCCATAACAAAGTGGGGTAGAAAAACAGGATTGCACCCAAAATTGCAGATTCATTATTTACAACTTGCTATTCCTTTCAAATATACAACAAAGCTATCATTTAACTTTTTTTTTCCCTCCCTACTCCCATCCCAAACTTTGAGATGGCTACCATTAGACACAAATCTGTATGTATGTATATGTGTATACACAGAGATACATATGAACACATATATATGGATATATGTGTATATATACATATGCATGCATATATATATATATACATACACATGTGTGTGAGTTCTTTTTCTGGATTCAAACAGCATCTTCTTTCGTAGGATCTTTGTAGTTAATTTTGGTATTTATAATAGAATGACATGGTCACTCAAAGTTGTTCTTAAAACAGTACTGCTGTTACTGTATACAATGCTCTCTAGGTTCTGTTCATTTTGCTCTTCATTATTACATGAAGGTTTCTCCATGCTTTTCTAAAATCATTGAGCTCATCATTTCTTATAGCAGAGTAATACCATCATTAATACATACCACAATTTCTTTAGCCATTCCCCAGTTGATGAGCATCCCCACAATTTCCAGTTCTTTGCCACCACAAAGAGAGCTGTACGTTTTAGAACATGTAGGTTCTTTTCCATTTTCCCTAATCATCTTGGGAAATAAACCTAATAGTGGTATTGCTGGCTCAAAGGATATAGGCAGTTTAATAACTCTGAGCATAATTCCAAATCTCTCTCCAAAATGGTTGGATCAGTTCACGGATCCCCTAGCAATGAATTAAAGCCCCAATTTTTCCACATCTCCAACAACATTTATCACTTTCCCCATCTATCATTTTAGCCAATCTGATAGGTGTAAAATGATGTCTCAAGGCTGTTTTAAGTTGCATCTCTCTAATCAATAATTTATTGATTTAGAGCATCTTTTTATATAACGATAAATTGTTTTGATTTCCTCATTGGAAAACTGCTTGTTCATATCCTTTGACCATTTATCAATTGGGGAATGACTCACATTCTTACAGATTTGACAAAGTTCTTTATATATTTGAGATGTGAGACCTTTATCTGAGCAGCTGACTATAAAATTTTTTCCTTAGTTTTCTGCTTTCCTTCTGATCTTGGCTACATTTGTTTTATTAGTACAAACCCTTTTTAATTTAATGTAATCAAAATTATCCATTTTACATCTCACAACACTGTCTCTCATTTGTTCATAAAATTTTTACCTATCTGTAAGTCTGATATTAGTATGTTCCATGGTCTTCAGATTTTCTTGTAATATCTCCCTTTATATCTAGGTCATGTATCCATTTTGACCTCATCTTGGTAAATGGTGTAAGATTATCGCTCTCTACCCAGTTTCTGCCAGGCTGCTTTCCAGCTTTCCCAACAATTTTTACCAAATAATGAATTCTTATCTCAAAATCTTAAGCCTTTACATTTGTCCAACACTATATTCATTACTATATTCATTTGCTGCTGTAGATTCTATGTCTACTCTGTCCCACTGATCTACCTTTCTCTTTCTTAGCCAGTACCAGAGAGTTTTGATAATTACTGTCTTATAATAGAGTTTAAGATCTGGTACTGCTAAATCTTCTTCCTTCACATTTTTTTCTATTAGTTCCTTTGATATTCTTGACCTTTTGTTCTTCCAAATGAATCCTGTTATTATTTTTTCTAGCTCCATAGAGTAATTTTTTGATAATTTAATTGGGATGTTATTGAATATATAGATTAATTTTGGTAAAAATGTCATTTTTATTATATTGGCCCTGCTTATTCACAAACAATTAATATTTCTCCATTTATTTAAATCTGATTTTGTGTACAAAGTTTTTTTTTTATGGTTTTATTCATATAGATCCTGGGTTGGTTATGGTAGGTGTATTGTCAGGTATTTTATACTGTCTAGACTAGTGTTATTATAAATGCAGTATCTCTAGCTATCTCTTCCTGGAGGATCCTGTTGGTGATATAGATAGATAGATAGATAGATAGATAGATAGATAGATAGATAGATAGATAGATAGATAGATATAGATATAGATATATGAATGCTGATGATTTATGTGGGTTTACTTTATATCCTGCTACTTTGCTGAAATTGTTAATTATTTCAATTAACTTTTGTAGTTGAGTCATTAGGATTTTTCAAATATATTATCATATCATCTACAAAAAGAAATAGTTTACTACCTCATTCCTTATTCTGATTCCTTCTATTTCTTCTTCTCTTATTTCTATTGCTAGGATTTCCAATACAATATTGAATAATGATGATAATGGGCATCCTTGCTTCACAGCTGATCTTACTGGGAAGGCCTCTGGCTTATCTCCATTACAAATAATGCTTGCTAATGGTTTTAAGTAAATGCTTCTTATCAATTTAAGGAAAGGTCCATTTATGCCAGACCTACACAACTTGGCAATAGGTAGGGACCAAAATTAAAATAGACTAAACTGCTTCAGGGCGCGGATAGGTTAGACTAGAGACAGATTGATGACGGTTGGTTGCTGCGGGTCATGTGACAAATAGGAGAATAGAGTGTGCACTGGCAACCCTACTTTGGTGGACCCCAAAGTGGCCTGTGGGCCGCCTGTTGTGTAGGCCTGATTTATGCCTATACTGTCAAGTGTTTTTAATAGAAATGAGTGTTGTACCTTATCAAATGCCTTTTCTACATCTATTGATATTATCATATGATTTTTCCTACCTTTATTTTTTGTATAATCAATTATGTTAATAGTTTTCCTTATGTTAAACCATCCCTGCATTCTTGGTATGAATCCTGCTTGGTCATAATGTATAATTTTTGTAATATATTGTTGTAATCTTTTAGCTAATATTTTATTTAGGATTTTTGCATCCATATTCATTAATGAAATTAGTCTATAATTTTTTTCTCTGTTTTTACTTTTCCTGGTTTAGGTATCAGTATCATATTTGTTTCATAAGAGGAGCTTGGTAGGATCCCTTTTTTGCCTATTATTCCAAATAATTTATTTAATATTGGAATTCATTAGTCTTTAAATGTTTGATAGAATTCACTTGCAAATCCATCTTGTCCTGGTACTTTTTTCTTAGGAAGCTCGTTTATAGCTAGTTCAATTTCTTTCTCTAAATCTATTTTTCCTGGGTTTTGTTTTGTTTTGTTTCTGCGAAGCAATTGAGGTTCAGTGACTTGCCCTGACTCACACAGTTAGTAAGTCTTATATGTTTGAGTCTGGATTTGAACTCCGGTCCTCCTGACTGCAGGGCTGGTGCTCTATCCACTGCGCTACCTAGATGCCCCTTCAATTTCTTTTTGTAAAATAGGTCTATTTAGATATTTTATTTCCTCTTTTGCTAAGCTTAGGCAGTTTGCGTTTTTATAAATATTCTTTCATTTCACTTAAGTTGTTAGATTTATTAGCATATAATTGGGCAAACTAACTCCTTATAATTGCTTTGATTTCATCTTCTTTAGTGGTATATTCACCCTTTTTATTTTTGATGCTAGTGATTTGATTCTCTCTTTTTTTAATCATATTAACCCATGGTTTATGTATGTTACTGATTTTTTCATAATACCAGCTCCTAGTTTTGTTCATTAATTCAATAGTTTTCTTACACTCAGTTTTATTAATTTCACCTTTAATTTTTAGGATTTCCAATTTAGTGTTTAAGTGGAAATTTTTAATATGTTCTTTTTCTAATTTTTTTTAAAATTGCCTACTCAATTCATTGATGGGCGGTTTTTCTTTTTTATTGATATAAGCCCTTAGAGATAAAAATTTTCCTTTGATTACTGCTTTTGCTCTGTCCCATAGGTTTTGATATGTTGTTTCATTATTGTCATTTTCTTTAATAAAATTATTGGTTGTTTCTATTATCTGTTCTTTAACCCATACATTCGTTAAGATTAGGTTGTTTAATCTTCATTTAGTTTTTTTCTATATTTTCATGGTCCCTTATTAAATATAATTTTTATTGCATTGTGGTCTATAAAGGAAGCATTTAATATTTCTGCTTTTCTGCTTTTAGCTATAAAATTTTTGTCCCCTAATAAATGATCAGTCTTTGTAAAGGTACCATGTACCACTGAGGAAAAGGTGTATTGCTTTCTATTTCCATTCAGTTCTCTCCAAATATCTATCATATCTAGCTTATCAAAAATTCTGTTCACTTCCTTAACTCCTTTCTTACTTATTTTTTGGTTAGATTTGCCTAGTTCTGAGAGGGAGAGATTAAAGTCCCCTGCTAATATAGTACTACTTTCTCTTTCCACCTGTAATTCATTTAATGTTTCTTTTTAAAAATGTAGATGCTATGGTATTTGATGCACATAAGTTTAGTATTGATATTGCTTCATTATCTATGGTATCTTTTATCATAATGTACTTTCTTCTGTTTATCACTTTTAATTAAATCTATGTTAGCTTTAACTTCATCTGATATCATGATTGTTATACCTGCTTTTTTTTTTTTTGCATCATCTGAGGCACAATACATTCTACTCCAGCCCTTTATTTTAATATTTAAATGTCACTTGTTAGCAACATATTGTCAGATTCTGAATTTTAATGCATTCTACTGTTTCCATTTAATGGGTGAATTCATCCCATTTACATTCATAGTTATAATTACTATATGTGTATTTCCCTCCACCCTATATTTTTTCACTATTGCC
The DNA here is from genome assembly GCF_900497805.2 of Vombatus ursinus. Lineage (NCBI taxonomy): Eukaryota > Metazoa > Chordata > Mammalia > Diprotodontia > Vombatidae > Vombatus > Vombatus ursinus. Next base: position 12,203,195 of record NW_020954603.1, on the reverse strand, counting down.
CTTCTCAGCCTCTCTTTTTACCCTATCCCTCCTCTAGTTTACTTCTAACCACTACCTCCCTATTCCATACCCTTTTAAAGAATCTCTCTCTTATCCTTTCCCCTAACCCTCCTTTTCTTTGTTCTGTCCACACCTGTAAGGGTCCCTCCCTTTTCTTCTCTCCCTACCTTCCTATATCTTAATCTACACACCTTCTGAGCCCTTCCCCTTATCCTGTACCCTCACCTTCTTATTTCTTTATAAATTTAGAAGACTTTTATACCCTTCTAGATGTATATGTTGTTTGCTTTTTAACCCAGATCTGATGGGAGTAGGGTTCCAGTACTTATCAGCCCTCCACCCCTCCCTGATTCTTCTGCATCAGTTCTTCCTCTCCCACCTCATTTGTATGAGATAATTGCTCTTTTTTCCTTTTCCAACATGATCTTGCTTTTTAAAATCACCACATCATACTCAGCTCATCCCCAATCTTTCTTTAGAACTACCCAATTACTAATGACAGTTTGTTTTTTGTTTCAGTGGAAATATCCTGAAGGTGTGTTTGCACTTCACTCAGACTGAGCCTGTATCCCTGGGGGTCTTTTCTCGGGTCTCCTCCAGTTGTCTTGGAGGATCACTGCTCTGCCCCAGCGCTTGTTTATTTTTGCCATTCTGTTTTTACACTGAGGCACTGTTCTGCCTTGTTTGTGGAGGAAATCTGGAGAGCTCGGAATTTTTTGACCTATTCCTCCATTTTCCCAGAGATTTCAGGTTATCTTCTTACAACCAATTCAAAACAACCCAGACTCTTACCAAATATAGCTAGATGTTCTAAAATTGAAACAGGAACTAGGAGACGTCCACCCCTACGAAACCCCAAAGGGCCTGCCCTTATGAATTCAACAGAAGAAAGGTATTTCCTGCTGTCTTTATTTAAAAAAAAAATAGTCATTGAAATAATTTAAGGCTACCTTAGATGATTTGTCCCTCACAGGCTTCAGATGGTCTCTGTCACAATTTATTCTAGGAAGTTTGTGACATCTGAGATCCTGATTCCTGACATAGATTCTCATGCAAATCCAGGTCAGCTCCTACGTCTCTGTCAGACAAGTCACCATAGACCCCCAGAAGCCCTGGGATCTAAAGCCCTAGGATCTGGGAGTGGAAGGAAGTATTCTTGGTTGTCTGATAGTTCAGGCCATTGGTGAGCTCTTGAGTAGCTCAAAAGAGATGATGTTAGAAACTAGTGTTGCACCCTGAAGATAGTTGGCTCCCACATTTTACCCTTCTACCAGATCAGATTTGGCCTCACGAAAGGATGCTCAGAAATTTTCACTTGCATGGGCATATTTTATACATTGGAATTCAGAGTGTGGATGAAATTGCAAAGGGTGCTAATGGGGATGCTTAAAATAAAACCTGAATTAGGACAGGTTTATACATATGCTGATAAAACCTCTCTGGGCCCAGGATAATTCAGCATTCTGCTCAAGTCTTAGGAAAGAAGTAGGCTAGGACATTTGAATATAAATGTTATATGAGAGGCAGGTTTTTAAAAATTTTTAATGACATCTCTTTAAATGAATATACCCACAGGTTGAACCTGGGTTCAAAACTTTGATAGGCCAATTATTTATTGTGGGACAGTGGACAAGAAACAACCAACTCTAAACTGGGAATGATAATACTGACTCTATGAACGTCTCCAGGTCATAGGCTCACAGAGCTGAAAGGGACCTCAGAGGTCCAGGTAGTCCAACTTCATCAATTTATAGATGAGGAAACTGAGGCTCAGAGAAGTGGAGACAGAGTCACACAAGTGGTAAGTGTCAGAGGCAGGATTTGAACCTAGTTCCTCTGACTGGAGCCAGTGTTCTTCCCACTGACTCATGCTGCGGGTTACATTTTACAAACTGTAAAAACCCTGTATAAATTTACCTCCATTATTATTATGTACTAATTCTCATTTTTTGTCTAGACTTGTGATTTCACCCATAGGGGAACTCTTTCTACCAATGTGTATGGGCAGTCCTCTGTAACCTAGTGAAGCAGTTCTCAATTTTTTGGTCTCAGGACCCCTTTACACTCTTAAAAATCATTCATGACTATCCAAAGAACTTTTATTTGTGTGGGTTACCAATGTTTACCATATTAGAAACTAAAACGTCATAGTATTATTATGAAACCAGGACCACACTTTGAGAAACTCTGACTTAGAGAATTGCCAAAGACACTGGATGATTAAATGACTTACCCAGGATTACATGGCTACTTTATACCAGAGACAAAAAGTCTTGGACCTAAGTCTTCCTGGCTCTAGGGTCAGTCCTCTATCCATAATCCTACTGAACCACCACTAAGGCAGCTAGGTGGTTCAGTGGATAGAGCAGTGGGCCTGGCATCAGGAAGACCTGAGTTCAAACATGTCATCACATACTAGCTGTGTCACTTTACCTTTTGCCTCAGTTTTCTCACCTGTAAGATGGGGACAATAATATTAGTGCCTACGTTCCAGGGTTATTGTGAAGATCAAATGAGATAAAATTTGTAAAGGGCTTTGCAAATCTTAAATCACTATATAAATGGTAGCTGTTATTAGCTATTATACTATTATATATTAACTATTACTATTATTATATGTAATATACATATATACATACATATATATATATATATACTATTACTAATAAATAACATTATTCTTAGGGTGATGATGCCTGCCCAAACCATTTACTTTTCATCTTCCTGTAACTTTTAATGGTGGTTCATCATTCTTTGGACTATTTTCGTGTAGAGAATAGCAGTCCTCGAAGAGAATGAATGAGCTTTTCTTTTTTTTCCTCCAATCTTTATGATCCTGCACTATGGTTCTGAAAATACTTCTCTTAGATCATCTGGTGACACCATTTCAATACTCTGGGCAATTAACAGGAAACCCATTTGTTCTCTCAGATCATTATTATGGATTTTTTGCACTACTCTTGTTGATGTTATAGATTTTAGCAACACATAGCTTCCCTTTCAAATTAATAATGTAAGGCATTGCTATACAATATTGAGAATTTTCTTTGTCAATCCAATGAGAGTTCTCTCTTCTGTAGTCTCTGTTTGACAAAAGAGTGTGAATACTTCAAAACCTGTGGCTTAGGGTCCATATGGCCCCGAGACACCAAGTAGAGCAGAAACTGGATTTTATATCCAATTATAGCCCCTGATCTTGGAATTTTCTACAACCCTAGGATCTCATCAAGAGAGGCTAATTTTAGCAACACCTCTTCTTCTCAGTCTCCTCCTCCCTCAACCCTTCTGTAAATTCATAGGTTCCTTGTAGTGCTAAGAGTTGATAGGGATTTATGAGAAGCCAGGCTCACTCTCTCTCTCTTCATTCATTCACTCATTCTTTTCTGTCTTTCCTTCTTTCTTTTAAAGAAGCTATAAATTCCCTATAGGTCATGAATTCTTAGCTCTTTTCGGGTCATGGACCCCTTTGGCATTCTGAGGACTATAACCTTTACAGAATAACATTTTATTTATTTTGTTAAATAATTCCCAATTACACTTTTAAAACTTTTAAACATTCATTTTTTAAAAATTTTGAGTTCCAAATTCTCTCCCTCCCTCTCATCCCACACCCTCCCTTTGAGAAGGCAGGCAACATGATATTGATGAAACATGTGAAGTCCTGAAAAACATATTTCCGTATTTGCCATGTTGCAAAAGAAAACACACACATACAAAAGGAAAATAAAGAAAATTAATAAAGTATGTTTCACTCCATTCTCAGAGTTCATCATTTCTCTCTCTGGAGACAGAAAGCATTTTTCATCATGGATCCTTTGGACTTGTCGTAGATCATCATCTCAATCAGAGTAGCAAGGTCTTTTACAGTCGATTATTCTTAAAATATTGGTGTTATTATGTACAATGTTCTCCTAGTTCTGCTCACTTCACTTTGCATCAGTTCATGTAAATCTTCTTTGGTTTTTTTAAAACCATCCTGCTTGTCATTTCTTATAGCACAATAGTATTCCATCACAATCATATACCACAACTTGTTCAACCATTTCCCCATTGATGGACATCCCATCAATTTCCAATTCTTTGCCACCACTAAAAGAGTTGCTATACATATTTTTGTACAAATAAGTTATTTTCCCTTTTCAGAATAGTGTTTTTAAATACTTGAAAGAAATTTTAAATTTTAATTAGAGGTTAGTGAAAATAAAGTTGCAGGGTTTTTTTCTATCCAATTTCATAGATCTTCTGAAATCTATCCATGGATCCCAGGTTAATAACCCCTGTTCCAGGTGTTTGATAGGTTGAGGTTGCTTTTTTTTTTTCTTTCAAGAAAAAACTGAAATGCTAAAGCTGGAATGTTGCTGTCCCCAGTACCTCCTAACTGAAGGAGCTGTAACTCCTATAGAATTTCCTAGCCTCTCCCCCATTTTCTTTAGCAGAATTTCTGGGAATAGCAATTCTGTCTTTTTACTCTTGGCTCAACATTCTGACTAAATGTACAAATTGAAATTGATTTTCAAGTCATGTTTCATGCTGTTTGAAATTTCTGATTCTCATTTCAAAGTACTTAACTTTGCCCCCTCCCATAAAAAAAAAAAAAACCCATTGCATGCACTAACACTTAGGATATACTTTTTTTTCTCCCTTTTTCCTTCCTGGAATTTTACTCAATTGCTCCACTAAAATCCAAGTGCCTTACCAGCTACTGTATATACTTCCATAGAAAAGTTTCTATTGCATTTTGATGGATGCTGGGGGAAAAAAATCGAGTTCTGTAATAATAATAATAACAATTAACCTTTATATAGGAATTTTACAGTTTATAAAACTCTTTACAGACGTTATCTCATGATTCTTACAATAGCCCTGTGAGAAAGGTGTCATTATTATTCCCATGGGCTTATTCCCCAAGGAGACTATTGTTAAGAAGAGAGCTCCCATCTAAGCCAAAATATTTACAGCAGCTTTTTTTTTCTGGTAGCAAAGAATTGGAAAAAAAGTGGATGCCTGTCAATTGGGGCATGGCTAAACAAATTATGATGTGTGAATGTAATGGAATGTCATTGAAATGATGAATGTGATGAACACAGAAGCATGGAAAACTTACATAAATTGATGCAGAGTGAAGGAAGCAGAGCCCAGAAAAAAACATATATATATATATATATATATGTGTATATATACATACATACATACATACATACATATATAGATATAGATATAGCAATAATGTCAGTGGAAAGAACAACCACACAGAGAGACACAAAAAGTAAATGTTGTGAATTTAAAAGAATAAGGAAGTCTCAAAAGAAGAGACATGAGAAGACACTCCCCATTCCCACCCTTTTGCAAAAGTGTTTCACATTGCCCGTATTTTTACATTTTTTTAATTTCTACAACATTAAGAAAATCAGATTTTTCCTCTTTTCCTTTTCTTTTTTTCTTTAAAAATATGATTTGTCATATGTTATAGCTCTCTGGGAAGGGAAAGATACTGATGAAGGATACTCGTGATATAAAAAAATAAAATTTATTAGGAAATAATGTAGCAAAGAAGAACTGCCTCGGATAGTTGTCTACGAAGTCTTGTGAGACAAAAGTGAACCACGTCTTCTTTCCTCCCTCATATTGCTCATGCTGATACCTGTCTCCTAACAAGTTGGAGTCCAGCCCCTTTGATGCCGTGCTAGACTAAGTGTGGAGCAAAGAATAGTCAAGTGATTGGAATTCTAGACATAAAAACAAGAGCCCTGAACAGCCCTGACTTGTCGGATTTAGGATAATGGTATTTAACCTTTAGTTGCCTCTCCTTATAATTTGCAGGGCAGCTAGGTGATGCAATGGATAGAGTCCCTGGCCAGGACTTAGGATGACCTGAGTTCAAATTTAGCTTCAGACACTTAGTAGCTGTGTGACCCTGGGCAAGTCACTTAACCCTATTTGCCTCAGTTTCCTCATCTGTAAAATGAGCTGGAGAAGGAAATGGCAAACCATTCCAGTATCTTTGCCAAGAAAACCCCATGGACAAGTCTATGGGGTCACAAAGAGTCAAACACAATTGAGTGATTGAACAGCCACACATTAGGAAACGCTGCAAAAACTGCATGGAAATAATCATATAGCCATGGGAAAGGAACCAAAACCAATATGCCAATGGAAGAATAAAGCTGAGGGTGTCTCTTAAACATAGTACATACTTAATGGTTGTTGAGACAAATCATTTACTACAATTAAAGCTAGCTATCTCAGCAAATGAATTTGTTTGTGGTGCAGTAGAAAAAGCACTAATCTTAGAGTCACAGAGCCGAGGTTCAAAGCCCAACTTTGCCACCGATCCTTGGGGAGTAGCTTGACGCCTCTGCCTCAGTTTTTCTCATTTATAAAATGAGAATCAGACTAGATAAGCTCCAAGGGCCTTTTCATCTCTAAATCTATGGTTTCCCTATGTCAGCTGACTCAGATAGAAGTGGGAAATTATATGGTAAAACCTCAGTTAGCTGGTGTAAGCTGAAGAATGGAATTCTGCTCACTGAAATTGTGGGTAAGTCGAGGATTAATTTCTTGTATGCAGTGAAACTACATAGCATCAACCACTGAGTACCCTTTAAACATCTCCCTGCCCAGAACTTCAGTAAGCACCATAGAAGACAAAAAAGAATATAAGATTTGGAATATGTCCCCCAAGATGTCAGCAGCCTAGCTGGGAAGAGAAGACAAGCACACAGGGAAATAATTAAGAATCTCCTAATTTTCCCGTATCCGTGAAAGGCACCAATACTCTTCTAGTCACCCAGATTTGTAACCTCACAGGCAGCCTTAATTCTTCCTTCTCCTTCACCCCCACCCCCTTATCTAATCAATTACCAGGTCTTTTCAATTCCGCTTTAACCGCTTCTCCCAAACTCTTCCCTTTGCTCTCCCTCAGCTGCCAAACCTCATTTAAACCCTTGTCACCTCTTGCCTGAACTACTGGCATAGCTGACTAGCTGATCTCACTGCCAGCATGATGTTCCTGAATCTGGCCATGCCCAGCATCCCTTTGCACTGGCTGACACCCATGCCCAGAATGTTCTCCCTCCTTAGTTTCGCTGTTCGGAAGGAATCTAGACTTAGCTGAGATGCCGCCTTGTGCAGGAGGCCTCTCCTGGTCCCCCCAACTGCTAATGCCTTCTTTGCATCCTTGCATCCACTTTATATGTAATGTGTAAGTAGGTTGTTGTTTTTTTTTTAACACATTGTCTCACCCATTAAAATGGAGGCTTCTTGAGGTGAAGCATCCATTTTGCCTTTCTTTGTTATCTTCAGTGCTTAGCTGGCACATGGTAAGCACTTAAGAAATTCTTGTTGACTGATTACTCGGGATCTCCTGTTGTTCCTTCCTGCCCTCTGCTATTTATTAGACTGTAAGCTCCTCAAGGGCAGAACCTGTTTTTGCCTTTCTTTGTATCCCTAGCATGTAGCACAGTGCCTGGCCCAGGGTGGGTATTGTATAAATTCTTGTTGACTTGACAGAATTCTAGACTTTGCATTTAGAGCCCTTCCCAATCCAACCCAATCCATACCTGAGGAGGAATCCACTCTGCAACACATCCTTCTGACTTCTATGGCAGCCAAATCTTGGCTCACTGACCTTACCACCGATGAAAATTTTCTACCCATCATTTCACTCTGCTAAATCCCAAGCCTAGGGGTGAGCAGGACCAGTAACTCTTGTCATCTGCTTTCTTGACTCTTCTCAAGTCACCAAGTATTGCTGGAGGAAACCATGAAATCAGTGACTGATAGTTTTAATATTTTTTCCATAACATAGTATAATAAAAAAGATGATTGCACATGAAACTGCAAATCTACTATGTACAACTTGCTATTCCTTTTAAATGTACAACAAAGTTAACATAGAAATTTCTTTTTTTCTTTTCTTTTTCTTCCCTCTCCCCACCCTGCCCTAAAGAGAGCTGCCATTAGACACAAATAGGTGTGTATTTATATATGTATGAATGTGTATACACACATATATACATATATATATGTGTAAAATTATTCTATTGTGACATTTAAAAAGATTTGAGAGATATAGTTTCTGGGTGATTTAATCATTTTATTAATAAGGCTGGTAGGTTATTAATGAAAGGATTATCATTTGGTTGTCTCTCTCAGACCAATGACCCCTAATGGCGGTGGGGTCAGAGTTTATATGCCCTTCAAAGAGAGATGTTCCTGAGGGGTAGCAATCAATTCAGATTAGTTAACACAAAGATAGATGTGGACTATATTAAAATGAAGGTCTTGGGGTACATGACTTGGGTCACTCAAATCTTGGTCAAAGAGACATCAATTTCCATATCACCTGTCTTGAAAATAGGGAGAATCCAACTTTCCCCAGGCCTGTCTGAACAAACACAATGAGCAGGAATATACCTATTAGCCCATACTTAGAATTTCTTTTACTGTCTGATTAGATCTTGGCCTGGGTAAATCTTTAAGAGAGATTGCCCACACTAGTTGATTTCTGGATGAGGAAACAGAAAGGGGGAAAAATCTTGATTCTAATTCAATAATTAGTTATTAAATATAAGAGAGAAATATACATTTCTCACACCATACATACTTCTATTTATCAGTTCTGTTTCTGGATGCAGATAGTATCTTACACCCTGCTTCCTCCATTTATGTATTAGGATTATACTGGTCTCATAAAAGGAGTCTCATAGGCTGTTTACTAATTTTTGTGAATAATTTGCATAGTGTAGGTATTAATTATTTTTTAAAACCTTGATTAAATTCTACTGTAAACAACATCAATCAGGCATTCTGAGTTTTTCCTTTATGCCTAGTTTAATTTACATTGAATTATTTAAGGTTTCTACATGGTGTTCTGTTAGTTAAGGCGTTCTAGAGGCAGAAAAACTTCCGTTTCTTCTAAATTCTGATTTGCTACATGTAACTGTGCACAGTTAATTACAGATAATTCTTTTTGCATTCTTCTCTGTTGTTGAATTGCCTTTGATAAAGCACTGGGCTCAGCCAAAAATTCATACACTGTGCAGATGGTTGGCTACACCCACTTGTATTATCCTTTAAGCTTGCTTTGTTCCATTTTCTTAATTAAGAAGATGACTGCCACTTACTATCTGTGTAACCTCACTTTTGCAAGCTCACTTTGCCTTTTGGGGAGCCTCAGTTTCTTCATCAATAAAATAAAGAGGCTGACCTACTTGTCTTCTGAGGTCTCTAAATCTCTAATCCCATTAATCCTTCTGTCTTAAAGCTTTAGGGAAGCTCATTGGGTTGCAGGTGATTGTGGTTCATCCCAAGAGATGTCTAGTAGGTGAATGTTGACCTGGAGATCAGGAGAGAGATGAGCCCTGGATATGTAGGTTTGGGAGTCATTTGCCCAAGACCATTAGTGGAGCTTGAAGCTGCTGAGGAGATAGACCACTTCTCAGAACAGTCTTGACCATAAGCTAACCCCAGCCTCTGCCTCAACCTTCCAAGTTTGCTCTGGTACATATTGTTCTGGCTTAAATGTGGTGTGATATAATACATCTAAAAATTCTCAGGAAATTCTGCCCCAACAATAGACTCTTGTCATATGTTTGGCTATGGGACTAGGGAGTTTTATAATGACTTTTTGCTAGATTAATTAAAAAGACAATATGTTAGTGGCCTGGGTGTTACTGCCCTGGAAACGAGTCCTGGCTCTGACATGAGTACTCAGGGAGAGATCTATTAACCTCACTGAGTCTCATACTCTTCACCTCTAAAAATAGGTAAAATAATGCATTACCACCTACTACATGAGGCTATAAGAAAAGTGGTTTGTAAGCCTTTAGTAATTTAAGCCTATAGTATTATATTTAGTAATATAAGCCTATAGTATTTTATAAAGTTATCTAAGTTTTTATAATATGATATGTCCCACTTTATGTCCTTTGTTGAAAAGTAAGTTTCTGGAGAATGAAAATTGTGACTTTTGTGTTGATCCTAGAAGGCATAGATACCTCGCACAGTTAAGTGCTTAATAATTGCTGATGAGTTTTTAAAATTCTCTCTGCTAGAAAGCAAAGGAAACAAAGTTTCCCGAGTTTGCCACAATGTTCTGTTACTTAACCACTTCCGGCTTAACATGAACTTCCTGTCAGACATTGGCTGCCTGAAATGGAATGGGCCACCTGGCCAATGTGCTCCCCTCCCAGTGTGTTCCCCTCCTTGGGGGTCTTCAGGCTGTGAGGCTGGAATACTCTTTTGGGGGTGCGTTTTGGTGGGGATTCCTTTCAGGTTTGGATTGGATTCAGTGGCCCCAGGAGTCCCTTCCAATTCTCAGATTATGTGATTCAATAAATTCAATTCAATAAACATTTATTAAGTGCCTACTGTGTGCTGGAAACCGAGTAAACAGAGACAAAAACACGATAGAAAAGCTTACATTTGGGGTGGGTGTGGGAAGCTGAAATGTACGACACAGTACACATGTAAGCAAATATAAGATATAGACAAAAATCAATATAAAGTAATTTTGAGAGGCAGAAGACACCAGAAGCTTGATGAATCAGGAAAGTGGATTCCAGCGGGGTGTAGGGGGAGGGAGAGGAAAAGGCCTGGGGGACAGGAAGGAGATGGCTGTAAGTTACTCAGAACAACAGTCTACTGTTTGGTTAGTATGTAGAATGTGTGTTCAGAGAGAGAAGTAATGTGTAATTACCCTAGAGAGATAGTTTGGAACCGGTTTATGATGAGTTTTAATTATCAAACAAATGAGTTTGTATTTTAATCTAGAGGTAAGAAGGAACCACTGGAGCTTCTGAGGCAGCAGGGTGGCACAGCAGACAAAGCCCTGTAGTCGGGAAGACCTGAGTTCGAATCTGCCTTCAAACACTGACTGTGTGACTCTAGGCAAGTCACTTAACCTCTTGATGTCTCAGTTTCCCCAAATGTAAAATGGGGATAATAATTGTGCCTGCCTCCCAAGGTTATAATATTAAATGAGATTTATTTGTAAAACAGTTGCCTAAGACAGACTTGTTTCCTTCCTTCCTTCCTAGGACAGTGACATGGTCAGACTTGTGTTTAAGGAATATCATTTGGATGGGAGAGCATAGAGACTGGAGGCAGGAACCAATAAGGAGGTTTTCAAAATCATCTAGGAGAGATGTGACGAGGAACTTAAGTAGGGTGGCAGCCATGTCAATGGAGAAAAGCAGACAGATATGAGAGATGTTGTAGAGGTAAAGTCAGTAAGTCTTAACCACTGATTGAATACGAGGGTGAGTAAGAGCAAAGAGTCAAGGATGATAGACAGGTTGTGAACTTGAGTGACTGGAGGAATGAATGGCGGTGCCCTTGACAGAATGAGGGAAGTTAGGATGGGAGAGTTTGGGTGGAACGATACTGAGGTTTGTTTTGGAAATGTTGAATTTAAGATGCCTGTGGGATATCCAGATGGAAATGCTGAACCCGAGAGCAAGAGAGAGCTAGAGAGCGGATCTATATATTTGGGAGTCATCTCCATAGGGCTGATGGTGAAACCCATGGTAGCTACTGAGATTACCACATAAGAGTATAGAGAAAGAAGAAAGAGAGCCCAGACATTCACTCTCACATGAGGGAGGGAACATATATGGGTGCTGAGCCTTCAAGGGAGACTCAGAAGGATTGGTTAGGCTGGTAGGAGAGCCCAGGGTGAAGAAAGGATCCAGAAGGAGTGGACCCAGCTGAGAGATCAAGATGCCTTGCATAGTGTTGAGGTCCCCCATTATGCCTCCCATAGAACCATTCAAACACAGTGTGGATAACCACCTGTTGAGGATGTTGACGGGGTAGGGGGCATGAGTCATCCCTCAGGCAGGGGTGATCTCACCAACTCAGTGATTCTATGATTCGGTGGCAAAGTTGTTAGCCACAGGCAGTGACTGTGGTGGCCACACCCTCAATGCCAGGAACTACAGGCAGGAAGAGTGGCTTCCATTTTCTAGAGTTCTGGAGTTGGCGAAAACATCTGTACCATCTCCCCTCATACTATGTGCTTAATAAATGCTTGTTGATTGATTTAATTGATTTTGTCTTCTTTTGCTCTTTCTGCCTTCTGTTTCCCACCTCCCGCTTGACCCCACTAACCAACCATCTTCTTTGCTTAGCTTTCCCTGCAGTGGGGACTGGCCAAAAGCGGCAGATCACTGCATCAAGCTACCTCGGCTATTCAATATAATATCTCAAAATCCCTATCTCCTCCTCAGGCCAATTAGGTATAACCTGGGGTTACTGCATGATTCTATAATAATCTAGGGATGTTGGCTTGGCCTGGGTAAATTTAGCTGAAATTTACCAGAGTTTTAGTCATTGTCCCAAATCTTTAATTTGTGAAATGTATACATGCTGTTCCCCTTTGAACTTTTCCCCCTACTATGCTTGCCTTTCTCCTGTTTGTAGAAACTAACACCATTATTTCTGGATTTTGCTGCTAAGTATTTTAGTAGATTCTTAGGGCACCAATCAAATTCTGGTCTGAAAGCTCAATCCCTTTTTCCTTGCTTAAAAGGATTACTATAAATTCCATTATTTCAAAAGCATCATTACAGAAATGTATTTCAGAATCTCCAGATGACTTGCATGTGGCATCCCTGCTCAGCTTCATAATCACTTTTGAAAAAAATTTGGGGGGCAGCTAGGTGACGCAGTGGATAGAGTACCGGCCCTGGAGTCAGGAGGACCTGAGTTCAAATCCAGCCTCAGGCACTTGACACTTACTAGTTGTATGACCCTCAGCAAGTCACTTAACTCCATTGCCTAGTCCAAGAAAAAGAAGAAAAAATTTTTTACTTCTCTGTTGCCATTGAAAAGTCTATAATTTGGAATTTTGAAACAGGTTTTCCTAACCAAGAAAGCTTTTCAACCTCAAAGACCAAAAGTTCACTTGATTGATGAGAGGGGCCACGAGTGTGGAGGTGGAGATGATTCTTTAGAAATATCCCTTATTCTACTAAATTGTTTTTTCCATGTTCCTCCTAGTCTACCTTCTCTTAAGGGGGGAGCATACTCCATGACTATAATCTATTTTCAGCAAGATCATAGTTGTTGAGCCTTTTACTGACTGGAAATCATTCCACTGAACAGAACTGAAGCAAAAAATTAAAATTGACAAGTCTATTCATATTCAGTTCCCAAGATCCCCCTCCCCGAAGTCAGGGTGCTAAGAATCATTTTGACAAGAAAATGAGAGACAACCATAGGGCAGGACATCCCTTTCAGCAAAAGTAGCCATTACTTCATCTTTCTTTGGAATCCAAAAGCAGACATAAGCCATGGCAGGGTCCTCCCTACTCCTCCCTCTGTGTCTTTCCTGAGTCAGCACTCTGCTTGCTGTTTGAAGAATTATCAGGCTCCTATCACTTGGGCAGATTGGGGGTGGGGGGGGGGGTTGGTGGAGAATGAGTATTGGGAGAAAAGAATTTGCTTTATCTGGTAGGAAGCTGGAGTGGCTCGAGATAAAGTATTGCCCAAGCCATGCTGACATCTGTGGCTAAGTCTATGTTTTTGATTTTCAAATATTCTTTAACTCTTCACAACTTGCAAGATTTACTTGTAGCTATGTTAAGTAACTGATGAACTCCCCTGATGTTTTCTGCCTGCCTTCTGCCAATATGGCTATTATCATCTATCTGAGTTGGCTTTTTTTTATTACCTTCAAATAAATGAAAGATTAGTAAAATAATCTTTAGATTAATAGATGGGCCAAATGACCACAGTGTTAGTGCCCTATTTTAAAAATCATTCTCCTCTCAGTTAACTTAGAGAACAGAGGATCATAATCTGGAGTCTGTGAACCTGACTGTTGTTTGTTGTTGGGGGGGGGGTTTGTTTTTTGTTTTTATTTTTATTTTTGTTAACTGCATTTTTTTTTGTTAATTGCATTTTAACATGACATTTCCTGTGTAATCTTATGTATTTTATTTTATGCATTTAGAAGCATTATTCTGAGAAGGAATCCACATTTTCCCCCCTGAGAATTATACTTTTGTTGGATAAACAATTATAGCAGTTTGCTTTGATGGGGGGGAAGGGGAAAGAGACATGTCTTTCAATATTTAGCTCACAGTTTCTGTTCACACCCTCTGTTATTTTCAGACAGAAACATAGTTCTGAACTTTATTATTGAAAGCAACAACTCTGCCCACAACAGACAGGAAACAGTGCCAATAACAACTCTTTGTAGAAGCGCGTGTGCAGGAGACTGCTTTTCCTTCCGTGCTGAAGGCAGGGTCCTTGCTTGTACCATGGTGACAGAGGCAGCTTGTGGAGGTCAGAGTGATTTAGTTTTTGCCTTAGCATGATGGCAGCCGCCCTCCTCAGGTGAGCAGAGATGCAAGCACTGATTCTGGTAAAGCAGGACTCATTTACCATAAATAAAAACATGTGATATACAGCTCCCCCTGTGCTATCTTTGCCATCCCCTTTACAGCTTCATCTCTTCTTTACTGGATCTGAACATTCCTGAACGTGCTGGACCGAAAACAAAACCCATACTAACTGGGGCTCCATCTTACCATCCAAGAGAATAAATTTCTCACCTGTTGAAGCTGTATATAACTTAGGACAATAAATTTAGAGATCAAATCAGACCACTGAGCACAACAGCCTCATTTTCCAGTTAAAGAGCTGAGGCCCAGAGATATTAAGAGCCTTGCCCAAGGTTGTCCAATTGCACAGCAGAGCTGGAGTTTGAACTCAGGTCTTTTATCTCCAAAACCCCATGATTCAAAAACTGAGGGTAGATAATAAGAACTGAAGATAAAGATTTGGGAGTCAGCTGCCTAGAGGTTATACTTCTCATGGCAAGAGTGTATTCTATTGCTAAGAAAAAGGACGATGAGAGAGAGAGAGAGAGAGAGAGAGAGAGAGAGAGAATCTTGGAGCCCATTGACTATTGAGGGTTTGATAGATGATGAGCTAATGAAGCAAAGAAGAAAGGGTTAAAGAGGTAGGAGAACCAGGAGAATGGGGCATGCATCGTATTCATTTTTTGAGTATAAAATGTTTGTTCAAGCCTGAATCCTGGAGTCCCTTCTAGCTTAAATCTGCAGTCCTAGAATAACCATGTTACTATTTTGAACTATTGTTTTTGCCCTTGTGTTGTGCCATAAACAAGTCAGCTTCGTCCTAGATATTGCTTCCAGATAATAACTCATAAAGCTGTGCTGGAAGAACCCAACTGGAGCCTTGCTAATATTGTCCCTTCTGCCCTTAATAATTCCAGTGAGTCATATTTCTATAATCCTTTATTTTTTGCAATCACAGCACTGTGAGGTAGGTATTATAAGCATTCCCAATTTTATAGATGAGGAAACTGAGGCTCAGAGGAATTACTTACCTAGGGTATAATCAGGGCAGAAATTGAATCTAGGTCCTCTGACTGCAAGCCCGGCATTTTTTTCAACACCCCTTCCCTCCCACACACATACTCCTCAACCCAAACTATGTATTTGTCACAGAATCAAATGTAGTGTTTAGTTTATTGTGCTACACAAAAAAGTTGGTGAGCTACAAAGTGTGAATGGAGAGTCTTAGATATTGGAGAGAAGGGACAGTCAACCGGAAGGGAAAACGAGGAGCAGACTACAGAGGCTTTCCTCAAGTGTCCACAAGTCTCCCAGAGACTTTGTCTGACTACTTCTGTCTGAAGGAACAATCAGACCTTGCCTGTCTTGACATTCCATCCCCTGACCTAGGGTAGTATCCCTATACTAGTATCTCTAGTATACAACCAGATAGGTTGACATACTTTTATGTTGCACTAATCTATATTTCAAGCTATTCCTCTGATTTTTTTTTTTTAACACAGCCCATTAACATCTCATTTGAGCAAATTTCTTGATTTTTCAACTTGGTACTTACAGTAAATTCTTGCCTTTTTTTTTTCGGTCGTGACGTTTTCCTGGAAAGCACAACATAAAAGAGATTTTATTTTGGATTGTTATGATTGTTATTTGTGATTGTGATATTATTATCTATAATAATAATGATATCATTTCTATAGTGCTTTAAGATTTACAAAGCACTTTACAAATATCTCATTTTACTGTCACAACAACCCTGGCAGGCTGGTATTGTTATTATTCTCACTTTGCAATGGAGGAAACTGAGGCAGAGTTTAAGTGACTTACCCAGGGTCAAACAGCTTGTTAGCATCTGAGGCCAAATTCGAACTCCGGTATTCCTGACTCCAGGCCTAGCACTCTATCCTTTGTACCTCAACTCATGAAGACTGTATAATAAGATCTAGATTGAGGATGGCAAGAGACCCACTCTGGAGAAAACACATATCTTTGATGTGTCATGATAAATGACTAAATATATATATATTTATATATATACATATATATGTGTACCTCCCTCTCTTCAATGCTGAGGTGGGCAGGGGGGCAAGAATGCATCTGGTCCACTGTACTTATTTTCAATCTGTGTTGATGTGCTGGTTTTCCTGTATCTCTGGTATGTAACCAGATATGTTGCTTCTTTTTTGTTCAGATCCTTTGTTGTACAGAGTAGCTTTCTTGGTAGGGGAAGAGGGAGCAAGAGATATGGAAATGTCAGTGATGTAAAAACAGAAGCTATCGATCAAAACTTAAAATTTTTTAAATCAAAAGGTTAGTAAGAGAAGTGCATTTAGGTGGCACAGTGGATAGAGTTCCGACCTTGGAGTCAGGAGGACCTGAGTTCAAATCCGGCCTCAGACACCTGACATTTACTAACTATGTGACCCTGGGCAAGTCACTTAACCCCCATTGCCTCACCAAAAAGACACAACAAAAAACAAAAAAAAAGAAAGGTTAGTAAGAGAAGTATAATTACATATAACAAAAAACAAAACTGAAACTATAAACCCCAGTAATTGTTCAAAGGCCTATCAAATGTACATACCTGTGTTGTAACTATACTTTGCTTATACAAGGTGTCCCAATTTACTATAAAAACATAGAGCATCCTTCAGTATTATAGAGATCTGTGATCTCGTCAGTATAGATTCTTCTTTCAGGGATGCAGATCATAATGCTTCAGTGTTTTAGTAGATGGTCTTCAGAAGTTAGCACTGAAAAACAAATCTTCTCTTCCTAATTTCCATACTACCATTGAGAGCACCACCACCCTGCCCAGTCACCCAGACCTACAGCCTAGGTGTCATCCTGGATTCCTCACCCTCTCTCACTGCCCCGCCCCAGCCCCCAATCCTATCTGTTTGCCAAGGCCTCTTGATTATGCATTTATCCCATCTCCCATATACATCTGCTTCTGTCCTCCGATACTACTCCATCTCTTTACATGTAAACTTGCAATAGCCTTCTAATTGTTCTTCCCACCCCAAATCTTTCTCCACTCCAACCTGTCCTCCACTCAGCTGTCAAATTGCAGGGGTGACCATGTCAAGAAACCCCAATGGCTCCCCATTACCTCCAGCATCAAATATAAAATCCTGTTTGGCTTTTAAAGCCCTTCATTACCTACCTCCTTCCTACCTTTCCAGATTCCATACGCCGTCTTCCTTCTCATGCACTCTACCATCCTGGGACTCTGGCTTTCTGGTTCTTCCTAGCACAAGACGGTCAATCTCCAGACTCCATGCATTTTCAGTGACTGCCTCCCATACCTAGAATTCCTTCCCTCTTCACCTCCACATTTTTGCTTCCCCGGCTTCTTTCAGGTCCCAGGTAAAATCTCCCTCATAAAGCCTTTCCCGATCCCCCTTAGCCGGCACCTTTCCTCTGTGGATAATCTCCAATTTGTCTTGTATGGAGCTTGTATGTACATAGCCATTACACTGTGAACTCCACAAAAGCAGGGGATTTTGTTATTGTCGAAGGAATTTGAGGGGGAAGAGGGTGCAGCATGGAGAGGTGTTTTTGTTCTTTATATCACTGTTATTGTTCAATCACTTCAGTTGTGCCAACTCTCCATGACCCCATTTGGGGTTTTCTCGGCAAAGATACTGGAGTGGTTTGCCGTGTCTTCTCCAGCTCATTTTACTGATGAGGAAACTGAGGCAAACAGGGTTAAGTGACCTGCCCAGGGTCACACAGCTTACTAAGTGTCTTAAACTGGATTTGAACTCAGGCCTTCCTGACTCTAGACCCCGCACTCTATCCACTATGCCATCTAGCTGCCCCACTCTTTGTATCACCTGCACTTAGCAAAGTGCTTAATAAAATGTTGTCTACTTGACTTTATTACCAACCCTTTGAGGATGAACCTATCTGAACTTAGGTCCTGAAACACCACATACATTTATACATTGTCACAGTCATTCCAGTTTTGTAGGGCCTTCTAGGGCTTGTGAGCCAAGCTTTGAGAACATAGGACCAACCGTCTCGCCAGCATGAAGGAGGAATCAGGGTAGGACTTTGGTGTGGAGCAAAATATACAAAGAACTCATCAAAATAACTGCTCTAGCACTTCTCTGGCCTGAGTGTAACACACCTTCATTGGACATTTTGCTTTTCTTCTTAGAATTGTGAGAGAGGCAGTGTGGACTAGTGGACAGAGAGCTGGCCTTGGCATCAGAAAGGTCTGGGTTCAAGTCTCACTTTGGCTGTGTGACCCTGGGCAAACCACCAAAACTCTTAGTGATCTAAACAACTCTGTAAGAGTCTCAGTTGCAAAGATGGTGCAAACCTCCACTGGTAGGCAGAATTTCTTTATCCAGAAGTCCCCTATGCCAATGAAATCTCAGGTCTAGCCCCCTAATCCTATCCCACCTTGGAATTTAGAATGGCTATGTGTGTTTGTGTGTGAATGTAGATAGGACTGGGAGAGACTTAGATGGCCATCTCTCTTTAAAAAGTTATCCAAATGAGTCCTTTTTTTTCCCCAGTTAACTCAGTTCAAAAAAAAAATATGTGTAACTGATGAAATAAACCTGACTGGGGCTAAAGAATTTGTTGAAATTATCATTTGCGCATGTTTTTATTTATAATTATGTCAGAAACATATCTCCAGGCTCTACCTTTGGGCTTAAGGACCCAAATATGGGTCATTACTCATCATTAAACAAGGAAGGATTTGAAGTTGGGCACTACAAAGGGAAGAAGGCTCACCATTGGCTGTAGGGTGCTGATTTCAACTGAACTTGTACAATGAGGAGGGAGGGTGGGAACACAAAGGGTTTTGGAATTGAAAAGAGATAAATTCAGTCCAGAATGGAAAGCCATGTTATGAACAGGTTGTGGGGGCCCAAGGCTAAAAGATCCCTGGTGGACCAGACCACAGGAACTGAGGCCTATTTGAAAAGAGAGATTTCATCATCAAAGACTGAATTGGCCTAGAGGGTCCAGCAAGTCAAATTTGATTCAGGTACACTTGCCTAAATAGAAAACAGGAGGAAAAACAAGAAACACTTGATGGTATCCAAGCTTAGATACCCATTGGAGTAGGGCTGAGGTGACTTGAGGTCTAAAATCTAAAGTAGGGGGGGTAGCTTTGGAGTCCTTTAGAGAAAAGCCTTCTTTGACTGGAACTGGTTGGTGGGGGTGGCATGAAGTAGAATGAGGGTAAACTGCCATGAGATGTGACTGAGCTGGGAGTAGGGAAGGGAACAAAAAACCTGACCCAGCCAGGCATCCCCACACCTCAAATTTAGATCAAGAGAAGCAGCCACAGGAGGAGTGGAGAAGCAGATTCCTAAAGGCTAAGACAACAATAGCCTAGCTAGAAAAATCAGTGACAAAGGAAAGAGAACGAGTTAATATTGGGACTAGGCAGGAGATTAGGCAGGAATGAGTTAAAGAAGATTGGGCCCCTAATGATCCTTACGTGGGGCTTAATATTGGCAGTAAGCTGTAAGAAACATGACAGGTATTTCCTTTCACCTCTCCCATTGTCTACTGTGAGCTCTCCCCATTCCTTGTGTGCTTCCTGTAGAGCATGTCTGAAGCTAGAGCTTCCTTTTAAAATGTAGGGAGTAGTACGTGTGTTCTTATCAGGGACTGTCAAAAAAAAAAGTTACTCCTTTAGTGGGCTGTATTCTAGAGATTTATTAAAAGTATAGGATAAATTTTAAAAAGTGAGAGGCTAAAGGGAGAGAAAGGGGGTTAAAAAAGGGCAAGGCAAGGTGATACAGTGGATGGGGGCAGCTTTGGAGTCAGGGTGGTGTTGTTCAGTGGTGACCCTATGTGGGGTTTTCCTGGCAAAGATACTGGAGTGATTTTGCCATTTCCCTCTCCAGTGGATTAAGGCAAACAGAGGTTAAGTGACTTTTCCAGGGTCACACAGCTAATGAATGTTTGAGGTTGGATTGGAACTCAAGTCTTCCTGACTTTAGGACCAGCACTCTGTCCACTGAGCCATCTAGCTATTTCTAAAAGACGTCAGGATGATCTGAGTTCAAATTCCACCTAGGGCATATACTGGCTATGTGACCCTGAGCAGGCTGCCTTCCATCTTACTGCTCCAGGCAACAAAGACCTTAAATTACAGAATAGTTGGGAGAGGGAGCTTCCTTACTAGAAGCTCTCCCCATTTATTACATCATTAGTCCTGAAAAAAGATGGGAGGAAGGAGTCAGAGGGGAACCCCTTTCCCCCCACACACACATTTTGTAGACATACATGTTTACACACACATATACAGCAGTCAGGGATCAAATGAATGCAAAAGGGTTAATTATAATAATGTTTATATTATAAAATCATTATAAATAAAAGGAAAATGGTCAGTTATATCATAGAATCTTACGATCCTCTCCTTCCTCATTCTGACTGAATCACATTCTACTAGCCAGGTCTTCCTAACTGGCCCATCCTTGATACTGAAATCATCTCTTCCAGCTATCTGTCTATCAGACTCTGTGAGTCTTGGGTTCTTTGTCCCAACCCATTAGGTATTCTTATCAGGGACTGTGAAAAAAAAAGTTACTACTTTAATGAGCTGTATTCTAGAGATTTATTAAAAGTATAGGATTGTGTATTAAAAAGTATGTATTAAAAGTCCCAACACATGGCTGACCCACCAAGTAGTCAACAATCATTTATTAAACCAGCTGTAACAGCAACATTGTGCAATGACCAACTCTGGTAGACTTAGCTCTTCTCAGCAATGCAAGGATCTAAGACAACTCCAAAAGCCTCACACTCTAGGACTGAAGGCATTCAGCCTACTAATGTACCTGAGCTTTCAGATAGGCAGCAAGGGCCATGTGGTTAAAACACCAAAGATTTGGCTACACTAGTAAAAAAAGGGTACTGATCCTTACTTCTTTGTCAAAGGGCTTGGGTATTTTGTTTTTTGCTATAATTTCAAAGGAGCCAAGTTAGTCTTGTTTTAGGGAATAACAACTTCCTAGCAATCAGAGCTATTCACAGGTAGATCGGCCTGCTTTGGGGGAATAGAGGTTCCTCCTCCCTCGAAGTGTTCAATAAAGAATGAACGGCTGCTTGTCAGGTAGGTCAGTTTTCAAGTACTAGCTGGACTGCGCAGCCTTTGAGATCCCATGCTTCAATAATGACCAGAGACCGGCATTTTTTTTTCTCACCCAGGTAAGTAGAGAGCAAACATGGACAATAGAACTGGATGTGTGCCTCCAGAAAGAGTCATGGAAAAAGTAGCTAGGACCCTGCATGACAGAGGCAATTAGTGCCCTGGACTTGGAGTCAGGATGGGTTCAAATCCCAGCTCAGACACATAGCTTTGTGACTCTAGTCAAGTCATCTAACCACTCTATACCTCAGTTTCCTCATCTGTAAAATGAGGGGGTTGTTCTTGATGGCCTCTGTAAGGTTCTTCCCAGATCCAATTCTGTGATCCTTTAAGCAGTTTTATGTGATAATTTGCCAGCTTTAAAAACACAGACAAGTCCATGGGGCAGCATAATTTGAAAATATCATTTCTATGTTTCAGGTTATGCAAGACAAGATAATCTGCCTCCCAAAAACCATGCAGCCTTCTCAGAACCACTCTTCCCTCCCTAACACATCTCATGCAATCGACACTTCAACACCACTGCCTCCACCGCAACCATCTGCCAGCCCTGCAACTGTGGAAATGAAGGGGCGAAAGACTGACTTGGACCTTCAGCAGTATAGTTTTATAAACCAGATATGTTATGAGAAGGCCCTCCATTGGTATGCCAAGTACTTCCCTTACCTCGTCCTCATCCATACCCTCATCTTCATGCTTTGCAGTAACTTTTGGTTCAAGTTCCCTGGCTCCAGTTCAAAGATAGAACACTTCATTTCCATCCTGGGAAAGTGTTTCGACTCTCCTTGGACCACCAGGGCTTTATCTGAGGTGTCTGGGGAGGATTCTGAAGAAAAAGACAACAGGAAGAACAACTTACAAAAAGCAACCTATCCCTCCCAGTCAGCTACCGATAACAACTTGGTCAAATCTCAGTCATTAAAGTCCATACCTGAGAAGTTTGTGGTTGACAAGACCTCTGCTGGGGCACTGGATAAGAAGGAAGGTGAGCAAGCTAAGGCCCTCTTTGAAAAGGTAAAGAAGTTCAGGATGCACGTGGAGGAGGGCGACATTCTTTACAGCATGTACGTCCGCCAGACTGTCCTCAAAGTGCTCAAATTCCTGATCATCATTGGTTATAATAGCGCCCTGGTTCCCAAAGTCCAGTTTACAGTCAGCTGTGACATTGACATTCAGGACATGACCGGGTATAAACACTTCTCCTGCAATCACACCATGGCGCACTTATTCTCAAAACTTTCCTTTTGCTACTTATGTTTTGTAAGCATCTACGGACTAACGTGCCTTTACACTTTATACTGGCTGTTCTACCGGTCCCTAAAGGAATATTCTTTTGAGTATGTTAGGCAAGAGACGGGAATTGATGATATACCAGATGTGAAAAATGATTTTGCTTTTCTGCTACATATGATCGATCAATATGACCCTCTTTACTCTAAGAGATTTGCCGTGTTCCTGTCCGAAGTCAGTGAAAATAAATTGAAACAGTTGAACTTAAATAATGAGTGGACAGTTGATAAACTGAGGCAGAAGCTGCAGATGAATGCCCAGAACCGCCTGGAGTTGCCGTTGATCATGCTCTCTGGCCTTCCAGACACCGTCTTTGATATCACCGAACTGCAGTCTTTGAAACTTGAAATCATCCAGAATGTCATGATCCCAGCCACCATCGCCCAACTCAGCAATCTGCAGGAGCTCTCTTTACACCAGTGCTCTGTCAAAATCCACAGTGCCGCTTTGAGCTTCCTGAAAGAAAACCTGAAGATCTTGAGTGTCAAATTCGACGACTTACGGGAACTGCCACCCTGGATGTATAGCCTCAGGAATCTGGAGGAGCTCTATTTGTACGGTTCTCTGGGCCATGATATCTCCAGGAACATCACTCTTGAATCTCTTCGGGAACTTAAAAACCTAAAGGTTCTCTTACTCAAGAGCAACATCTCCAAAATCCCTCAAGCTGTCGTCGACGTTTCCAGCCACCTCCAGAAAATGTACATCCATAACAATGGTACCAAGCTCGTCATGCTCAACAACCTGAAGAAAATGACCAACCTGACGGAGCTGGAGCTGGTCCATTGTGATCTGGAGCGCATCCCCCACGCCATCTTCAGCCTGCTCAGCCTCCAGGAGCTGGACTTGAAGGAAAACAACCTCAAATCGATAGAGGAAATCATGAGCTTTCAGCATTTGCGGAAGCTGACGGTTCTCAAACTGTGGCACAACGGCATCGCCTACATCCCGGAGCATATCAAGAAGCTCACCAGCCTGGAGCGCCTGACTTTTAGTTACAATAAAATAGAGGTGCTGCCTTCTCACCTCTTTCTATGCAACAAAATCAGACACTTAGATCTGTCTTTCAATGACATTCGGTTTATCCCACCGGAAATAGGAGTGCTGCAGAGTTTACAGTATTTCTCCATCACTTCTAACAAAGTGGAGAGCCTCCCCGATGAACTGTATTTCTGTAAGAAACTGAAAACTTTGAAGATTGGGAAAAATAACTTATCGGTCCTTTCACCAAAAATTGGGAACTTAGTATTCCTCACTTCTTTGGAGGTCAAAGGCAATCAGTTAGAGGCCCTTCCTCCAGAACTGGGTGACTGCCGGGCGCTGAAGCGATCCGGCTTTATTGTGGAAGATGTACTGTTTGAAACGCTACCTTCGGATATTCGGGAGCAAATGAAAGCAGAATAACTTAACTTTCTTCAAAGTCTGACTGAAACGTGCTTCTACCAAATACATTATAAATAACTAGGTAGTCTAATGCCTTTACTTTTTTTTTCTTTTTTCACACAAAACAAAATGTACAGACAGATTTGAAGTAAGGAGTACATATATTTTTAATAAAAATTTACTTGTATTTTTTCAATGTTAATATTTTACAATTTTATTTGTCCTGGAAACTAATGTCCCCTTATTATTCTTTTGTAGTGGCGAAAACAGCTAGTTCCATCTGCTGGCTTTTGTTTTGTTTTGTTTTAAGTTCATTTTATTCTCAAGAAAATGACAAAATTTGGAAATGCACCGTGTTGTGGATTATTTGTGATAGGTGAAGGTATTTTGCTGAGAGCAAATGTAGGTCCAAGGTCTTTCTGTTGTTTGATGTACCGAGTAGTCTTGCAAGGGATGTAGGTCATTTTCCTCTTACCATCTGGCTTTTCCATTGACGGGATTCATTGTTTCTCCCTCTTTAAAGAATTAGAAAGAATCAAATTTCTTTAGAATGAAAGAACCAGATTCATTGGTTCTCTTTCTGCTCAGATGAAACTGAAGTCAGTGAGCACAAAGTCGCCATTAAGTACTCACTGTTCCCCACAATCCCGAACAGTGTTGGTGGGATTGTGGGAGAGTTACAATTGCCTTTGAATGGTGGAGGATTGTTAGTGAAAGATGAAAGCCACCTTATGTTATTGGTGTCATGGGGTGAATAGAGTTGAATGGATTTACGCTTTTTGATAATTATTTTTAGAAATCAGTTTTTCAAATGAAATTCTCACTGGTTTGTTTATCTTTTGGATCTTGATACTGCTAGGTAGCACTGGTAAACAACCTTTGACAGACTCGATTTATTTTAATATTCTAGCTGGTAATGGAATTAAAAATCATGAAATTAGAAGCCTGCTTTTTCAGTAACTCAATCTTCTGCAAAATCTTAATATGTGGGTGCACTAGATAGGAAATTTTACCAACTAAAAACTATGCTCAATAGCCGGTGAACTCTGCTGTTTTTTTCCTTCCTTTTGGGCAGTGTGGCAGTTGTAATCTATTTAAGGTTTGCCTCTTGCCCCCATATAAACGAAAGGCTATAAAATAATCTGTTTATATGTTAATCAATTTCTCTCCAAGCCTTTCTTCCCTGTGAACATACTGATGGCTGCTGGTTGTTCAGGCACGGGAAACCTCTCTGCTATGCTTGACTTAAAGTAGGGTCTCATCCTAAATGATTCAGTTCCTTCTTTTCTTTTAAGTGTGAGCAAATTGTTAAGTGGTTTTCACTTCGCAGATTTTCCCTGATGGTCAATATTGGCCCTATCTACTCTTGCACTTAGCAATGCAGAAATATTTGGATCTCTGCACGAAAAGTGTCGATGGACTCTTAAGCTTTGTGATAAGAAGATACAAAAATAGTGTTTGCGTATATTGTGGTTGGTCATAAGACCTTTGTCATAGTACCAAATTTTCATTGCACTGAGCACTTCCTAGTCCGATGGAGCTTCTCTGACTTACATCGAAGTCAAAGAGGAAACTGATGGGAGGCCTCAAAGGCCTTGCTTTAAAAACTAGTTGTTCAACAAAGAATTCAGTGGCTTAATGTTAATCTGCTGCGGACTGCATCAGTAGGAACTGTTCAACATGCATCACTACTTCCACTTTCCAGTTGGGTGCCATATTGAAGAAACACTTTGCATTGCTCTATTCCCCTAATGAAATAACCAAAGTGATGTTACAGGGCCTGCTGAACATTCAGTGTTTCCGAGTGCCAACTGGTCAACTCACTCATGTGAGGCTGGGAGTGGGGTTAAAAACCCTGTGTGTTTGAAGTGCTCTTGTGTTTACATTTTCTCCCCAATTAACCATTCACTTCCAGAATGTTGTCGTGGTCCCTGTTGACACTGGTTGTAAAGATTATGTGTTGTATTTAGAAATGTGGTGTACTCTGTGATTTGAATGTTTTTAAACTTCCAGGAAAGACTTTTTTTTTGACCACCAAGAAGAACAAATGAGCCCTATTCCAGAAGTCAGGACCCCAGTGGAACCCAGGAAGGGGGTGCTGTATTTTTCTGAATAAAAATTATAGACATAGATTTGCTTTTAGACCCAGCCCTTTCAAAAGAAAAAAAAAGTGCCATCAAGCTTAAAAGCTTATTTAAGCAACAATTCAGCTTTCTAGGTCTATAAGCATTTATTAAGCACTTGCTTTGTGCGTCAGGCATTTCCATCACTTATGCCAATGTTGGCACAATTACAACGCCAAATCAGCCTAGCTTATTTTTTATTTGTAATGGAGCTATTCCAAGCTTCCTTATCTGCCAAAATGAGTCTGATGATGATGATAATAATAATAATAATCTTTAAACTAGTTTTAAAAATGAAACAGCATGAAAATTTTCAGCTTCGGCTTAAAAAGTAAATGTATAGGCATTTCTATAGGGACGGGGGAAGGAGCCTGCCCCACCCGAGCACATACAATACACAGATCTAGGTATTTCCTGATTTTCTCTTTTTTAGCTTTCTAATTTCCCAGTTCACATTTGTTATAAAAAAAAAAAAGTTTGGCCTTTATTAAAGAAAACTCAGGTAAATAAGTAGCTTGGCTTTCCTAAGGCCATTTTAGTCATCTGTGGGGTCTATTTATGTCCCCATTTTCATCATTTTAGAAGTGCTCTTGATAGAAGTGAATAACAAATTGCATTTCCCCTCAATAGGACCTATAGGAGGCTACCTGTGTAAATACACAGGCACCCTATGTTTTCAGCTGTTTAAACCTTGATATTCACAATGGTGAACCATTTTTGTTACATAGAGTAACTCTCCAAGAGCAGACATCCCTTTCGTTGATGAACTGATTGAGACAGCACATACGCTGCATTTCCAAGTGAAGCCTGTCTACGAATTAGCTCGCCAGTGGCTCTGCAGATGTTTGATGTTCTTGACCCCACGACCTCTGACTGCAAGATTGGGGGGGATAATTAGTAAAGCTCTTGAATCGCGTGAACACAATTTTCACCCCTGCCATTTGCGGCATGGTTCCTAGCCCATTCAATCACCTATGGTGCTAATCTAGACTG
This sequence comes from Vombatus ursinus, assembly GCF_900497805.2. Classification (NCBI taxonomy): domain Eukaryota; kingdom Metazoa; phylum Chordata; class Mammalia; order Diprotodontia; family Vombatidae; genus Vombatus; species Vombatus ursinus. Next base: position 12,175,950 of record NW_020954603.1, on the reverse strand, counting down.
GTCTTCACAATCCACGCTGTTATACACTCATCACAAAGAAAAAAAATGTTATTGTAAATATCTCCACTGCTAATTCCTTGATAGGAAGTGCAGTTCAGTGGAAAGAACCCTGGCTATATAGTCATTCAAATGATGCCTCTGATATTTAACACCTGAACAGCCTGGGAGAAATCATTTCACCTCCCCAGTTCTCAGTATCAGTGTCTGGAAAATGAGGGGATTGGACTAGATGTCCTCAGAGGTCATGACCTTCCAGTTCTAGATCTCTGAATTATGAGCATAGTAGACCAGCTTTGGGGGATTGAAGACCTGGGTTCAAGTCCTTCCTCTGATAACACCCTAGCTTGGCAGCTACAGGCAAGCCACCTTAACATCTCAGTGCATCCAGGAGACTCTTAAGACAATAAGTTAAAATGAGTTGTCAATAGGTACCTGGTAGGAGGGGATGTCTCCATACTGGAGAGTCTGACCAGAAAAAGACTCCAAAAAGTAACCTTTCTTTTGTACCTCTTGGGTCAGGGCCCTAGCTAACCTGAGGAGGGGGTATGAAATATCCCAGAAGGCCTAGCCCAGAAAAGAGATGCTTGCAGAGGGACATTATAGTTGCCTTCAAGGGTTGTCATGCAAGAGAGATTAGATTGATTCTACCTGGCCCCAAAAGACAGGATTAAGAACAATGGGTAGAAGCTGCTTAGGGACCAATTTAGTCTTTGTGTAAGTAAGGAAAAAACTTTCCCACAATCAGCTCTCCAAAAACGTAATGGGTCACTTCAAGAGGTAGTGAATGAATGGACTCTTCCTCTTTGGCGATCTTCAGGAAGAAGCTGGAAGACCGCTTGTTAGCCGTGGTGTCAAGGGGATTCTTGTTCATGGATTAGCTGGCCTCTTGGGTTCCTTCCAGCAACAAGAGTCTGCAACTCTGAGTCTGTGGTTTGCTTGGGATGAGGCAAATAGAGAAGGACCACTTGGCCCTTGGCTTACCCCTAGGATTTGTCATTATTGCTAATATGAAAGAATCAGAAATAGCCTGGCTGATTTATGGATGTCCTTTTTAGTAATGTTTTCTGCCACTCCCTAAAAAAGTGCACAAAATGGGTATTACTATACTTCATTTGCCAAAAATTATGGTAAGAAAATATAGGCTTTTATATAGCTTCCTTCCATGGAAATGATTTCTCCTAAACAGATCTCCATATTTATCACCTATCAAGCACTCATTCAATTCAACAACCACTTATTAATAAGCACTATATATCAGACACTGTACAACACAAAAAATGAGATAAGAATGAAGTATTCCCTGACCTCAAGGAGCTTACATTCTACTGAAATGAAGTGACCAGTCGTGATCTACTGATACGAACCATCTACAAACCTTACATCATTACAAAGAATTTTAGCAGTACTCCAGAGTAGTCAATAGAGAATATATTTCACCATAAATGCATGCTTTTTGAAGCCCCATTTAAGGTTCATGGTAAATCTGAAATGTTATTCCCCATCAGTGATCCTATTAATGGTAAAATTTGACCTCTCAGATTAACATTTCATAATGGGATTGCCAAATTGGCATCACAACGTAATTAAATGGCTAGCTAGGTGGCTGTGTCTTGGAAGACCTAGTGTCCCTAAATCCTTGGTACTGGGAATTACTTTGTACTCAGAGAAACTAGGGAAGAACTGTTGAGCAACCTTAGACTGGATCTCCTTTTGGTTCTTCAGGATGGATAAACCTCACCTCTTTAGATTGTGAGCTCCTCGAGGACAGGGGCTGTCTTTTGCATCTTTGTATCCCCAGCACTTAGCACAGTGCCTGAGACATAGTAGGTGCTTAATAAATATTAAGTGACTGACTCTGGAAACTTAAGCATACCATATCTGCCCAGCATCATCACCCCTTTCCCCAATAGTCCCTAGGCACCAAGTGTCCACTGGTCCTTGGACTTCCCAGCAAAGTTCAGATGACACTGCTTGGCAGTATAAAAAAGAAGCATTTTAAGAAGGCTTTTTATGTCAAGTCTCTGTAGAGAATAAAAGAGAATGGAGATGGTGTGGTCTTGGTTTTATCTGATTGGCAGCTATTTAATAATAATGTCCTATGAATTCACCTGCTTCCTCTGTAACCGTCTTCTCCAACCCAGTCTCTCCTTCAAGGGGATATTTTTGTTGTTGAAGTGCTGTATCTGGTGAGCTCAGTCCTTTGCATTCTCCAGACATCAGTGTGTGTGCTCATATTATCAAATTCTAAAAAGATCTCCAAGACTGTCAAGAAAAGTTGGAAAGTTGACATGATAGAGAATCATCTTAAACCTATGGCAAGAAGTGTCTTCATATCATTGGCCATGTTGTATTATATTGCAGTACAGTTCCAACAACCTAAGTGAAATAAAACTTTTTCTAATTTAAAGTGGAGAGCTGTCTTTTTTGGAGTGGAGCGGGGAGAGGTGGAGGGGGTTTGTGTTTTCTGTATCTGTGGTTCCCTAAGGTGGGCAGAGGGGAAGGTTAGTATTTGTGAGTACTTTAAGTAAATACAAGGCAATCTGAGAAGGGAACACCCATTTGTGACTGGAACATGGGGGACCATTTTGAAAATTTCATAACAAGAGGCACTGTAATATAGTGTGAAGAGTCTTGGACTTGAAGTCAGAAGAGACCTAGGTTCACAGAATTACCAGATTTCCGAATTAGAGGAGGCCTCAGTGGCCAAACAGCACAATGCACATCTGAAAACAGAATCCTCATTACAGTATACCCAACCAGTGGTTGTCCAGCTTAGGCTGAAGACAATCTTTCCAGGTAGCTGCTTCCATCTTGGAGGGTTCTAATGGTCAGTTTTTCCTTAAATCAAGTCAAAATTTGTCTCTTGGCTACTCCTACCCATTGCTGCTAGTTGTGCCTTCAGGGGCTAGATGGAACAAACCCTAATTCCACTCCCAATTGATGACAATTACCATGTATGTCACGCTTGAGCCTCCTTTTCTCAGGCTAAACATGCCCAGTTTGTTTGGGTTTTTTTTTTTTAATTGGTCCTTAGATGACTGGAACGTGAGGCCCCACACCATCTTATTTGCTTGCCTCTGGATGCCTTCCAGCTTAGCCATTTCCTTCCTAATCCCTAGAACTAACAGATTTGCTGAAGATGTGGTTCATCTAGGGCAAGGTACAAGAGAACTGTCACTACTTTATTCCTGAAAGCAATATTTCTTTTAACGCAGCCCAAGTTTGCATTTTTTTTTTATTTTCAAGGCAATGGGGGTTAAGTGACTTGCCTAGGGTCACACAGCTAGCTAGTATTTGAGGTGGGATTTGAACTCAACTGCAGGGCCGGTGCTCTATCCACTGCCCCACCTAGCTGCCTCTGCATTTGTTTTTTAATCATACAGTTGAGACATACTGTATTTTCAGCACAAAACCGCCTACAACCCATGATGCAGGATACCAAATTGAGGGCTTACCCCCAAACTATCTCTTTTTGACTTGCTTTGTCCCAGCTCAGAATTGCCTCTGGGAACTCTCTGAATATAGCTCAGGTCTAGGACTCCACAGATGTTGGGTTTTTTTTTGTTTGTTTGTTTTTGTTTTGTTTTGTTTTACTCACATAAATTTAAGTGAGGCAAAGTTTCATGAAGGTCAACCTCACTCTTTCTTCCAGAGTCATTGGAGTCCAGTGGCAAGACAAAAGTCAAGAGGACTGGCAATGACTCAGGATGCAGTGGATGACCTTGGCATCTTCAATGTCTAACCAAGCTCTAAGCATTCCACAGTGCCTGCTTCTCCCACCTTCATGGCCTGTTGGAACAAACTGTTCACATCTGCCTATTCCACCGGGAAGTCTTCACATGCTTAGGGTAGACATCCAAACCCAATTCAGCTGTGGGTTTGAGACCTGTTGGTTACCCTCAACCTGGTTTAGCCCAGTCTGCCAAGATGGTTTTACTGAGGTGTGGCTGCTGTGCATGCTACAGCTTCTCGGAGCACAGGAGAGAGTTGGGTGGCAGCTAGACACAAAAGTTGGAAAGCATTCCTAAAAAAGCTCATCCAGCCCTAGAGGTTCTAGTCTTCCCTGAACACCTATACACCCCAGATGTTGGTAAAAGGATCTCTAGATCCCATACAAACATTCAAAGTAACAGTGCATATGCTGGGCAAAAGAAAGCCTTTATTCTACTTCTCACACCAAAATGCAAAATAAATAAATAACCCATTGTAGCCAGTGAGCCATCAATATACTTATCCTCCTTCTCTAAAACCTCTCCAGAGCCCAATACAAGCATCCACCCTTTATGATACAAACCTGAGGGCTTCGATTTCCCCCAAAGAGAATCAAAGAGTTTCCATCAAGGCAATTCTCAACAGTCTAGTGAATTCCAATTTGCTCTAAAGACCCCTACATTCACTGAGCCTTAGTATATGTCACTCAGGGCTTGGACTTCCACAGAACAGCAATGAACATGAAAGGCTACCCTCTTTGCCCTCAGATTTGTACTATCAAAATAATTTACAGTAATGGTGGAGGGCAAAATCTAGGTCTTTGGCTTAACTATATTGTGACTTTAGCCTCTTGCTTTTCATGGGGTAAGGGTAGGGAGGGAGAGTAGGAAGAAACATGATCATCCTCTCTAAGAAGTTGGTGATGCTTAGGATTGCCCCTCTCTCTGTGGAAGATTGGGCCCCAGGATTCTCATATTAAAGGTTGCTGGAGAGGCAAAGCTGATGTTGCACAGGATATCCCTTTTCTCTTTCTAGAAGACTGGATTCTGGGATCAAGCTGCCCTGAAAGTCCCCAGTTCTCTATCCAGGAGGTTGAGGTTCAGTAATTCTCATCATTTTGTCCACATGGTTTCTATTTCCTTGGCTGTCGTGTGACTGAGAGCATGGATGCTCAAATACTGCATCTCCTGGGCTTGATCCCTTGGTCCCTTGGTTCCATGGGACTACTGGGTCAGGAACCATACCTTGAAATTACATGGATGAAGATGCATGAAACTCCAGTGTATTTCTGCCCCAGCATAATCATTACTGACTTTGGAGCGTGGGGAGGGGTTGAGAAGCGTATCCTTGGGATTCAGATCTACCTTATTTCCACTGTCTCTAGTCCTACAAAAAAGAGAAAAGAAGAAAAAAGCAAAAATGGGCCATACGTACTCATTTATTTACACCTCCTGTATTTATCTACCCATTACTCACAATGGGGAAGCATTTCTGTCATCTCTAATTGTCTAGCAAGGGTAGAGGGTTCTTTGGTTGCTGATCTGGTTGTAATGATGTACAGATTGCATTTCCAAGTGAATCCTAAGAAGCTCACCAGCTGCTTCACAGATGTTTGGTGTTCTTAACTGGTAGGGTCCTCATTGAAAATTTGTTTTTAATTTAGAAGAAAAAAAAACTTTGCTCACATGAATTCAAATTTCTTGGCCCATTGTATTCCCTATGGTGCTAATGTCCTGGATCCCCTTCCCCCCAATTTATTCTGCATTTTATATTCATTCTTCAGAAAAGTGTTAGTAAATATTCCCACAAATAAGTCTTCGGCAATGAGTCCCTTTTACAGGACAGCACGGAGGTGTGGCTTCTCCTACAACAGGAGTTCCAACAAAAATCCTGGCCAACCAAGTCATCCCCAGTCACTGATCTATCTTCCATGAGGTGCCAAGCGACATGTCTGAACCTTTCAAAGGAAGATACAAAGTCCCAAACAAAGGCTGGCGTCCTTGTAAGCTCCCCAAGCTGATCAAAAAACTCTTCTAATCATCTCCCTACCCCCAAGATTTTTTTTCAGATAAACTTCTCTATGCTACTTGAACTAATGAAATTGATTTTTTTAACCCAAAAGTAATATTTTACACTTGTTATTATATTTCATCTTACTCTATTCAGCCTAAAGTCTTAAGTTTGTTGAAAGTCTTTTTGGATCCTGACTCTGTCATCCATCCTGGCTCTGGGTCATCTGAAAAATTGATGATGCTACCCATGTCGTTAATTCAACTCATTGTCAAAAAGGTTACACAACACTGTCAAAGTGCAACTCTCCGGGGCATTCAACTGGGAATCTTCCAAGTTGGTATTAAACTATTAATAGCTATTCTTTGAATCTACTATGTAACTATGATCAAATCCATCTAATTGTACCATTATCTAGCCTAGGGCTTCTTAAATTTTTTCCACTCATGACCCTTTCAGTGCTTCTTAAACTGTGCAACCCTGTATTCTAGCCTACCTATCTTCATCTTTTCCACAAGAATCTAATGAGAGACTTTATCAAACACTTTACTAAAATTTAAGTATGTTGTCATTTTTCAGTCTTGTCTGACTCTTCATGACCCCGTTTGGACTTTTCTTGGCAAAGATACTGGAGGAGCTGGCCATTTCCTTCTCCAGTTCATTTTACAGATGAGGAAACTAAGGCAAACTGGGTTAAGTGATTTGCCCAGGACAACTAATAAATGTTCTGAGGCCATATTTGAACTCAAGAAGATGAATCTTCCTGACTCCATCCACTGTGCTACCCAGCTGCCCCTAAAATTTAAGTACATATGTATTTAAATATGTATGTATGTATGTATATGCACATATATATGTATATGTATGTATATATGCATCTAAAATACACCTAGGTGTATATACCATTCCTTTGATCTCACAGCTGAATAACCCTGTCAAAAAATGAAAATTTAGTCTAGTCTGACCTGTTCTTGAAGATATGCTAGCTCTTTTAAAGCACTCTTTCCTTTTCTAGATTACATTAGTCATCTCCTTAATAATAAATTCTAGAGAAAAGCAATTTGAAATCGAGCTAAAAAACAAAGTGACAGAAATGTCCATGCCCTCTGATACAAATATTCCCCTGGTAAGAGTACACTATACTTCAGAGAAGCCCATTTTTTTCAAAGGTCTCATAGACACTAACATAACTATAGCAGCACTTTTGGGGGTAGCAAAGAATTGTAAACTAAACAAATGCCCTTTGATTGAAAAATGGCTGGAAAAAAAAGTTGTATAAAATAAGTATCACATTTCTGTGCTGTAAGAAATTCTGAATATGATGAATTCAGAGAATCATGGGAAGATTTAAATAAACTAGTACAAAGTGAAGTAGGTAGAACCAGAAAAACAATATGCCCAGTGACTACAGCAATGTCAGTGGAAAGAATAACAATTACAAAACAATTGAAACTGAATGCTATGAGATGATAATTATGGAGCTTGGTCTCAAAGAGAAAGAAGTTACTTCCCTCGCTTTTCTGTAAAGGTGGGACACTATGGGTGTGGAACACCACAACTAATGTCACACTTTTCCAATCTGATATTCAGTCTACAAGCATTTATTAAGTGCTTATTATATATTATTATAGTTTTTAATTTATTAAGTCAGTTGGTTTTGTTGAACTGGTCCCCTGCCCCCTCTTCCTGTAGGGATAGGGGCAGGGATATGTTGGGAAATGTAAGTGATGTAAAAGTAAAATATATCAATAAATATTGAATCAGAACCATTTATACAATGACTTCAGCCTTCTAAAGAAAAAACAATTGTGAAAGACTTAGCCATGATCAACACAATGACCATTTATGACTCTAGAACAGTGGTGTTAAAATAGAAATGGAACGTCACTCATCCTCCCTTTGGGTTTCATATTGACTTAGTTTTCAAAAATAATATCATCTCTATTTTATTGTATTTTTATTTTATTTTGTTATTTATTTTGTTTTCCCAATTACATTTTAATTTCCTTTGCTGCACTTGTGAGTGTAACCGGGCTTACACTCATTTGACTCCTCTTCTCTAGAAGACTGATGCTGTTGAATCATGCTTTCCAGCACTTGGAAATGCATTAGAGGTAAAGTAGGAGACATTCATTTTCAGATGAAGTCAAACATATAAACTGTTTTGCATAACTATGCTTATTTGTTACAAGGAAGGACTTTTCTTCTTATCTTTTGGGGGAGGGAGGGAGTGAATTGGGGAAATAATAGTGATACTAAAAAAGCCAAGAAGAGAATGCCAATAAATCATTAAAAATAAACAAAAGAGAGCAGAAGGAAATTCAGAAGGAGCTGCAGGCACGCAGGGCAATTTTAGAACTATGTTCATTTCTAATTATACCCCCCAAAAGTGCATGTCTAAGGGGGTTGGGTTTTATTGGATTTGGTGTGGTAGTATCTGAGGGTGGTTGATTCAATTCAACAATGAAATGGCTACCACTGCTGCGCATCACAGTAGTCCTGGAACATGAAGAGATGTCCAGTAGAAGAGAGATTAAACTGATTTTTTCTAGCCTTTGAGGTAGAACCAGAAGCCATGGATTTACACAGAACTGAATTTAGCCTTGATGTAAGGAAAATGCTTCCTATCCATTAGAGCTATCTAAGGGTAGGAAGGGTTGCAGATGAATGTAACAGATCCCCCTCCCCTCTCCCCAGCCCGCCCCTCTATATGAGATATTCAAGAAGAAAGAAGATGACTGCTTTTTAAATATATTGCATTTTTGAGGGGCGGGGTGCAGGAGTGTGGATTGGGCTAGATGTTTACAGAATTCCCTTCTAGCTAAAAATCTGTTATTCTGTCCCAAAAAACTCCCAATGAATAGATATTACAAGAAAAAAACTACATATGTTCACAGTTACATGTGCAATCTACCTTTTCATCATTCTTTGTATATTGAAATGTTCACTTGTTGATGTTTATTCATAATGAAGTTCATAATAAAAATTCTTAATAAGTTCATATTTTTAAAAAGGTTTTAAAAATAAGCTTAAGTACCTGGTGCATCGTAGGTACTTGATAAATTCTTGTTGAGTGAAGGGCTTGGATTAGAAGATTTCCTTGGAGATCGTTGCCTGCCCTTTCTTGTCCTAGGCTTTCTCCCTTCTTTTCCTTTTGATTACTCCTTTGCCCTTTCCCAGCCCCTCCTATTCTCCCATCCCTTTCTTCTTTCTCAGCTGCTACCTAGGATTTTGCCAAACACCAAGTCCCTAATCCCTCTTCCTCACTGTAAGGGGCGGATGAGTATTTGATTCCCACCTTTCTTAACAGTTGGTATATTCACAGAAATCAAAGGGCATATAACAGAGGTAATGAAGTGTTACTATATTAACAAAGTGAAAAGTTATGCTAACACTGTCATCTTTTTTTTAAGTATGAAAGAATGTTCCTAGATAGAATGGAAAGGAGTACCATCATTGACTGAAGATTGGTGGCTCATTAAAAAGCTGAGCCCACCAGCTGTTTTAAAACAGCATTAGGGAGCAGGACCTCTGGCATCAAGGAAGAAAGGGGAATATGGATTGGATAGAGAACCAGCCCTAGTAATCAAGAGACAAGCTGCAGAGAGCCCTGGGTTCAAATCTTGACTCTAATACTATTTGGGTGACCTTGGAAAACTCATTTAATGAAAATCTTTCTAAAATGTTTTTAATCCTTCCCTGTCTTGCTGATGAGTGTAATAAAAACCATTTAACTTTTAAAAAAAAAGTCATTTAAGCTCTGTGGGCCTTAGTACCCTCTTTTTAAAATGACAGGCCAAGATAAGATGAGTATCTAGGTCATCTTCCAGCCCTAGTTCTGTAATCCTCTTATCCTATAATGTCTAAATTTCCTTCTAGCTACAAATCTATGATCCTAGCTATTACCCATTCCCCCTTAATGCTAGAACCTTCTTTCTGAGACTAACTCCAATTTATCCTGAATATATCTGTTTGTACATAGTGGTTTCCATGTTGTCTCCCTCCCTTTGATTGTAAGCTCCATGAGGCCAGGAACTGTTTTTGCCTTTCTTCATATCCCCGGTGCTTATCAAACAGTGCCTGGTATATAATAAGTGCATAATAAATGCTTATTGACTTGATTTTATATAGATATGCTATAAGGCAGTAGGTGCTTCTGGAGATGACTAATTTATGAGGCAGTTATCATCATTATCATCATCAGTATATTATGAGGTGGTTATCATCATTAGGAGCCTACTATAAGGCCATCTCTAAGATGGAACTCTGAATATTCTTTCCCATAGTTATGTTAAGACAGAGTGTTTAGGTTCTAAAGTACCCTTTTTTATTGACAATTTGTCAGTTACTCATACTCTCAGGGCACTGAGAGCTAAAATGACTTGACCAGGGTCACACAGCAAATTTGCCAAAATTGAACCTAGGTCCTCCTGACTGCAAAGCCAGTCCTCTCTCCACTATTCCAGGTTGCCTCTCTTAGAGACCTCTTAGTACATGACTGTATCATATGGTGGACAGCTAGGTAGTGCAGTGGATAGAGTGCTGGGCTTGGAGTCAAGAAGACTTTTATCATCCTAGTTCAAATGTGGCCTCAGATACTTGCGAGCTATGTGATTCTAGATAAGTCACTTAACCCTGTTTGCCTCAGTTTCCTCATCTGTAAAATGAACCGGAGAAGGAAATGGCAAACGACTTCAGTATCTTTGCCCAGAAAACCCCAAATGGGGTCACGAAGATTTGGACATGACTGAAACAACTGAACAATATCACATGTACTTTGTAGGCTGGATAGGCTCTTGTGAGCAGGCCTAGGAACCTAATTCGCACTGTGTAGCATTGTTTCTTTGGGAGTTCCAAGTTACAATGAATTTATTTTAAAATGAACTTTTGGAACAGAGCCCCAGCTGAGTTGTATATGCAATGCAAATGACATATGCATAAGCTGATTCACTGGGAGTTTCCTTTTTGTTTATTCAAGACCTGAAGAGCAGAGGAAAAAACCCAGTAACAGCTCATGAGAAGTTGAACCTGAAGCTGAGGGAGACTGTAAAGGAGCAGATTTGGCTTCCCTTGATGAATTCTAATCATTGAGCCTAGATGAACAGAAAACTGCTTTTCATTTTGTGTTTTTTTTTCTTGTCTCCCCTGCACACATTCAGAACAGTGCTTTACACATAGTAGGCAATTAATGTTTGATTAATTGAACTGATTTGTCAACAAGTGGAAAAGCTGCTGCAGGGCCAAGAAAAGTCATATATTGTCCTGCTTTTCAAAGAAAAAAAGGGGAGGGGGGAGTGGAGATGAGGATGGAATCTGCACACCATGGATTAGTGAGCTTGATTTAGATTCTTGGCAAGAAGAGTTTTAAAAAGAGATGGTTAGTCAACATCTAGAAGAGGAAGTGGTGATCACAAAGAGCCTGCCTGGCTTTATCAAGTACTGATCGTGACAGACTGACCTCATTTCCTTTTTTGACAGGGTTACTGATCAAGGGAGTTTGGGAGATACAGTCTAACTTGATTTCAACAAAGCAAAAGACAAGTGTTTCATGCTACTACTACTAGGCAGAAGAAATGTCAGGGAGACAACAGAATAGTTAGGGAGCATTTGGAACCGTTTAAAAGACCAAAACCAAAGAATAATTTAATATGTTAATGTCAATGTGCAGAGAGGTACTTAACAATGTGCCCCAGGGATCTGGGCTTGGCTCTATCCTGATTAATAATTTGGGTACAGGCATAAATGATACGTTTACCAAGTTCACAAAGGATGCAAAATTAATGAAGATTGCTAACCCTTCTAATGACAGTCTGGTTCCTAAAAAAAAATCTTGACAGGTTGAAACAATGCACAGAATCTTATAAGAGAATATTTAATGGGGGTGAATGCACAGTGTTTCACTTGTGCAGGAGGGATTGTAGAGGCATTCATATTAAAAGATCTGGGGGGTTTAGTGAATTATAATCTTGATCAATTGATTAACAAGCATTTATTAGACGTCTAGTATGTACTGGGGATTCAAAGATGAAAATGAAACAGATCCTGCCCTCAAAGATGAACTATTTACATTTATATGCTATTAGAAGACAATATGTGTAATAATCCTAGTGGCAAGGCTTGGACAGGCTGCCTCACAAGGGGCCCTAAGTCATTAAGGACTCTGGAAGTTGTATTTTTTCCCATTGTGGGAAGACAGGAAGCTAATATGAAATCAGAGAATGGGATCAGCAGCTTACAGTGAGTTTGAAGGTTCTGTTGAAAGAGGATAGGACTTGGAGAGAAGGGAGGTTCAGGCTTCACCAACACATGGCTGTGGGAGCAATCTGGTGACATCACCCATATTGAGAGATCAGAGAGACAAAAACTCAAGTGGGAAGATATATAACACTGTTGGTTTTCTATTTCCATCCCTCAGAAGACTGGAGTGCTGAGGGATAAAAGTTGATATGCAAGAACTGGCATACTTTGTTCTGTCCCCAACCTTTACTTAAGATGGGTGCAAATGGCATTCATTTTTAGGTATGCACCCATTTGTAGGCGTAGTCTCTCATTCTGTAAACACTGTGATGGGGGCAGGTAGGTGGCGCAGTGGATTCAGCTCTGGCCTTGGAGTCAGGAGGACCTAAGTCCAAATCCAGCCTCAGACACTTGACACTTACTAGCTGTGTGACCCTGGGCAAGTCACTTAATGCTGATCACCTCACCAAAAAAAAAAAAAAAAAGACTGTGTCTGATGAATCTAATTTTATTTCTCATTAACACCTGTGGCTGAACCTGTTTTTTGCTTTTCCTTGTGTCTCTTTGTTCATGGAATGAGTGAGGGTGATGTTTCCTAGTGAAAGACCAGGATCCCAACCCCTAGTCCATTGTGGGAGAATGTCCTCCCATTTGGGCTATATATCTTAACTTTATAATTGTACTTTCAAAGACAGAATTACTACAAAGTTGAGCCTCTTAAATCTGCCTCATCCCACCTGTAGTGACCCCTACAGTTACATAAGTATACACAAATAAATACGAGGTAATTTGGGGAGAGAGCATTAGCAGCTTGGGGGGAGGAGCACTCAAGGGAACCATCATTCAACTTCATGAGTCAACACTATGACACGTCAGTCAATGAAGCTAATGACATCTGGACCAGGTAAGGGCAACATGGGATTCAGAATGAGACAGCTTGTAGGTCTATCATCTTGCCTTCCATCTCTACGATCTTGTGATGATTTTGATTGTGTTTAGTTCTGGCTTCCACATTTTAAGATGGACATTGACAAATTCCTCTACAAAGTCCTCTTGTATAGCCTCTCTGTGGCATGGAGATGAGCCTGGGTTATCAAAGGCTGTACCAGGGTAGTTCAAGTTCTGGTAAGTCCCACAAAGCTGAAAAGTACTGTTGGAAGTACAATCCCAGCAATGTAGATAGTTTGCTGAGGATCAGTTGAGCTAAGTATGGAAAAGCTCATTACCAGTTCACTGGTCACATGGTGATGAATTTCTTTGACTATGGCAACCCACAAAACAAAAATATGAGATGGTGTTCATGAGGCTCCCTTCCATTTCTGCAGTTACTGGGGCTAAGGATACTATGAATTTTGCCATTTTTAGGTAGCCTATAAACACTAATACCCATTGGCACACTAGACATGACATCTTTGTCCTAGGGACCAAAGAATTAGGCGTGGGGAACCTTTAGCCTTGAAGCCATACATGGCCCTCTAGGCCCTCAAGTGTGGGCTTTTGACTGAATCCAAACTTCACAGAATGAATTCCCTTAATAAAAGGATTTGTTCTGTGAAGTTTGGATGCAGTCAAAGGGTCACATTTGAGGACTAGGGAGCCACATGTGGCCTCAAAGCCGCAGGTTTCCCACCCCTGGAATAGACATACTACTGAAGGAGGTGAATCAGATCAAATTTGACATTCTTCTTTTAAAAATTTTTATTTATTTCATTAAATATTTCCCAAGTAGATGTAAAAAAAATTTTACATTCATTTTTGGAAAATTTTGAGTTCCAAATTCTCTCCTTCTGTCCCACACTGAGCAGGCAAGCAATATGATATCAATTATACATGTGAGGTCATGCAAACCATTTCCCTATTTGCTATGTTGCAAAAGAAAACACACACACACACACACACACACACAGAAAAATGAAGAAAGTAAAAATAAAGTATGCTTCAATCTACCCTTAGAGTTCATCAGTTCTCTCTCCATAGGTAAGTAAAATTTTTATCATCAGTCCTTTGGAATTGTATTGGTTAATTGTCTTGATCAAGGTAGCTAAGTCTTTCATAGTTGATTGTTGCTACAATATTGCTTTTACTGCGAACAATATTCTCCTGGTTCTGATCACTTCACTTGGCATCAATTCATATAAATCTTCCTTCCCAACAAAATTGACATTCTTGCTAGAAGTAAACCAGAAGGCAAATGGAACTTGCAACTAAAAGAAAGGATGGGGCACAAATTCTCTTTGTAAAAACAAATAAAAGAGTTGGTTGAATTGGTTTTGCTAGGTGAGCAAAGGCAACGCAAGCCATCACTTCTCAGCTATTGCGCTGGTTCTGGTAAGTGTTGTTAAATAGACCACCACGAAGATAATTCTATCTTCCATGCCGACATCTGTTGCAAAGGATGAGAAGGTAGATAAATCATGCAAAGAACTTATTTGATAAGATCCTCCAAATTAAATCAGCATGTATTTTAATGACAATGAAAAGGTGGGCATAGGAGAGTATGTTGAGAAATATGTAGAAAAGCATAGGCATATGAATAAAAATGAGGGAACAAAAGTTTATAGATAATACGAAAGTCTCATACCTATAAATCATGAATACATATTTTTTCTTCAGTAAGAAAATCAAGTAACCCTAAACATGGATAGCACCAAATAGCATATTTAAATAACAGGAAATGACAGTTTAGCCAGATGAGTGTTCTCTTTGAATCAACTGTCTATATGTAGTCAGATTACAAACATGTTAGAGATCAAAATCAGTATGAGGTTAGAAAAGCATTTTTAAAGAGAGGATGGAAAGGGGCATAGCTGAGACAATTCTAATGTGACCTATGTAGGCAAGCTGATTCCCCCCCCAAAAAAAATGGGAAACAGTTAAAGAACTGAGATTGTCACAGATGTCTCTATTTCCTGAGAAGCTTTAATCAATTTAAATCAATGATACAATGAGGTGACCCAAAAAGCCTAGAAACCACCTCAGCCAGCTAAGGCTTGAGCTCCTTGCCAAGCAGGATGATATGGTAGCCATGGTTACCAGTGGTTTGAAATATAAACTGGCTTGTAAAATCTTTCAGTGACTGTTGGATGAGTTTGAGCAGTATTACCTCATAAAATAATAAGCAACAGAGAGAAAAGAAAATTTGTAGAATACCTGGTGAGAGACTCATCTGAGCTGAATTATCCTAAGGATATTTAAGGGTGAAACTTGAGAAGACAACTAGCAGACGAAAAAGGAAAAGAATCCATTAAGATTCCTATAGCAAAATATTTTTTATCAACAATGACGACGGAGGCCCCCCACATTAGGACTCTAACATCACAATCTTTAATGGGTAGCAAACTGGAAATTATACTGAAGAAAGCAAAGGTGGAAAGAACAGGGGGACTAGACCCAGTAAACCCAGAGGAAGTATGTGATGGAGGCAACACAATTTGAAATTTTATTTTCATGATATCTAAAAGGGAGAAGATGCCAAACACTTGGGGAAAAAAGTCATAGAACTTATTAAAAAATGAAAAGATAATTGAGAAAATATTACCATATGCCTAATTCCCATTTCTATTAGAATCTTAAATTTCTATTTCCATTTCATTAGAATCTTCATAAAAGCAACATGCACCCCATACATCAAGTACATCCTTGATGAAAGCATGACAGGCAGGCTTTCATAAATTATTTTCTGTAGCAGACCACATTTTGATAGACTCACAATTGGCTGAAACATACAGAAGACATAGACCAATTGTGTTTATTATGGTGATCACAAAGAGCCAGACAGTCTCATGATGCTCAGGTCATGCCAGGCTAATTTGATTTCCTTTTATGATAGGGTTACTAAACTAATACATTAAGGGGATATCATAGGCATGATTCACCAAGGTTTTAGCAAAGTGTTTGATAAATTGTCTTATGCCATTTTCATGGAAAAGATGTGGGCTAAATAATAGTAGAGTTAGATGGTTTCAGAGCTGATTAAATGGCCAGACTTGACTTGGAAGGCGTTCTCCAATGGAGTGTTCCAGTGATCTCTGTTTGACCCTGTCTTGCCTAATATTTTTAGCAAAGACAGATAAAAGCATAGATAGTGTATTTGTTAAATTTGTGGATAACACAGGTTGTAGAGGGTTAGCTACCATGGTGGATGACAGTCAGGATCTAAACAGGTCTTGACAGGCTACATGGCATTGAATCCAAAAAGACAAATTTTCACCTGAATATGTGAAAGATCACACACTTGGGTTTGATAAATCAAGTTCAGACACACAAGATAAAGGGATACATGGTTAGGCAGCTACTATTCTTCTGACAAAGATTTAAAGCTTTAGTGGATTACAAACTCAGTATGAGTCAATAATGTGCTATAGATATCAAAAAAAGCTAATGCCATCTTGGGCAGCATTAAGAGAGTTATAGATTCCAGGACCAGGTATGGTATTCCTCTGGATTCTACCCCAGATTCAACCACATCTTGAGTACTGTGTTCAATTCTGGATACCACATTTTAAAAGGACATTGATGACCTGGAGTGTGCAGTTTGGTATAGTGCAAAGAGCACTAGCTCTAGACTTGAAAGACCTGGGTTCAAATCCTGTCTCTGATGCTTACTACCCATGTGATCTTGGGCAAGTGGCTTAGCCTCTGGGCCTCAGTTTCCTCATCTGTGGAATGAAGGACTTGGATTGGATGGCCTGTAAGGGCCTTTCTAACTCTAGATACTTTGATTCTAGAGGTCCTTCCCATGCTAAAATTCTGTAACTGAGTGAAACTTTCAGAAAATTCCATTCACGGCTATTCATTTTTTATCTCCATAGAAAACTTTTGTTGTTCAGTCTTTCGGTTGTGTCTGACTCTCCATGAACCCATTTTGGGTTTTCTTGGCAAAGATGCTAGAATGGTTTACTATTTCCTTCTCCAGCTCATTCTATAGATGAGGAAACTGAGGCAAACAGGGTTAAGTGACTGGCCCAGGGTCACACAGCTAGTAAGTGAGGCTGGATTTGAATTCAGGAAGATGAGTCTTCCTGACTCCTGGCCAGGCACTCTAACCACTGCACCACCTAGCTTCCCTACATAGAAAACTTTAATTTGGCTGTAAATTTGTAACAGTAATGGGCAATATGGATCTGAAAAGTTATACCATGTTTTGTTCTGTGGGGGGGGGGGGTTGGTGCCAAAGCACAGAATGGTCATTTGTTTTAGATTAGGAAAATAAATATTTATTTCTTAACCCTCTCCAGGTCCTTGCCTCCAGCATACCCAAGGATGATTCATGGGCTTCTTCGTGTTTACTTTGCAAGTTCCCAATTTTAACAATAGTAGCATGCTAATATGGTTACTGTGCATTCTTAAGCATCCAGAAAGAGAGATGCTGTTATTCATGAGGGAGTTTTTAGCATGCTTAGATAAGAGCTCCACAAAACCCAGTGTCCTCCACTTCAGTCTAAACACTCAATCTAAACATTTCATCACTAAAAAGGGAAAAGAGAAAGAATCTCTTTCCTCTTTTCATCTCATCTACTCTTCTCCAGGTGAAGGCCAAAGGCATAGTCTTAGATGTCAAACATCAGATAGAGAGAAGATTCAAAACCAGGATGCCTGGGATGTGAAGTAACCAGGGTTGATTTTTCCACTGGGTAACTAGAACAGTTATTACTACATAACAGGGACACCTCCCCCACCAATGATAGCTTCAGTCTACAGTAAATTTGCTTTATTTTTCTTAATCTTATGAACACTGACAAGAACAAACATGTTTTAAACAATCAAATCTTTTCCACAATGTATAATGTTCAGATAATTCTTCTATCAATTAGGAAATATACAACAAAAAAAGTGACAAAATTGCCAAACCCTGTGATCCCTTAGTCCCACTACTGGGCATATGCTCCCAAATAAATAAAAGATGGAAACAAAATATTTATAGAAGGATTTATTGTGGTAGCAAGAAACTGAAAAAAAAGTTGGATGCCTGTCAACTGGGAAATAACTGATGATATAAATGATATATGAATATGTGTGATATTACTGGACAGCTAGGTGGCACTGTGGATAGAGCATCAAGCCTGGCATCAGAAAGACTGAGTTCAAATTCTGCCTCAGGCACTTACTAGCTGGGTGATCCTGGGCAAGTAACTTCACCCTGCTTACCTCAGTTTCCTCATGTGTAAAACGAGCTTGAGGAGGAAACAGCAAACCAGTACAGTATCTTTGTCAAGAAAACCCCAAATGGGTTCATGGAGAGTCAGACACAACTGAAAGATACTGAAAAAGGAATGATGAACATGAGAAATTCAGAGAAAATGTGAAGATGAGCGTTAACTGATGCAGGGTCGAAATCTGTGATCATATGATGCGGAGTGAAGAAAGCAATTAGCAATATAGGCAACAACTATAACTGTGTGGATGAGAAGGTCTTGACTTTGCTCTCACACTTTCTCTCTTACCTACTGGCTTCTAATCAGAGCAAATACTATCGTGTACTCTTCTTACCACCTTTCTATCTCCCCTTCTCCTCTTGGCTTCACTCCCACTCTTCCTTTGCTTCCATTTTTTCTTCCTTCCCCAGATTAAGCAGAAGAGTAAAGACCAGATACTACTTTCCTCATGTCCTCCCTTTTGGTCTGTCTCTTTCTCTGCCTCACTCCTTTCTTTCTCTCTCTGTCTCTCTGTCTCTGTCTTTTTCTGTCTCTGTCTCTCTCCCTTTCTCTCTCTCTCTCTTTGCTTTACCCTTCTCTCCATCTCTGTCTCTTTCTTTTTCCCCTTCTCTCACTCTTTCTCTCCTCTCTCTCATTTCCCCCCTTTCTGTATTTGTTTGTCCTCTTCTCTGTTTCTTTTCCATCTCTCTTCCCTTTCTCTTCCCTCTCCCACCTCTCTCCTCTCTCTGTCTCTCAATTCTCTCTCTCTCTCTCTCTCTCTCTCTCTCTCTCTCTCTCTGTCTCTCTCTCTCCTTCTCTCTCTCTCTCATCCAGCCAGACACCTATGGTGTCAGACAGCTGTATATTAGAAGGTATATACATAGCTGTGCACCTTGTATACTTATTACTATTACTAATAGCTACCATTTTTATACTATTTCAAGGTTTGCAAAGCACTATACATGTCAAGGTTTCTGTCTCTATTGTATAGACATTGCTATTGATAGACTCATATGCTGCAGAACTAATTATTCCCTGATGGTCCATGTGCTCCAAAGTTCAACTTTTCTCACGTTGGTATGTTCCCAACTGAGCTAGGAAGTCCCCAATAATCTATATTCTGATGATCTGTAATAATTACCTCTCTAGAGAAAAGTTGTGAAGTTATTTTGTTGGATTTAGCTTTGCAAACCTTTGAAGACCAAGGCTCAAAATCCCAGGAATCCTAGCAACTCAATATATTTCAAGGTACAGCGGACTCAGTTGCTGATGGAAGTTGGGGATCTGCCCTCTCCTTGCAATCCTGTGAACATTCTCTAGTATCTTTTCCCTTGCATTATTCCCTCTCATTTTTAATCTCTCGCTTCCCCTGGATCCTTCTCTGCTGCCTACAAATAAGCCCCAGGGTCATTAATCCTTTAAATACCCTTCACTTGACCTTGGCTTTTCCTCAAGCTATCTCTCCTCACTTTTATGACCAAACTCCTAGAAAAAAAAATCATCTATTATTGTTGGCTCCATTTCCCCACCGCCCACTCACTACTTGACCCCATTCAGTGTATCCAAACCCCGCCCCCAGTTCATTGGCAACTCCAAGGTTACTATGATTTAATGGCTAAATCCCAATGCCTTTATTCAGTCCTAATCTTTTTTGACTTTTCTATGGTTTTTGACAAGGTCTACCCCTTCTCCTAACCTGGATTTTGTAATACTACTCCCTCCTGATTCTCCTGGGAAAGAGGAGGAAAGGAACAAATATTTATTACTGTACTAAGTAATTTACATATACAGTCTTATTTTTTTCTAGTACTATCTGTACCTTCTCCATCTTGTTTGTAGGATTATTACCCACAAAGCACTTCCTAGCCATCAGTGTCTCTCAAGGATCTATCTTGGGCCTTCCTGTCCTCTTTTTCTGTATTCTCTTGATGTTCTCATTGGCTCCTATGGACGCAACGATCAACTCTATGCTAACAATTCCCAGACCTATAGAAAGGCCCACTGTCTTGGGCCTTTTAATTTTCTTTTTCTGTATTGCCTTGGTGCTCTCATTGGTTCCCATGTGCCCAATTGCCAATTATGTGCCAATGATTCCCTGGCTTATAGATGTAGCTCTCATCTCTCGCCTAAGCTCCAGCCCTGTATTGGCAACTACAGCTGTTGGACATATCTACCTGGATGTCCCATTATCATTTAAAAATGGGACTTCTTATCTTTCCTGCTAAACCCTACCCATTTTCCAAACTTTTGATTTTTATTGAGGATACTGTCATTTTTCAGTCACCCAAATTTCCAACCTCAAAGTCATCCTCAATTCTTCACTCTTCCTCATACCCTGTAACTAATCAATTGCTAAATTTTATTAACAAAAATATTTTATTAATTAAAAATAAATTTTTATTAATTATATTGCCACAATTTCTCTTATATCTTTTCTCTCTTCTCTGATCGAATGGCCGCCACACCCATCTATGCCCTTATCACCTCTCACCTATGCTATTTGCAAAAGCCTCCTGATTGGTCTTAGTACTTCTATTTTCTTCCTTCTCCATGGTCCATACAACTGTCCACTTGATCTTCCCCTAGCCTAGGTCAGTCAGGTAAAGCTTCTTCCAGAAAGTGAGACTTCAAGGAAGCCATGAGGTAAAGATGATGGAGAGAAATCCAGTCATGGGAGGGGCAGCCTGGGAAAATTCCCAGAGTCCAGCAATAGAATGTCTTATAAGGATATTGAGGAACAACAAGGAGGCAGGCCAATGTCACTGGATTGCAGATTATGTGGTAGAGAGGATTAAGTAAAGTTTAAGAAGACTGGGAAGATAGGAAGGGGCCAGGTTATAAAGAGCTTTAAAAGCCAAATGGAAGATTTTCTATTTGATCCTAGAGCTAATAGGGAGTGGCTAGAGTTAATTGAGTGTGTAAGGGAGAGGGAGGTGATATTAAGACTTTAAGGCTTAAGACCTGGGCCTATCACTTTGACTGGGAGGACAGACTAAAGAGACTTAAGTGGGAAGAGACTTAAGATAGGGAGACCTACCAGAAGATTTTTGCAATAGTCTAGGCATGAAGTGATGAGGACTAGACCAAGGAGGTACCAATGTCAAAGAACTGAAGTGGGCAAATACTAAATACATTATAAAGGTAAACAAATTGGGACTTGGCAACTGACTGGATATGTGAGCTGAGGGAGATTAAAAAGTCAAAGACGAGACCTAGACTGGGAGTCCGGGTGAGTGGGAAGATGGCAGCATCATCGACAATAGGAAAGTTGAGAGGAGGGCAGAGTTTGGAAAAAAACTATTGAGTTCAGTTTTGGACATGTTGAATGTAAGATGTCTATGAGATATTTAGGCATTTGGAGATGCTTGACTGGAGGTTGGCAGAGAGGTTACGGCTGGACAAATAGATCTGAGAATCATTTATATAAAAATGATCAATGAATCCAAATGAGCCAGTCAAATCAAGTAAAATAGAGGTGAAGAAGAGAAAAGGGCCTGTGAGAGTCCTGGGGTCCCTTGCAGTTAACAAATGTGACCTGAATAAAGATCCAACAGAGGAGATTGAGAAGGAGCAGTCAGACAGGTAGAAGGAGAACCAGGAGAGTGTCAGGAAAATCTAAATAGACAAGATATCAAAGAGAAGAAGGCGCTCAACAGTGTCAAAGGCTGCAGTGTGGTCAAGAAGGGTGAGGATTAAGAAAAGGCCATTAGATTTGGCAATTAAGAAATCAATAGTAACGGCAGCTAGGTAGCACAGCAGATAGAGCACAGGCCCTGGAGTCAGGAAGATCTGAGTTCAAATCTGGCCTCGGACACTTGCTAGCTGTGTGACCCTGGGCAAGTCACTTAACCCCAATGTTAGAAAAATGTGAAACAAAAAAAATCTACTACAGCAGTGAGTGAAGGAAAGCTTTATTATGCTTCTCACGACAAGTGGGCAACTGTACCCTAGTGGCACGTGCGCACTGGTACAGAAGTAGAATCAACTTTTAAACGGTTAGTAAAATCCATACTCCTCCCATCTGAGCCTGGGATTGGACCAGCTCATCTGAGTTACACTCTTCCTGAACCGCCCATCCCGTGTTCCTCCATGTTCTGTTAACTCCTCCCAGTTCATGCATCCCATGTTCAAAAATGGTGGCCATCTCCATCCTTGGGTGTGTCAGTTAATATTCAACAAGCTTATTAAGCAAGCAGTGGAGAAAAGCCTTTGCCCCATCCTTGACCCCAATGGGTTGCAACCGGTTTAGCCTCCAGGGCTCTTTCCAGGGACTATCTACAAGCTCTTGGAAGCCCTTCTCAGAATTCCCTTGTTCTGCTGTGGAAGCCTAACTTCTAATCCTTTCCCACACCAAAGAAAGAAAGACAGAAAGAAAGAAAGAAAGAAAGAAAGAAAGAAAGAAA
>NW_020954603.1:12151568-12153355 GCF_900497805.2 Vombatus ursinus | reverse complement strand
AAAGAAAGGAAGAAAGAAAGAAAGAAAGAAAGAAAGAAAGAAAGAAAGAAAGAAAGAAAGAAAGAAAGAAAGAAAGAAAGAAAGGAGCCATTGGTAACTTGAGAAAAAGCAGTTTCAGTTCAATGATGTCTTTGGAAGCCAGATCAAAGAGAGGAAGTAAAGGCACTAGTGTAGACATTCTTCTTAAAGCGTATAGTTGCGAAAAGAAGAGGTTATTGAAAGATTTCCCACATCTTTCTACTGCCTCTAGAAGAAAATGTAAACTTCTCAGCTGGCCACAAAAAGCCCACTCCGATCTGGTTCTAACATACCTTCCCTGATGCATCATCTCACACTAGTCCCCGTCACCCACTCTGCAATCCAGCCATCCCCAAACTCAGGATTCCTTCACCCATCACAATGCCCCATTCCCAGAATGCATTGCCTCCTCCTAGAATCCCTGGCTTCCCTTTAGACTCATCTCTGGAGCCCCTGAATCTTTTGTATTCCCTCCGAGTCAAGTTATCTTATAGTTACTTGTGTGTACACCCTGTACACTCCAGTACTTGACTGTTTTTGGTTTTTATCTTTGAATTACCTAGCACCTAGCATGGGGCCTTGCACATAGTAGGTGCTTAAAATAGGTGTTTGTTGAATTGAATTGAACTGACAACCTCAGATTCCTCCTTCTGGCCTTTTTTCCTACCAGCTTATTTTCTAGTTAACTAAGTAGTCTCATCATCTTTACTTTTCTGATGGTCTTAGGCAGCCAGGTGGATCAATAGATAGAGTTGTGGACTTGGAGTCAAGAAGACCTAAGTTTAAATGTGGCCTCAGACACTTACTAGCTGGGAGATCCTAGGCAAGTCATTTAACCACTGTTTGCCTCAGTTTCCACAAATAGAAAATGGGATTGCACCTACCTCTCAGGATTATTTTGACGATCAAATGAGAAAATATTTGTAAAGCACTTAGTATAGTGCCTAGCATATAGTAAATGCTAGATAAACACTTATTCCCTTCAGAGCTGTGAGCTGTGTCGTGAGAAGCATAATAAAGCTTTCCTTCACTCACTGCTGTAGTAGATTTTTGTTTCAGATTTTTCTAACATTGGGGTTAAGTGACTTGCCCAGGGTCACACAGCTAGATACTCTAGCTGTTTGCTAGAGTATCTGGGGGTTCTTATTTCCAACCAACCACATAGAGAGCAGCAAAAAAAACACACACACACACACACATACAAGGGTTAGTGGGGGGGGGGGGGTGGGGGAAGAAAAGGCACTTCTGATTCCTCTCTTCTCCAAAGCCTTCACCCTCTCCTCTTACCACAGCCTTAGATGACTCCTTGGTAATTCACAAAGAAAGTTACCCCACTTCACAGTTTGTCTGCACTTACATGCAGGTTCCGGATGACCTAGGCCACTCCTTAGATCACCCATCCACCCCATACAGGGTGTCCTCACCAGCGTCTGTCACCATTCATTCAAGATTAAGGCCAAAATTAGGCAGGGCTAGAGGGAGCCGGCTAATCCTTGCTGCAGACAGAAGTGTGCTTCCTATAAAAACACGAGGAAAACCTCACTGCTTTAAAATATCCTCTGTTTGTGACTTTCACTGGGCATCAGGTGACTTCATCCACAGCCTCTCCCTCCTTTACTTGTTCTCTGCCCGCTCCTAATCCTTCCTGATGTTGTCCACATTGCTGAGATGCCAACACCTCCATGCCTGGCACAGCCAGCCCCAGGGACTCTCATATTCACACACACACACACACACACACACACACACACACACACACACACACACAC
>NW_020954603.1:12071586-12151558 GCF_900497805.2 Vombatus ursinus | reverse complement strand
CACACACACACACACACACACACACACACACACACACACACACACACTGTGTGTGTGTGATTTCTCCCTACCTCCCCCTTCTTCTCCCACCCCAGGCTGACAAACAGCTGTCCTCACTCTGCTCCCAAGCAGAGAATCAGGGCTTCCGGGCACCGGGGTCTGAGTCATTGGACAGAGCAGGGTACAGACCCTGCAGACAGGAGGAAATGCTGCTTAGCCTAGCCTGGTGTCCTTGCCTGACCTCCTGATTCTCTTCCTCCCCGGAGGAAAGGTGGGCCTTTCCTTCTGCCGGACCTTTTCGGTTCTCACTTCCTTTCCTTTCTAGCGACTGTATTCCTTTTCCAACATGGCGTGTAGTGGGGGCCTTGGGATTTCTTCCAGCCTGAATTATGCAACAAGTCCTTTGTTCTCTGATCTGGGAACTCCTCTGGGACAGACAGCAGCCCTCAGCTGGGAAGGCGAGGCATGCCTTGCCTCTGATGGCACATTTTCTGAAATGGAATTTATGAGTCCAGTCAAGCTTCCACCTCCCCAGGAGGTCTGGCTTACTGGGCATAGGATTGTACTTTTAACCCATCAAGGCTCAGAGCTGGAAGGAAGCTGATCTAGTCCCATCCCCCTGCTGCCATTTTACGGATGAAGAAACTGAGGCAAAGGGTGATAAAGTGATATGTCCAAGGATGCACAGGTAAAAAAATGGCAAAATGAAGATTAGAACCTAGAGCCTTGGGAATCCAATATTCTTTCCTTTGTACCACGCCGACGCCCTGGGGCATCTCAAAATTCTGGAACAACTTTTGTTCTACAAACCAGCAAGTCAAAAAGTATTTATTAAGTGCTCACTGTATGCCAGGCAATGTGCTAAAGATATAAACAAAGGCCAAGACAATCCCTGCTCCCTAGAAGCTCACAGTCTAATGGAAAAAACAATGTGCAAAGAACTATGTATGAACACGACACATACGGGATAAATTGGAGGAAATCTCAGAGGGAAGGCACTAGCCTTAGAGATGAAGGATTAGGGCTTCCCAGCCTGCCAAGCGCTAACAGAGTGAGAAGTATTAATCTTGCAGTCAGAGCCCTGAGTTTGAATTCTGGCTCTGATATTGACTTTGAGATGCTCAGCCAGACATATCTTCTTGCTGACTCTGTTTCCTCATCTGTCAATAAGGTTAATACTCACATTCCCTTGCAGGGCTGCCATGAGGAAAGTGCTTTTTCAACCTCAACACTCCAGTGTTGAGGCCTCACAGGAGGCAATGGGTAAAAAAAACAGCCTTGGAATAAGAAAAGCCAGGGTTCAAATTCCTCCATGGACATAGGCTGCCTGTGTGACCCTGGGCAGGTCACCTCACCTCTTGGTGTCCTGGCAGACTCTTGAAATTGTAAATTGCTGAGCTGTTGCCCATCTGCATTGGTGGGAGGAATTTCTTCACTGGGTAGTGGGAGGGAGATGACCAGTCCTGACAGAAGAAAAAAGTTGGGGCAGCCATGGGCAGAAATTGTGACATTGATGAAATTTCCTTTTAATGTCTCTTGCCTGGGAGCACAGAGTTAAATGTACCCCTCCCAATAGCAAGAATTCAGTCAATTATCCTCAAATACAGTACCTAGGTAGCTTTACAACTTTGTCCCCATCCTTACCCTCCACTAGCCACCATATGTAACCAAGGAAGAAGAAAGAAGAAGCCACATGACCAGAAATGTATCCACTTGAACTGTCTCCTGATAGAATAACTCATTTTCAGAATCTACACCTGAGCTGTTGGAGATCTTAAGGGACTGGAAAAAAAAAACTGGAAGTGGCAAACAGAAGAACTAAGGAGTATTGATAAGTTATCATTAGGTCATTGAGGATTTTAAAATATATATTTGTTTATGGGCTATTGTTCATGTTTGTCCTAATATAATTTTTCTTGATTAACATGCAGAAATCTATATATTTGTATATGTATATACATATATCAGCATCTAAGTGGCACAGTAGATAGGCCTGGGGACAGGAAAATTCATCTTTTCAAATCTGGCCTCAGACACTTACCGGCTGTGTGACCCTGAGCAAGTCACTTTACCCTTTTGGCCTCAGTTTCCTCATCTGTAAAACGAGCTGGAGAAGAAAATGGCAAACCACTCCAGTATCTTTGCCAGGAAAACCCCAAATGGGATCACAAAGAGTTGGACACAACTGAAATGATTGAACAATATATGTATGTATGTGTATGTGTATGTGTATAGATATATTAAATATATATAGAGATCTATACATACATATATATCCACATGTTTATACGTATAGACATATATTTGTTTTGGGATTTTTGTTCCATGTTGTGGATGGCCAAAGAGTTCTCCACGCTGAGGCCAGTCTGATGGTGATAATCCAGAGGTAGAAAACGGGGCTGATGAGGGTCTCAGGATCACCCCACGGGGAGCACAGGTTGATAGAAATGGGAATGTTTAACTCAGGGACAAAATGGCAGCTGGCTCCAAGCAGTTGAAGGAGCATCATGGGTAAGGAGGGCTTCAAACTGTCTCTGCTTGGCCCCAGAGGGCAGAATGGGAATGAAAGTTTCAGAGGACTTTTAGGTTCCATGTCAAGAAGACTTCCCTAGGACCCAGAGCTACTTCAAAGTAGAATGGGCTGTCTCGGAATAGGAGTGGGTCCCTCTCCCTAGAGGTCTTCTGGCAAAGAATCAGTGACCACTTGGGTCTGTTTAAGAAAGGATTCTTACTTGGATATGGTTTGTATTAGATGGTCTCTGAGGTGCCTTTCAAGCCTAATGATATTGCATTGATTACTGAACATCTCTCAGCTCTGTGCCTTGGCAGAGGCCATCCACCATGCCTGGAAGTCACGACCTCTTCACATCTGGCTCACAGAATCAGTTCAAACACCGAACTTCCAAGTGAAACCTTTCCTTATCCCCCAACTATTATTGTCCTCCCTCCCAAGCTATCTTGTGTTTAACTGTGTTTGCATTTATTCTCTCCATATTTATTCTGTTTCTGTATTTTACATATGTTGTTGTCTCACCTTACGTATGTTGTATAGAATACAAGCTCCTTCAGAGTAAGGATTGTTTCATTCATTGGATTGTCATCCAAATTGCCTGGAACATATTAATAAATGCCTATTGTTTGGTCGATAGATGAAATCCTAGAATACTATGAAACTTTCTCAGTGAAATCCACAACCAAGAAAAAGCTTAAAGTCAAATCGGGCTATAAGGGCATTCTGTTGCTGTTGGGTCAGACTCAGCATCTGCCTTCCAAGTCACAAGAAGACTGACTTCTGATCTCCATGCTGGGCTGAGTGGGACTGCTGGCCGCAGGCCCCAGACTGGCCTTTGAGTAAATGAGGACGGGAGAGCTCTTCAAAACATGAAGGGCCCTAAGAAGCCTTTCCAGAAAGCAGTCCCTGATAATAGCAGCCAAAGTGATTGAATTAATCAGCATAGCATGTTCTTAAGCAGAGCAAATGATATAAATGAAGACAAGTTTGCACTCAGAGGCAGAGAACAGATATTTCCAACTTGGCTTGAAGAAATTAGATTTATTTTTCTTCTTCACCAGATTCTTGCTAATTGACTTCTTCTGCCTGGACCACTGAGTGGACAGCACAGAATCTCAAAAAGGCAGGGAGAGAATTGCAAGAAGAAAGCACCATTGAGTTTTTAGAGGTTATAAGGACACCTAGCACAATTGAAGGTCTGAAATAATAATTCTAGCTTGCACAGCCAGGTGGTACAGTGGAGAGAATGCTGGGCCTGGAGTCAGGAAGACTTATGTTCAAAATGGACTTTAGACCCTTATTAGCTGTGTAACCTAGGAAAGTCACTTAACTCTGCCTCAATTTCTTCATCTGCAAAATAGGCATAATATAGCACCTACCTCCCAGGGTTGTTGTGAGGATCAAATGAGATAATAATTGTAAACTGTAGTTGGGGAGGGCTTTTTTTTTTTGAGAATAAACACTATTATATAATAGTACTACAGAAAGCAAAATATCACTTAATACAGCTTCAAGCTGCTATAAATCTTATCTGGCATTAAAACTATAAATAAAGTCAACAGCCAAAAACAATACAAAACAAAATAACAACAAAAACAAAACAAAATTTCAACACAATGCCTGGCACACAGTAAATGCTATACATACATGCATGTATACATACATAAATGTGTGTATGTTAGGTATTATTATTATTATTGCTTGGTGTTTTTAAATTTGCAAAGTGCTTTCTTAATGATGTCCCTGGGAAAGATAGATGGTACAAGTCCTATTATTCCATTTTACAGATGAGGAGATGTTAACTGTTAACGATGATTATTATTCAATAGCATTGTTTTGTAACTTCAATGCACTTTGTATGTAATATGTATTATATCTATCTGTGTTGGTATCCCATCTCCCTACTAGACTGGCAATTCCGTGAGGGCAGGGACCGTGTGTTATCTACGCTTTATATCTTCCTTCCAGTACTCCATCTCCCCCTGTGTTAAGTACAGCACCTTGAACTCACCAAGTGCTTAGCATCCATCCTTTAATTTCATCAACAATCTCACTAGATTCTGCTTGTTGTTCAGTCATTTCAGTTCTGTCTCATTCTTTGAAACTCCATTTGAGGTTTTCTTGGCAAAGATATAGGAGTGATTTGTCATTTCCTTCCAGCTCATTTTACAGATGAGGAAACTGAGGCAAACAGGGTCAAGTGACTTGCCTAGGGTCACAGAGCTAGCAAGAGTCTGAAGAAAAATTTGAACTCAGGTCTTCCTGACTCCAGGCCTGGTGCTCTATCCACTGTACCACCTAGCTAAGGTGCGAAAGTGAATATTTGATAATGATTTTCTGCAGCCAGGATTTGACTAAAAAGGGGTTTGGTTGTAACCTAAAACCTTACTAGAATCTCCTGTCTCCTGCATACCCTGGTTTAAACAAAGATTTCATGGATAACAAGAGCCTACCAAACAGACAACTGGTTGCAATGGAAATTCCCTGCCTTCAAAGATTTAGGAGAGATTAAATCAAGACGTGGGAACTTGTTATCAAGTAACTGTGTTGTCAAGGAGACTATTTGACCTAGAAAACAAGGAGAGCATTTTTTGGAGGAGAAAATAACAAAAATAACTCCACATGCACGTCTGAAAGCTCCCAGCACATAGTAGGCACTAAATAAATGTTTGTTGGATTGAATTAAATTGGAAAGAAAAAACAAAAAGCAAGGATATTTCACCTTCCCCAGGCTTTTCCCAGGGAAAGCTGGGAGAAAACTTTCTGACTTTCTATCTGAATAGGGTAGAGTAGGCTTTGGTTTGCTCTGGGTGTTTTTTAGTAGACAAGCTAAATGCCACAGAGAAGGGGGCTTATTCATCTCAATAATTAAGGGTCGGTCATAATGCCATCTTCCTAGAAAACCTCAAGCCATCAGTAAACAAGCATTTACTAAGCACCTACCACGCATGTGCCAGGCACTGTGCTAAATACTAGGGATACAAAGAAAGGCAAAAATCAGTCCCTGCTCCCAAGGAGTTCACGGTCTAATGGGAGAGACACTACGGACCTTTGTGGCTCATTGGGATGCAGAGTGCTGGACTGGGAGGCCATTAACTTTTGTACTAGTCCCACTCTGCTGCCAGCCAAATGTGGGACAATGTTACAGAGAGCGAATATGACTTTGAATGAGTTAGGGCCATTCTAGTCCTCAGATTCTTCTTCAGAAAGAGGCACTGTGGTGCTTCATGAATGCAACAAGAACTCAGAGCAGACCTTCTTGGTTTTTATTGACTGGGTGGGAGTTGGGGGGATGGGCAGCTTCCAGCCATCTACGGTTCAGGCATAAAGGGCTTGTACTCTAAGATGATGCTGAGTCTTCCTACAGGCTCCTGAGCCAAAGAAGCTAATGACTCGGTCTACTGGTAAACATGCATTTATTAAGCACCAACTATGTGCCAGGTGCTATGACGATACTTTGCATCTGCCGCTCTGCCTGGTGTCAACTCCAAGAAACAAGAGGTCTCCGTGCTGAGTTCCCCCTAATTTCCCTCCCCCTTTCCTGCCTTGTTTTGTGTATTGTCTCCCTCTTTTGACTGTAAGCTCCTTGAAGGTAGAGACTGTCTTTCTTTTTTATTAATTGTATCCCCAGCCTTTGGCACAGTACCTGGCACATAGAAGGCACTTAATCAAATATTGGGCAGCTAGGCAGCACAGAGGGTAGAATGCTGGGCTTAGAGTCAAGAAGACTTAAATTCGAATCTGGCCTCAGACACTGACTAGCTGTGTGACCTTGGGCAAGTCACTTTACCCTGTTTGCCTCAGTTTCCTCATCTGTAAAATGAACTAGAGAAGGGAATAGCAAAGGTACTCTAGTACCTTTGCCAAGAAAACCCCCAAAATGAGGTCACAAAGAGTTGTGCTGAAAGAACTGAACCACAACAACAGCTGTAAATGTTTATTGGTTTGGATTGCTAAACACTGGAGATACAAAGAGAGGCAAAAAAGGCTGTGCTCTCAGGGAGCTTATAGTCTAACGAGCGAGATACTGTGCAAACAATTATGTCCAAACAAGATAAGTTGTTGTTGTTGAGTTGTTTCAGTTGTGTCCAACTCTTTGTGACCCCATGGTGGGAGTGTTCTTGGCAAAGACTAGTTTGCCATTTCCTTTCCTACTCATTTTAGAGATGAGAAACTGAGGCAACCAGGGTTAAATGACTTGCCCAGGATCACACAGCTAGTTAGTGTCTGAGGCCGGATTTGAACTCATGAAGATGAGTTTTCCTGGTTCCAGGGCCAATGCTCTATCCACTGTGTCACCTAGCTGCCTCATAAACAAGATATAGACAGTATAAATTGGAGATAATCAACAGAGGGAAGACATTAGCATTAAGGGGGATCAGACCAGCTTCTTATAGAGGAGGGGATTTTAGCAGGACCTATTTTTTTTTCAGCAGACTTTTTGAGGAAGGAGGTAGCTTCCAGTTGGGGCCCTCTTAGCTGTGACTCTTCACGTGGCTCATCTCAACTCCAGTGAGTGGTGGGAAAAAATGAGTCCTTCTCCATCCCAGTATTATGATGACTCTACTGCCTCTTTCCATGGGCAGCATGGACTCAAGTGGGTAAACTTTGATCTGGGCCCCTGGTGGCTTCTGCCTCTGGTAGTAAAGGTTCCCTTTACTGAGTAGATGATGGAGGAAACAACTTCCAGATGAACATGACCACATAAGAGTGTGATGGCAGCGACTGGAACGGCCAATAAGCCCATGAGCAGTAGTCAATTTGGTGAAATCCTTGGACGGACTTTGGAGCATGAACAGATATGCTGTAATTGGTTCTGGCCTATTAATCACGTGGTAAGGAAATTGACATTTTTATTGGCTCCTCAGCTAGAACTAGGGTGCTTTTAGGAGGCACTAGCTGGCCAAGGCAAGACTCTTACTATTACCTTCCTAGCTGCATTGAAGTAGGAGATGGCTATAAGCCTCTAGATGGGAAAGGCTTTGAGCCCTCCCCAACTGGGGCCAACATGTGGCCCATGAATAAAAGCCTTTGTTTTTTTACTTCTGTTTTTGTTCTTTCCTGAGTTTAAGTGGAATGTTGGTGACATCTATGACCTTGGAAGTTTTAATGGTTGGAATGGTGAGCTGTGAGAGGTCTGGGAGCTAGAGTTCATGCTCAATTACTGTGACCAGTCATAAGGAACAAAGTCCTTGATGACCTGTTTGACCCAGTGTAG
Organism: Vombatus ursinus; assembly: GCF_900497805.2. Taxonomy (NCBI): domain Eukaryota; kingdom Metazoa; phylum Chordata; class Mammalia; order Diprotodontia; family Vombatidae; genus Vombatus; species Vombatus ursinus. The sequence goes on along the minus strand of NW_020954603.1, from coordinate 12,143,828 downwards.
ATCAAAGACAGCCAAGACGGAATGATAGCGATTCTTCTGTTGGCCATATTTGGAAGTGAACTTGATGGGAATGAAGCCGTGTTAAGTTTGACCCCATGTACTCACGATGAAAAATATCATCCCCCTCCAGATAGAGAACTGATGGATTCAGTGCAGGCTAGAGCAGATTTTTTTCTCTTTGTTTTCCTTGCTTCTTTTTTTCCCCCCTGTAACATGACTAATGTAGAAATGTGTTTTGCATGACTTCATATGAATAATGGGTACTGTATTTCTTGCCATCTGAATGGATCGGGGAGAGGGTGGAGGGAAAAAAAGAATTTGCAACTAAAAATAAAAATTAAAAATTAAATTAAAAAAAAAGTTTGACCCAATACTTTCCGAGGATCAAGGTGTTATAAAGGAAGGTATGCCCCCTAGATATTAGGGAGAAATATTTATACTTCTGTCTTTGATACAACTTCTCAGTAAATACCCCTTTGTAAAAACTAATTGGTGTTAATTAGTTAAATAAAACTGGGGTGTTAATCACTGGTGGTTAACATTGAGGACAGCACCCTAAAATAGATTCAAATCAATAGCATTAGATAAATGCATCCCCAACTATCAGGGGTATCCCTAGGATCCTGAAGGGATAGACATCCAGTCTTTCTTTGGGGATCTGACTCATTAGTTTGAGTATCAGCGGGAATAAGAATGCTGAAGAGTTTTACAAGGGCTAAGTAAGTTTGAAAGGTCTGCAAGAACAGCGGCCACAGTTTCCACAGGAATAGCACTAGCAATCAGGTATAGAGAGGCTTCACTGTGGTAGCAACTGAGCACAAAGTTCAGAGGAGGTTCCAATTCCAAGTGGAGTAATAGTGCAGAGCCAAGGTGAACCGAAAACTGCCTGATCATCAGTATTGCAAAACTGCTTTATGAACTGATGAGGTTTAGGTATTAGCTTCCCACTAGATTTTAACCGCAGTGAAAGTTGTTACTGAAATCTCTTCTAATCATTCTATTGATGCCTATAGTGATTCTTTTTTTGTGTGTGTGTAGGAATAAGTGACCTGTCCCATATCTTTATTCATATTGTTCACTGAATAACTTTTTTACTTGCCCCTTCTTTTGGGGAGCTTAGACTTATGAGTCACAATTTAATTTACCATAATTAAAATCATCCCCAAGAGCCCAGATGGGACCTAAGGGGCTGAAGAATATGAGAAAAGGGAGTCTAAACCCCCCTAATTAGACACTGACTTTCCCCAGAACTGAACTTTATCTAAACCACATGCCTGGACACAGAACAGGGAGTAGCTCAGTATTCCATCCTCTGTGTCTCCAGCGTTGACCTCCCAAAGCCAGGTACACAAGCTCTAATGGGATGTTATTCAGTGGATTTCACACAATGCCCTCTAGACTATCCACAAAACTAGCAGAATGGGGAAGAATTTTACTTTTTATCTAGCAATGAATTTTCTCCTGCCCTGACCCAACAGAATACAGTGCATGATCATAGTTTCAGAAAGGTGGAAGCAAAGTGCTAAGTGAGGTTTTAAGAGCAAGGTCATTATAGACAGTGGTATGGGAAAGGCATCCCAGAATAGGAAGCCTTGGAGTTGAAATGTAAAAGGTGGGACTTTGACCCAGCAATACCACTTCTGGATCTATATCCCAAAGAGATCACATAAAAGGGAAAATGTACAAAAATATTTATAGCAGCTCTTTTTGTGGTGGCAAAGAATTGGAAATTGAGGGAATGTCCATCGATTGGGGAATGGCTGAACAAGTTGTGGCATATGAATGTAATGGAATACTATTGTGTTATAAGAAATGATGAGCAGGCAGACCTCAGAAAAACCTGGAAAGACTTGTATGAACTGATGCTGAGTGAAGTGAGCCCAACCAGGAGAACATTGTACACAGTTATAGTCACATTGTTCGATGACTGACTTTGATAGACTTAGCTTTTCTCAGCAATGCAAGGATCTAAAACAACTCCAAAAGACTCATGATAGAAAATGCTATCCACATCCAGGGAAAGAACTATGGAGTCTGAATGCAGATGGAAGCATACTATTTGATCTCCTTTTCTTTTATTGTTTTATTTTGTTTGTTCTTTCTTGTGGTTCCTCCCATTAGTTCTAATTCTTCTTTACATCATGACTAATGGGAAATGCTTAAAATGAATGTATCACTAGAGCCTATATCAGATTTCATGCTGTCTTGGGGAGGGGGGAGGAGAGTAAGGAGGAGAAAATTTAAAACTCAAGATCTTATGGATGTGAATGTTGAAAACTAAAAATTAATTAATTAATAATAATAAAGAAAAGTTAAAGAACAACCGCCCCCCCCAAAAAAAGAATTCAATAGCTGGGGAAGGAGGCTTGGATATTCCAGGCAGAGGAGACACAAAGGCATGAAAATGAAGAGGAGTTGAAAGCAGACCAGTTTCGAGCATTATAGGGAGAAGATTGATAATATACAACTGAAAAGGTAAAATTACACCAGTTTGTGGAGGACTTTGAATGCCAGGCTAAGAAATTTGAATCTTATCCAACAACAACGGGGAACCACCAGAGAGTTTTAAGTAGAAAAATAACATGACCAAATCTATGCATAAGGAAGATTAGTCTGGTGTAAAGGATGGATTGGAGTGGAGGTGAGAAGTCTACCTTTTAGTAGGCTATTGGAATAGATCCATAAGTGGAAGAAAGGGCCTATCTTTGGGCATTGGGCATCAGGAATACATAAAAAGTTAATTAAAAAGTGACCTTGCAGAAATAGGATAGAAATTCATAGACAGAGTCCTAGATTGAGTGGCTGAGATCCTTTATTCCCATCCCTTCTTGGCTTACAGCTTTCTGTGTTTCATTGGGAAAATGGCTTACCCTTTCTGAGCTTCATGGTAAAAATAAATAAATGGTTTTTGATTTAAGAACCTTTTGGGATAATTTGCTTAAGATATTTGGTGGTGTAGAAGAAAAAGCACCAGACAGAGATCTGACTCAAGAGATCTGACTATAGATATTTGTTTGTCAAATTTTAACAAAACACTTGACAAATTCACTATCGTTGTGTAAGAGAAGAGACTTATACTCGAAAACAAGATCATTGGGTGAGTTCAATACTGTTTGAATGGCTGGCTCTAAAGAGCAGCCATTAACAGATTGATGAAGACTTTGAAGCAGGTCTCTGGTGATGTATGTGCCCCCAGAGATCTAGGCTTGCTCTAGGGCTGTTTAACATCCTTATTGATGACTAGGATAAAGGCATCCATGTTGTGCAGGCGACAGAAAGCTGGCAAGTTTAGATAGGAACTCAGGGTAAATTCCCTAAAAATAAAAGCTACCCAAAAGGCTAGGCTAGTGGGTTCCCCCACAGAGGAACTTGTCTGGATGACCACTTGTCAGCTATGTTTCCTGTTCCAGTAAAGATTGGACCAGATGACTTCTGAGGACCCTCCCAACTCTGAGACTGTTAGTCCTGGGTCAAATCGGGATTAGAATCCTTACCCTACTGAGGTCATAGGGGATGTCCTGTGGATGAAATCCACAGGATTTGTATTATTTATATTGGATATTGGAACTCCGATAATTTGGATTATTGCTAAGGGGCAAAGCTACATTTATAATATGTTTGGTAGGAGTTTTCTCACCTTAGAGTTACCTGTGCTAGGGTTATCAGAGGCCTAGGCCCTATCCCTAAATGATGTTTACAAAGCACTCTTCTCACAACAAACCTGTCCAGTAAATAGGGAAAATATTTTGTCCCCATTTTACAGGTGAGAAAACTGAGGCCCAGAAAGGCTAAGTGATTTGCTTAGAGTCACACAGCTAGTAAGTGTCAGAGCTGGACCAGTTTTCTGACTCCAAGTGCTCTTTCCACTATACACTGTCAACTGTGTTGATAGCAGCCAACTGTCATTGGGGGGACCCTGGATCCTGTATAAGGAAGCCACCAGGTTCTCTAATTAATTATTATTGGTGGGTTTTGAATGACTGTCCTCTAACTCCAGAGTTAGGGTCTTTCCATTGTCCCACATACATTTCCTGAAAAGGGGAAGCTTCAGGAGCACCCTAACAGGCAGGATTCTGAGTGTACAGGGCATATTCAACCAGCTGTTAGAATGGCCCTTTGGGTGTGAGGGAAGATGGAGGTAAAGCCCAGTGAAAGAGTGCCCTGCAGCCAACTGGCCTGTAGCAACAGGCCAATTTATCACGTATATACCTAAGGGAAAGAATGTTGGCTAAAGGAGATCGGAAGCCCATAATAAAGGCCACGAGTAGCATAGGCCAGCTGAGGAATTGGCCAATTAATGGCGTGCTGGCCTGGCCAGGCAGGAAAAGCAATTGAAGATGAAGGAAGCAGCAACACAGCCTGCCTTGAAGAAATGGGACTGATCACTGGCATGTGCATCCCTCAACCAGATCATTGAGTTGCCCAGGGGCACACAGCAAGGTCTGGGACTCTCCAGTTGGGAGGAGGAGAGAGGCTAGGGGAAGGAAGGCCTTAGAAGGGTCAATAGAGTTGGGAGCACAGGTACAGACATTTGTGTCCACATTTCCTCCCACACATAGGTGCTGCCCACAGCCAGTGGTTTTAAGCAGAAGAAACATGTTTTTGTGGTTTGTTGTGTTTTTTTCTTTGTTCATTTGCCAGACTACGTGAGACTATGTGAGACAAAGCCCTGTTGTTCTCGGGCAATGATCCTCAGGAGTGAGTCAGGTAAGACTCCAGGGCTCAGAAGAGAAAATGGCGGCGGGCATCTTGCCGGCAGGGGTATTTTTCCCCATTGATGTCGTGTGCACTCTAATAGGGTGCTAAGTCCCCAAGGAGAAGGCTGTTTACCCATCTCTTGGATGTCATGTGCCCTGAGTCAGGTTTGGTACTTAATATCCAACTGTCCATCTAGATAATACCTGGGATGAGTTTCTAATCAGATTCAGCTACTTTCTGCTTATCTGATTAAGTACCTTGGGTCTCCTCCCCCCTTTTCTAAGGGCCCACATGATTTGCTCTCAGACATGACACTCATTCCCTTGAAGTTGTTTTGACTGGTGATGTCATTCTCCATGCTTCCTGGAATCTATTTACTGACCTCTGAAGATCTGTTTAGACTCTTAGCCTTTGACTCCTAGAGAATTTCCCTGAGTCATCCTCATCATCTTTATCATAGCTAACATTTATATAGCACATACTGTGTGCCAGCCTTTACAATTATTATCTCATTTGATGCACACAACAATGCTGCCTGGCAGGTGCGATTATTATGCCCATTTTACAAGTGAAGAAACTGAGGCCAAAAGGGATTAAGTGACTTGCACATAATCATACATCTTGGAAGTGTCTGAGGTCAAATTTGAACCCAGGTCTTCCTGACTCCCAACCTAGCCCAACTTTCAGCTCCACAACTGACAACTTGCTCGGTTCCTTCAATCCTCCTCACATGACAAGGACTGAAGGTCCTTCACCACTTTGCTTGGCCTCTTCTATATCCTCTCCCCCTTATTAACGTCCTAAGACTTGAGAGATAAAGCAATTTGTCCAAGGTCACCCAGGGAAATAAGCCACAGAGTCAGGACCTGGATGAAAATCCTCCCTGTCCAAATCCCTTTCATTATTCCGTGTTGTCTGATGGTCCTTGAGCTTTAGCGGGAAAATGTAGCTATAATTCGGTATATTTACATGTAATAATAATAATAATGTCACTTTGATACAGTGATTTCTTCCCAACAGTCCTTCGAGGTAAGGCAATACAAGCGTCACCCCCATTTTACAGATGAGCAAACTGAGAATCAGGGAAGTTATGCAGTTTATCCCTGGCCACACAGCTAGTGTGGCATTTCAGAACTACAATGTCTGATTCCAAAGTCAAGATTCTGTCAGCTTGCCATTTTAGCTCCCTGGGGAACATTCACTGAAGCTCAGACCCATCTCAAAGGCCCAGAGGTGACCCAACTTTCAGATTTGATTCTTCCCCAAGGAAAACCCTATTGTACCTCAGAGGAAGAGGACGGCAAAGCAAACTCTCCTGACAAACTGACTTGAAAGTGTATTTTTTTAAGTCCAGTAAACATTCTCATTTCTCTGTCTTTCCTTCATCACTCATTGCCACGTGATAGAAGAATCTACCATCAAAGGACCCAAGTTCAAACTTTAGTTCTGCTGCGTCTGCTTGTGTGGCCTTGAATAAGTTACTAAATCTCCTTTGAGTGCCTCAGTTTCCCTCAGCTGTAAAATGAGGAGGTCAGACCGCAGGGCTGCTGAGGTCTCTTCCAGCCCTCCATGGATGATCCCATGACCCCAACATTTCACCATCCTGACTTCAAAGCAGAAAAAAAATCCCAGCTGCTGACTCTCCCTTGGCAGGATTTCGGGGGGCGGGGGACCTGCCTGACAGGCCTGGATAAGGCAGCTCTGCACGCACTCAGCTTCCTGTGGTTGGTGAGTTGATTAAACTGTTTGTTTTCTCTTTGGGAAATTTTGTTAATAAACAGGCACTTCCCTCTTTTCTCCCATTGAGAATGACTGATGGCTTCAGGAGAAAGGAAACAAAATAAGTCTTTCCTCCATTTCTAAATTGACTGGAAGAGAGGGACAATTTGATTGAGCTTAGCTCAACAAACATTTGTAAAACTCTGGATATATGCAAGGCTCTGTACTAGCTGGGGATACACAGAAAAAAAGAGGAAATAGTCCTGGCCCTTCGAGGATTTTATATTCCATTGGACTGGGATTTAAACAGTCAATCTATAAACATTAATTAAATATCAGCTACTGTGTTGGGCCCTGTGTTGGGCACTGAGGTGGGAGAGGACAAGTTGGTTTCCCAGGTAAAAAAGTAAGGGGTAGATAACAGCTTATGAGATATTAATATGCTTTGTTCCTTTTAAAGGTACAAAGGAGTCCTCTGATTGAATTTCAAGCATAGCTGGCCATTGTCTTGGGAAGATTGACCTTACCCCTGAGAAGAGGGAGTTAAATAAACTAAGTCTACCAAGCCCTGGGGATATTCAGTTGGACAGTTCAAGAATTTGGAGGCACAGTTGAGATGTGTCCAGCATGGAACAGAGATAGATGCACTTTCTATGGAACCACAGACAGAGAGAAACAGTAGATGCCAAGCAGGAAGCAGCTTTGAGGAGCATGACCTCTGGCAGCAGAGAAGAGGCAGTCATAAGTTCAAGAGAGAGTTAGCCCTTGTAATCAAGATTCAAGTGTAGAGAAGAGAATCCCAGCTGAGCAATCAGCCCAACAGAGCTGGTGCTCCAAGAGGACCGGTGTAAGGACCCCATAAGAAGACTATTGCTCACCCCCATTGAACTCAAAGTTCACCCCTCATCAATATAAGGGTGCCCAGGTTTGAAGGTGGGGAAGGAATATTTTACAGCTTCTGTTCTTAGTATGCCATCTTAGAAAATGCCTTTCATTTGAATTAATTATATATATTGGCTGACTACCAAAGGTAAGCTCCCCAGTTGGGCCTTGTGAGCTATAGATGTGGGATTTCAGAATCCACAGAATAATGTCTTTGAACCAGGAGTAGGAGTTGCACCCCCTGGGACCCAACCTGAAAATCTGTGAATTCTGAGTTGGGGAGGTAGCCCAGAGGCTACAATATATTATTGTATATATCATTGCATATTGCATATATATTGTATATATTATATTATTATTATATGTTATTGCATATATATAGTATATTAAAGACAGATCCCAAAGGCAGAGGCAATGTAAAGTGAATGTTTTATTCTCTGCTATGGAGAGGTAACTTGAGCACTCTCGTCCTTACCTCATTTAGAGATAGGGTGTACCAACAGATCTTTAATCTCCTTCTGGCTATCATCAGCACTTGCAGGCCCAGTTGCAGCTATACCTAACAATGAATATATACTGGCATAAAGAGCAGTCACCCTAGTTCTGTCCCTCATCACATCTGCATGGACTATTGGCTTTGGGACGTCCAGTAAAAACGCTGAACATGGGGAAATGGAGTGTTAGTATGAGGAACAGCAGAAGGAAGCCAATGTCACTAGATCACAGAGTAGGTGGAGGAGAGCAAAGTGTAAGAAGACTGGAAACGTAGAAAAGGACCAAGTTACGAAGAGCTTTGAAACCAAACAGAAGATTTTATATTTGATATTGGGGGCAATAGGAAGCCACCGAATTTTACTGAATTAGAGGGCGGAGTGAAAAGGGGAGCCATATGGCCAAAACTGCAGTTTAGGAAGATCCTTTGACAGTTGAGTGGAGGATAGATTGGAATGAGGCAGGGAGACTAACCAGCAGTCTATTGCAATAGTCCAGGCATGAGGTGATGAAGGCCAGCACCAGCTTGGTGGCAGTGTCAGAGGAAAGAAGGAAGACTCCATGAGAAATGTTACAAAGGTAATAAGACAGGCCATGGTAACTGATCAAATATGGGGGATGAGGGAGGGTAAGGAGTCGAGGATGACACCTGGGTTAAAGCCTAGGTGATAGAGATGGCGGTACCTTCAACAGTAAGAAAGTGAGGAAGGTAAGAGGTGGATTTTGGGAGTTTTTTGGTCAGGGGAGTTAATGAGTTCAGCTTTGGACAAGTTAAGATTGAGATGCCAATGGACGTATCTAATAGGCTGCTGGAGATGTGAAACTGGAGGTCAGGAGGCTAGACGAATAGATGGGAGAATCATCTGCATATAGAGATGATAATTGACACCATAGAAGGCTAATCAGATCATCAAGTGAAATAGGATAGAGGGAGAGGAGGGCCCAGGACAGAGCCTTGGGAGATGCTCCCTACTAGCAGGTGTGACCTCCATGAAGATCCAGCAAAGGAGACTGAGAAGAACCAGGAAAGAGCAGAGTCATGAAAACCTTGAGAGAAAATAGTATCTAAAAGAGGGTGACAAACACTTGTCTCCCGTCCCAGGCCAATGAATTGCCTGGGGCTGACCAGACATTGCTACTCCCAGTCTCCAGATTATTTTGTACATCTCCCACCTGCAGCCACCTACCCGACCCCTCCCATCTACAGCCTGGCCAGTCCCTCTGCTTTAGTACCCTATAAGCCTTGTTCTCAGCCCCCTCCTGGGGTACCCCAGCACTGGCTGTGTGGCACCCCAAATTGCAACTCACCTGCCCCAATTAAAGACCTCAATTTTGCTATGCTGGTTGTTTTCTCTTGAATTCAAGTTGACAACGGTTATTGCTGGCATCAAAGGCTGCTGAGAGGGCAAGAAGGATGAGAATTGAGAAAATGCCAAAAATTTAGCCACTTAGAGATCATCAGTGGGAAAAAATAGTTTCGGTTGAATGATGAGATCAGAAGCAGCCTGCAAAGAGTTAAGAATAAGAGCGAGAAGAAAGGAAGCAGAGGCACATATTGTAGATTTAGCCACAAAAGGGAAGAGAAACACGACAGTGGAAAGTGGAGATGGATGGATCAGGGGGGGATTTTTTGAGGATGTTTGTAGGCAATTGGAAAGCAGCCGGTTCTATCCAGGGAGTGACTGGAGGTTAGTGAGAGGGTAGGGATGGCAGAGGGGGCATTGGAGGAGATGGGATGGAATGGGATAAATTGTACACTCTGAGGGGTGAGCCTCGGCAAGGAGAAGAGCAACCCCCTCACGACACTTCCCTTTCTTTGCCCTCAAACTAGCAGACCCATGATGTCATCCTCTGTCTGCACGCCTCCTCCTGCTGCCCCACCCTCTCACTAGACTAGCCCATGACATATTCCCCTCGGGTCCCACTTCTTGGTCGTCATTCCTCGGGAAGGTGTGGGTGTCCTAGGCAGGAGAGGACTCCTCTAAACCCCCAAGGCAGCTCTGCATGTCTGGAAGGAGGCTGGGAGCAACGCATGGTGGAACCCCACGACTCACACACAATTATAATAATAGCTAACTTTTATATAGTGTTTTAAGGTTTACAAAGAACTTTATTTTGTCTCATTCAGTCTTCACAACAACCTTATCAGGCACTCGCTACTATTATACCAATTTTACAGATGAGCAAACTGAGGCAGACAGAGGTTAAGTGACTTGCCTAATGTTACCCAGCCAATAAGTGTCTGAGGCCAGGATCAAACCCAGCTCTTTGTGAATCTAAGCCCATCACTTTATCCACTACATCACTGCCTGCAGATAATTAAAAAGTAAATCATACATGTATTTTCAGTAAATGACTTCCCCTGTTTCTTTTCAGAACCTTAGAGAGGGAGTTGGTGGGGTGAGGAGGTCAGTTTTAGCTCCATTGTTATTTGTTTGACCACAACACATTAAGGACTGTCCGTAATTTAATTCCCATTTGAAAGGAAATTTATGAGAAATTAATTGGCAAAGTTTCAACCTCAATTAACTTTACTGCAAAAAACACCACCAGAGATGGAGCAGCCGGAGGCAAAGCTGAGGGTGGAGCGAGGCCTGCACAGGGCAAAAACCCAGATGGATTTTAAACCGCGGCAGCCTTGGCACACGGAGATGGCCCAGCAGAGGAAGCCTGGCGTGTGAGGAGCAGGAGGCTTTCTGCTGCCCACACAGGCCAAAGAAGAGAAATCGCCAAATTAACGAGCAAACGCCCGGCCAACTGCGCTCTGGGAAAAGGTACGCCTTCCAGCTCTAAATCCGTGCTCCCATGATCCCTTGGAACACAAAATCAACCTTTGAGGTTGCTCATCAAGGACTGTGGCTTTCCCTCCCCACCCCAAGCCCCAGGGGAAGTCAGAATGGCCAGCCCTGTCTCATCAGGGGAAAGGCTGGGGGACAGCAGGCCCAGAGCCTCAGTGCCTCATCAACATTCTGGGGACTCCTGGAGTCGCCATGTGAAATTTTCACTTGACACCAGAGCAGGCGTTATTAACCCAAGGTCAAACATGTGCCTGTAATAAATGTGTATTGATGGATTGAGCAGAAAGTTATCTTCCCTCTTTAATCTTTTTGCTTCTGGTCCAAGCCAGGTTGCCCTCCTCTTCCCCAACCCCCAATATTCCATTTGGCTTTTAGCACTCCTCTCATCGAGGCCATTGGCTTCAATATTCAGAGGGCTAGAGTCGGGGCCACTCAACCCATATGGGAATGGCATTCACGGCTCTCTAGCCATTGAATGAATTTCACTGAGGTTCTGGCAGGAAAGAGGAACCCCAAGTTCCCTTGGGAGACCCAAATCATGAGTGGGAATTAGAGAAGAATCCAGAGGCAATGCTACTTATAGAATAAAGATGAAATTTAATAAATACAAGATAATTCCCTAGAAAATAGTTAGGGAGGAAGAGCTCTAATAGTTGGGATCAGGAAAGGCTTGTGCCCAAGGTGGTGATTTAGCTCTGTTTTGATGGAAGTGAGGAATTCTATGAGTGGAGGTGAGAAGGAGTTCATTTCAGCTTTGGGAGATGGCCAGTGGAAAGACCCTGAGATGTGAGGCAGAGGGTCCTGAGAGAGGCCAGAGAAAAGGCCAGTTTGTCTTGACTCGACTAGAGAGTGTGGAATGTCACTAAAGCACAATAAAGGAAAACAGGTTGGCGCCAAGTTCCGATTTACATAAGTCAAGGAAAAAAAATCAGATTGGAATGATGAGAAAAGCAAAGCAAAGAAAACCTTCTTAGAAGATGACACCATAGGAGATAGTTAATAAAAAGAAAGGTCAGAAGGTAGATAGGGAAGGGAGATTTTGCATTGGACAGGGGAAGAAATAAGCATTTATATAGTGCTTACTATATGCCAGGCATTGTACAAAGCACTTTACAAATATTATCTTGTTTGAACGTCACATAACTCTGCAAGGTAAATGTGGTTATTATACCCATTTTACACTTGAGGAAACTGAGGCAGAGAGAGGTTAAGTGACTTGTTCAGGGTCACTCAACGTCTAAGACAGCATTTGAGTTCAGGTCTTCCTGACTCCAGGCCCACCACTCTAGCACCTAGCTATCTCTTAAATGAGTAGATAAAAGAAGGAACAAAAGGAGAGAATTAATTAATAATTCATAATTTAAGTATAATCCAAGAACTAGAGAAAGGATAGGGCATGTTGGAACTGGCATTAAGGTAGGAAATGTATCCAGACAAACTTGTGTACTCTGTTGCTGGGGGAGATTTCCGTGAATAGATTGTACCCCCTGAAGCCCAGCCAGTGGGAAAATGAGAAGGGGGTTTGGGAGGAGGAACTCGAGTTAGGGTATAAATAAGCCTTGCTTTCTGTAACCAACTTGTACCGGTATGCGTCCTCCCTGGCTGGGCGCCATTAGGGTGACCAGGGGCGCTACCTTTTCTCATGAGAAAGCAATAAACTCCTTTCTGCTTTCAAGGTAACTAAGCCTTTGTTTTGAATTTGAGTAATGGTGTCTGTCCCACACAGCATCAAAGTAGTTTTTAGCAAAGCTCAGAAAAAGGACAAAGGACTGATTTCAACGATTTAACAATGATTTAATAGTACTCCTTAGCACCAAAGGGCAGAACTAGAAGCAAAGTGTGGGGAGAGAGGAAGAAGGGGGAGGAAATTTAGAAGAGCGAGGGGAAGAAAGTTCCAGAGGCAGATTTAGGCTTGGTGTCAGGTGGAAAACTTCCTGACAATTAGGGCTATTCACAAGCTGCCTGGGCTTGTGGGGGAGGTGGGGGAGACAGGAGATCAGTATTGGATCCCCCACCTTAGAGGTCTTACAGAGAGACTGCAAGATGCTAGATTTAGATGTGTGTGTGTGTGTGTGTGTGTGTGTGTGTGTGTGTGTACAAAGAAAGAGAGAGAGAGAGATGATTTCTTTAATGCCTGTGGCGTACTTAAAGCTCTGTCATAAAAACTACTACGTGGGTGGCAGTTTCTCACAATCTCAGATGTAGAAAGTATAATTTTATATTTGTATTTTCAAATAATTAAGTTTGTGAAAGGTTTCCATCCTCTATTGTTATTGTCCTCTATTATCAGTCTTGTCTAACTCTTCTCTTTCTTCATCTGCAGACTGTGGCAGGTAAGTTCTCTTTCAGCTTAAAGTGGTATCGTTAAGGTACATGCTATCGAAATCCTCTACAGCACGGTGCTATTGAGGGTCATATGTATGTGGACAAACATTTATATTCATACCCCTTAGGGTCCCACTTTTGTTGTTGTTGTGTTTCAGTTATGTCCGACTCTTCGTGACCCCATTTAGGGTTTTCTTGGCAGAGATACTGCAATGGTTCACCATTTCCTTCTCCATCTCATTTTATAGATGAGGAAACTGAGGCAAGCAGCGTTAAGTGACTTCCCTAGGGTCACACGGCTAGTAAGTATCTGAGGCCCAGTTTGAGCTCAGGAAGATGTCTTCCCGACTCCAGGTCCAGCACTCTTTGCACTATGGCACTACCTAGCTGCCCTCCATCCTTTATGATGGTGAAGAAATCGATGTGTTTGTTTGACAATAAAATAAAATAAACTGTGTTTAAAGCAAACAAACAAAAACAATGAGGCTGAATGACCACTTGTCAGGGATAGCTGTACGCCATATTCCTGTTCAGGGATAGGATAGTGGAGATGGCCCCTGGGCTCCCTCCCACATTCTTTGATTCTCTGCTGCTGAAGTTGAAAATGTTGGGAGAGTCTGAAACTGCACTTGCTTTTCTCCTCCGATATTCTATAGAATATCCCTTAGCCGTCACTGTTGATCCCACTCTTTCAATTTCGTTGGTATCCCCTTAATGAAAGGGATCAAAGACAAAGATTGGTCTCACCTGAAAGCACTGGGAGAGAAAAGGAAGAACAGATCCTATCTGCTTGTTACCTGGCTGATCTTGGAATTAGGAAAATCCAAGTTCAAATCCCGCCTCACATTTATGTGACACTTATGGGCCTCAGTTCCCTCATCTGTAAAATGTGGTAGGACTCAACGACCCTCTAAGGTCTCCTTCTAGCTCTAACTCTACGATACTGCGTCCAGGTGTTCTACCTCTGCACCAGTCTTTCTTCCAGGTTCTTTGATGAGGAATGGTCCTAACAAAGAGGATTGAGGGCAGCTGGGATTTGGTTCCACCCTTCTTTCTTCTTTGGCTTGGCTGGGTCCCTGAAAGTGGTGAAGTGGAAGAGTAGGCCAAGAAGACATAGACTTCTGTGGATATTCTAGAGCATTTTGGTCTTTCCCTCCCAAACTCAGGTAGGTGATTCCCATTCTTTCTGCTGCCAGAACCAATATGTCCAGTTATAGAATCTGAACTGAAGACCTTGGATTCTAGAGGACAGAGGAGGGATAAGCTGGAGGGGTCCAGATTACTCTGGGGATGTTGGGGAAGAAAGAGGTAACAGCTATTGATGAAGCCAGTATTGTCCATGCTTTCCTCCTATTCTCCCCTATCCCATCAGGGTCTTCTTTGCCACCAAAAAGAGAACTGCTGTAAATATAGTTGAACATATAAATTCTTTTTTTCTTTTTCACTTGGAAAACAGACCTAATAGTGGTATTACTGGGTCAAAGGGTATACACAGTTTCATAACTCTTTGGACATAATTCCAGATGGCTCTCCAAAATGGTTGGATCAGTTCACAATTCCACCAACAGTGTATTAGTGTCCCAATTTTTGCACATCCTCACCAACATTTATCAGTTTCCCCTTCTATCATTTTAGCCAAGCTGATAGATGTGAGATGATATCTCAAAGTTGTTTTACTTTGAATTTATCTAGTCAATAGTGATTTAGCATTTTTTCACATGACTATATACAGTTTTGATTTCTTCATCAAAAAACTTCTTGTTCATATCCTTTGACCCTTTACCAATTGGGGATGGGGAAGAATGGTAGTAAAACCGTCTTTGTAAATCCTAAGTGGTCTAAGCGGTAGCTGCTCTAGATGGGAGTTCTTAACCTGGAGTCTGTGATTTCCAAAAATATTTTGATAAACATTTCCATATGATTTGTTTCCTGTGTAATGTTAAGTATTTTATTTTATGCATACAGCATATGTGTTCTGGCCCCACCGTCTCTGGGCTGGGCTAGCTACATTACTCCTCAGGATTCCAGAGGGTACCCTGAAGGGTTTGTGGGCATCTCGTTTCTCCATCATTGGATGGAGCTCCCCTAGGCTGCGTTCTCCTTCATTGTTAGGGGGCCCAGTGGCAGCATCCCAATTCCATTTAACCACTTCACATCAGATTAGCTTTTACAAAGAGATATTTACTTCAAAGACACCGCAAGATCAACCGTGCAATCACGCTTTCCCTTCCAATGCCTTGTGGCATGCTTTTCCAAATACCCAAATACTTGGCCTTTGTAAGGCGGAGGTAGGTTCAAAGCAGTTCATTCCTACACAGCACTGGTCTCACGAAGTTTGTGTCCAAACTCTGTGTGACTGCCAGATGAGCCTGTGTCTCAGCCTCTGCTTTGCTGGTGTCCTAAAGGTCACTACCAAAGGTTGCTCCTTGCTGCTTGGGGCATCAATGCTGTGTTGGCTGCAAAATCCAGACTCTAGAACAACAGGGTACTGAGGAACTCTCTGGACCTTTCAAAGTCACAGAGTCACAGGGCGCACTCCCTTCACTGGTTGCCAAGCTCTTCCAAGAGTGCTGACGCAAAGAGAGACCGAAAGCTGAAGCCTTTTTGAATGACCCCACAGCCAATCAGAGTTTCCTCTTCCTCTCACAGCACTTAGAACCAGTCACAGAATATCAATGCATGGTACCATCTCTTCAAAGCATTTCCTTTGTACATCATCCTCACAATTCCCTCAGAAGCAGTTCCTGACCATCCTGCATGTAGAGAGGCTCCCATTACAGCATTTGAAAAGATTATTCTGAGATGGAATCTAGACAAAGGGGGTCTGTGTCACAAAAAAGATTTAAGATACTCTGCTCTGAGTCAGTCAATCAATAAACATTTAGTGCCTAAAATGTACCAGGCACCATGCTAAGTGTTGAGTATTGTGGATGTCAGAGAAAGAAAGAGAGCACTTCCCAAAATGAGAGGGCACAAGAAACCTAGCTCTGACTCATTAAAGACATAAAACATTAACGCATTGGAACAACCACCAGACACTCTGCTCTGGTGTCTTCTCTGTATGAGTCTAACCTAGAAACCTCGGGAAATGACCAAATGTTGTCATAGAGATTAAAGTCAACATTAGCCAGTCCAACCCAGCACCTATGGTGATCCACAAAGGAGGGAGAAAGGATCTTATTTCATCTCTAACTTGAAGTCAGAATGTGAAATTGAAGGAAACAATCTGGCCCAGGTTGAAAATAGATTATCAGCCAATTAGGATTACAAAAATACAGGGGAAGTGACCTGAACAGGTATCGGGGTTCAGTAAGGAAGAAGGCATAGGAAGCAGTGCTCAAAAGACATGAAGATGTGTACCAAGTACTGCTCTAGCAACCAAATGAAGAAGGATGGTGGTAAAGAGGAATTTTAATGAGGCTGCTCCACAGACCAAGACTAAGAAAAAGTAAATATCAAACACTTGGTGCCCGGGGCACCCTGAGTCCTGAAACTGATACAAACGGTTTGAACCAAGAGTCACCCATAAAGAGACTGGCCAGTAGAGACTTCAAAGATGCTTTGAACTTTGCTGGGGACAACCCTGGGCTGCCAGTATTTGAAAATGGGAGGAAAGCCAGAGCTAGCTTGGGTTAGGTATTGACTATAACAAAGGATAGGATAAAATGCTTAATGTCTGCATGAAATCAAGGAGGCAGACAACTGTGAAATAACAGTATTTGGAGAACTAAAGAAAATGTCTAACAGGAAGTGAACATAGTATTATAAAAATAGTAGTACTCTTTTTTTTTTAACCCTAAGGGAAGGATTTTTAAACTTTTCCATGTAACAGGCTTCTTTGGCAATTTGTTGATGCCTATCAACCCCTTCTCAGAATAATATTTTTAATTCATTCATTTACCCATCCATTCTTTCATTCATTTATTTTTGAGGATGGGTTTCCCTAGCTTACCCAGGTTCAAAGTACAGACACTCATGGGCCTACCCTTACCAATGATGGGCACAGTAGCTCTAACTTGCCCTTTTTCCAATGTGGACCAGTTTGCTTCTCCTTCGGCAGCCTGGTACCACCACACCAATCCTCTCCCTCCTGAGGGCTCACCATAATGGTACCAGATTTAGTGCAGAGACTCAGTTGACTTTAGCCCACTGCAGCTCAGAACTCCCCAACCCAAGCAATCTACCAGTCTCAACATTTCCAGTAACAGCAGGGATTATGAGTGTCAACCCCAGGTCCTGCTAATAATGGTTTTAAATAAAGACCTATAGTATTACAAAGGAAATGAAGTACTTTGAAATATAGACAGAAAAACCTTTTTAAAAATCAAGTTCACAGATACCAAGTTAAGAACCCCAGCCCTAAGGGTTCTTAAAAAGTACTTAGGGGGTGTAGGGGACTGCAAACTGTTAGTTAACAGTGTAACATCATAGCCAAGAATGTTAGCACGATCAGCTGTTAATAAGTGTAACAACTAACGGACCAAAGCCCGCTGGTGAAGAGGAACTTGCCACTTTCTGAGGGCTCCCCTTCCACTTTTGGCCGACTCAAACTGTTAGCAAGTTTTCCTTACATCTGGTCAAAATCACCTTCCCCTGCCACTTCTGCCCACTGCTTCTAGTTCTCCTCTCTGGGGCCAAGTGAAACCAATCTAATTGTTCATCAGAGATGGAAGGGACCTTTGGGATCATTTAGTCCAATCTCCCCATTTTGCAGACGAGAAAGCTAAGGCCTGAAGAGCTTAGTCAGGTGATTGGCCCACATTCATACAACTAGTGTGCAAAGAATGTATTATTATATTGTTCAGAAAACTTATTCATTAGTATATTGTTTAAATCCAACTTTTTGTGATTAGAAGTTGTTTGTACCCAGAGTGTTACTTGGCCTCAGTAACTCTCTAGGAATGCTGAAATTTGGGGTTCCCCCAGGTCATGGCTCCACCCAAAGCACTCTTGTTTTAGTCTACCCAAGCTTGTGTTTCGGGTTCCTTTCAGGTGATTCTGTGTGACTCACGTGCAGAAACCTTTCTCAAAATCCTACACGACGTAAACCTTCCAGAACCTGGAGAGGGAGCCGCCCCTTGGTTCCGGGTCTCTCCTCTACCAAATGACCTAATCAATTTCTGTCTAAAACTATTAAAGTGTTGGGGTTTGTCTCACACACAGCAATGGCCCTTGCTTAGGCCTGGGCAACTGTGAGAAAAGTCCTTTAAAGTTGAGCACATGGCAGACAATTCATTCTTTCTAAGAGACAGTAAATGGGTAACTTTTAGAAGAAAAAAATCCAGACTGTTATCAGAGAGAGGGCAAGAGAAAGTCCTGTCTTGCTTACCAGAAATGCTGTGAGCAATGAGGCATGATTCACCTATGGTGTCATTGGAACTGGTCAGAATGAAAGCATGAAGGCAGAAAAAAGTCTGAGAGGACCCCTACAGCCTCAGGAAAGAGCAGGAAGCCTGTACCTTCTTCTCATAGCATCAGAAGAAGGACACTGCTCCTCCTGAGAAAAGGCTTACAAGAAGTTTGGGACTGGAGGAAAGATGACAATAGTTGAGAGCAGGGGTGTTTCATGGGTCACAAGTTTCAGATCTGGAACTTAGAGATCATCTAGTCCTGCCCATCACCTCTATTTCAGAGGTGAAGAAACTGAAGTCATCACTCTGTTGTCTTGTGCCATAGTGAGACTCTGTGCTCTCTTTTAGATGCCATAGTTTAAGAGAGTTGTTGAAAGTCAGAGAGTATCTAGTAGAAGGCAGGCAGGACGGTGAAGGGCCTTGAGTACTTGGCAAATGAGGACCAGATGAAGGAGCTGAGGCTCTTTTGCCTGGAGAAGAGAAGAGTTAAGGGTATTGTCGAGTACTGGAAGAGTCATTGTTTGGAAGGAGGATGGGTTTAGACTTATTTGACAATGAGTGGAAGATGCAAAGGAGCAAATTTCGATTTGACATCTGGAAACATTTCCTAACAATTAGGGTTGCCCCAAAGTGGACTAGGTGGCCTTGGGAAGCGGTGGGTTCCCCATCATTAGAGAATTTGAAGGACAAGCTGGATGATCACTTTATTGAGTGCAGATGTTGTCATGGGGGCTTCTTTTTCCAATACCAGCTGCACTAGATGGTGGCTCAGGACCTTTCTAATTCTGATTTCTGACAGAGGTAGAGCATGAAACAAGGTAGAATGCTATACGGCCAAAGAATTACCCAAATGCAGATAGAAATTAGGTCAGATAACAGGACTAAAAGAGAGGCAAGACAAAGGGTGGGAGTCAAGTCTGAACAATAAGTGAGAGGCAGGTGAGAGCCTCACCCTGACATTTCCTTGATGTCCAATGTGTTTAAAGAGACAGTGCAGTAAACTGCCAAAGGGTGAGGGCAGGGATGGAAGGGTAGTGAGGTAAGTAACTGACTGGCCTTCAGTAAATGAGCTCCCTGAGAATTACAGCTAGAATCATGGAATCTTGGATTTAGATCTGAATGGAGTCTTCAAACGTTACCTAGTCCAAACTGCTCATTTGACAGAAGAGAAAATTGAGGCCCAGAGACTTTAAATGACTTAAGGTCATGCAGTTAAAAATTATAATAGTAGCCGGCGTGATATTTTTCTATAATGACTGTACCTCCCACTCCCACTTCACCTCTGCTTCATAGAATCCCTTGTTCCCTTCAAAACTACTCAAGTGACTCTGTCTACACGAAATACATCTGCTCCCCCCAGCTACCAGGGCCCTCCTCCTAAAAATGTGTCCCATATTTATTTTCTATACATTCTCTCCACCACAGAACGTAAGTTCCCTGAGGGCAGGGCCTCTTTTGTTTTAATCTTTGTACCCTCAGCACCCAGCATGGTGACTGGCCCACAGTAGGTGCTTAATAAATGTTTGCTTGAAAGTCTGTACTGCACTTTATATAGTACAGTGTGTACAATTCTTTATGTGATTATTTCATTTGAATCTTACAAAGCCCTAGGCGGGGAGGTACTATTGGAATTTCTTTTTTTGCCCTCAGATGATTTCACTGGGGTAGGAGCTTTCCTCCCGAGCATATTTGAGGGAGCTCTTTTGTGAGGAAACCTCCTTGACAGAACAGCAGCCCCCCTGCAATCACAGTCATAGTTACCTGGGCCCAATGAGAGGTTAAACGACTTGCCCACAGTCTTATGACCAGTATGTGTCATGGACAGACTTTGAACCAAGTTCTTCCTGATGTGGAAGATACCAAGTATTTCTCCCTCCATCTTACAGATGGGGAAACCAAGGCTGAGAGAGGTGAAATGACTCACCCAGGTGAAATGACTCATATATTAAGTAAATAAATACGTGAAACAGGATGTGAAGCCAAAGCTTCTTTCCTAAGCCCTCTAACCACTGCACCATGCTGCCTTTTCGGTAGTGAATACTAGATTTGAGATTCAAACCCAAGGCCAATCCAGTTGTGCCAAAATACACTAAGAGCTTCTTCTTCCTCTCCCCCAGCATCTGGGCTTTCAGGATTCCCACTCTGTGAGTAAAACTGACCTTCCCATTCCTCGGTCCCACTGCCCGGCTCCTCGGCATGACCTGTTCCTTGTCTTCCCCTTACAACGTTGTCTTCTTGTCAAAATCAATAGCAGCGTCAGTAGCAGTGAAAGGCCAGAGCCAGCTCAGCTGATGGCACCCTCTAGCCTGCTCCTTTTCTGAGTCAAAGCCAAGCCACTAGCAAGAAGACAGCCCTACCCTTGGTCCTCCCTCCCCTCAGCTTCAGGAAAGGCTTTGCTTTGATAAGAGAGGCCACCTGTGGCGCTATTGATGGCCTTGTTTCCTGGCCTTTCTCGGTTCTCATCCTTCTTGACCTCTCTACAGTTGGGACACTATTTCTTTCCTGAACACTCTCTTCTCTGGATTTTCATGACACTGCTATCTTGGCTCCTGAGTTACCTATCTGACTAGTTTGTCTTTCTCCTTTGCTGGGCCACCTTCTGAGGCCCAGCCTGTATGCATGGGTGCCCCCCAAGGCTCTGGCCTGGGCCCTCTTCCCTTCTCTCCCTCCATTCCCCTGATGATCTCGTTAGGGCCCATGGGTTCATTTATTATCTCAATGTAGATGACTTCCAGCCCTCATCTGTATCTTTAGTGCCATTCCCACATCACCAGCTGGCTATTGGACATTTTGAACTAGATATCCCATAGGTATCTCAAACTCAACGTGAGTGGAATAGAATTCATTATCATTTACCCAAGCTCGCCCCTCTTCTTCACTTCCAACTCATTCAAGCAGATCACTATCTTTTCAGTCATAAAGGTAGACTCACCCTTCATTCCCCACTCTCCCTCAACCACTGTATATTCAATCAGTTGCCAAAGCTTGTCGATTCTTCCTCCAAAATGTGTCTTACATCTGTTCCCTCCTCTCTACCACCCTCCTTCATCTCTTCCTTGGAGTAATATAAGAGCTTCTTAGTTACTGCCTCTGCTTCTAGTCTTTCATTTTTCCACACACTGACCAACAAAACCACAAGTCTGAACGTGTCACCCTCCTGCCCTCAAAAACTCCAGTAACTCCCTATTGCCTCTAGAATCAAATACAAACTCTTTTGGCGTATAAAATCATTCACCATCTGGTTCCAACCAACCTTTCCAAGTTGATCACATATTATTCCCCGCCACAAACTCTAAGTTCCAATCAAACTGATCTAGTCAACTTTTTTTTGTTTTTTATATGACATTCCACCACCCATCTTTTCATAGTTATGGAGGCTATCTATTCTCCTTGCTTAGAATACATTCCCTCCTTAGCCCAGCCTCTTGGAATTCCAAGCTCCCTTCAAAGTCCAGGTTAAGGGCCCCCTCCAACACACAGGACCTGCCTGACCCTTTCAGCTGTAGTTGCCCCCTGCCAAAATTACTTTATATGTGCTTATTGGTCAATTTGATCTTTTTTGTTTACCTATATGATATATATATATTGTTTCCTCTGATAGAACATAAGCCTCTTGAGGGCTGGGACAGCAGTCTCTTTGTATCCCCAATGCTTGGCATGTAGTGGGCACTTATTAAATGCTTGTTAATCATTTCCTATCTCTGATACTTACTAGCTATGTGGCCTTGAGCAAGTTGCTTAAATTCCCTGAGCATCAATTTCCTCAAGTGAAATGAGGATGATATAACCTAACCTCACAGGTTTGTTTTAAGGTTTGAATCAGATAATCCATGGAACCAACCAACAAGCATTTATTAAACATCTATCACGTGCCGTATAGATAGGGTTATAAGACCCGCACAAGCCCATCCACGCAGTGACCATTGGTCTTGGAGCAGAGCCCCTCTCTGATGGTCAGAGCCTGAGTGGGAAATCCTCCAGATTTGACCGCCCAGCCACAGGGACCAGAAACAAAGAGGGATGCTGGGCTGTCTTTTCATTTTTCAGTCATTTCGGTACGCCTTCCATTTGGAACCCTTGTTTTTCTTTACGGGCAGCTGTTTCCTCTTCCCTCCATCTATCATCCTCCCCCGATGGTCTGGCCCTACTATAGTTTCCTTCTCTGCTTCTGCTTGCCAGCTCGCTTGTTCACTTTGGTATCCAAGGTCCTGTTTCCAACCATTAGGAGACGATCCAGGTTTCCTCATTCCTGAGGATCAATCATTCTAAATAACAGCAGGCCACTCTTGCTGGCCTCAGTGGATCAGTCCTTCCAATAATCCTGATAAGTTTTGGTCAATTCAAGGAATTCAGTTCATGTCATCCAAATGTAGCAGTGCTGCTCTCTAGTGGCCAAAAGCTAATCTACAGGACAAGCTCTGAGGTTTCCTAGCACCAGAGAATTTAATACAGGATCTCAGGACCTTTGACTTCTTTTATCTCTTCCTCTCTCCCCACCCCCATGGCCTATCAGCTACCAAATCCTGTCAATTCTTCCTAATGCATCTCAAGTCTATCCCATCCTTACCAATTTTACCTCTCCCAACTTAGTCTAAATTCTTCACAATTGGGTCCTGGGTCACTGGCAGGGCTAAGGAGGGAATGTATTCTAAGCCAGGGTGATAGATAGCCCCTGTAACTACAAAAAGATGGGTGATAGAATGTCATGTAAAAAAAAAAAGTTGATTAGATTGGTTTGATTGAAACTTAGAGTTTGTGAGGAGGAATAATATGGTTCAGTAGAAGGAGCTCTGGGTTTGGAGACAGAAGACCTGAATTTTAATCCTTCACCAGTTCCTAGCAGTGTGACCTGAGGCCAGTCACTTAACCTCTCTGGGCCTCAGTTTCCTGATCTATAAAATAAAGAAGTGGTACTGGGACAGCTAGGTGGTGTGGTGGATAGAGCTCCTGCCTTGGAGTCAAAAGAATCTGAGTTCCAATCTGGCCTCAGATACTTGACACTTACTAGCTATGTGACCCTGAGCAAGTCACTTAACCCAGACTACCTCACCAAAAAGTTAAAAAAAAAAGTGATACTAAATGGTCTCTAAGGTCCTTTCTAGACCCAAATCTGTGACTCTCTGATTATTGAAATAGCCCCCTAACTATTAAGCTCCTTGGTTCTATGATCTCCCTTTTCTGAGCCATTCTTTATTGTTATTCAGTCACTTCAGTAGTGCCCAACTCTTAGTGACCCCATTTGGGGTTTTCTTAGCAGAAATACTGGAGTGGTTTGCCATTCCCTTCTCCAGTTCATTTTGTAGATGAGGAAACTGAGGCAGACAGAGTTAAGTGACTTGCCCAAGGTCACACAACTAATAAGTGTCTGAGGCCAGATTTGAACTCGTGAAGATGAGTCTTCCTGACCTCAAGTCTATCCACTGTGCCACCTAGCTGCCATCTAATACATTCCAGGTGGTCTGAAAAATATAGTCTGATCATGCCAGTCTCCTACTCAAAAATCTTCAATGGCTTCCATTGACTTCAGCATAAAGTCCAAACTCAAGATACAATATGATTTGTTTCAAATTTTCTCTCGTTATCCTCCAACATTAATCCACTACTGTAGCAAAATGCCATGTCTACTCACTGCCCCTATACAGCTTATACTTTCCCACCCCAGCACTTTTGCTCCTCTCATTTTATCCTCCTAGAATGCCCTCTCTAGTCTCCCCACCTGTCTGAATTCTCTCCATCCTTCAAGGCCCAGCTCATCTTCCTCTTCCATGAAACATTTCCTGATCTCCCCTGACCCTCAACTCCCAAATCTCTTTTGTGCCACCTCCTCATCTTGGAACACCTAGATCCTTTCAAGGCTCAGCTCAGGTACCAGCCTTTGTTGTTTTCCCCAAATCTCTTTGCATTGATTTTGCATGTATCCTTTATTTACTTATCTGTGGATTGATTATATCCCCCCCCAACATAATCTAAGCTCCTTGAGGGCAAAGACTATCTCAGTTTTTTCCTTGTACATTAGAGCTAGGGGCAGCTAGGTGGCACAGTGGATAGAGCACCAGCCCTGGAGTCAGGAAGACCTGAGTTCAAATCCAGCCTCAGACACATAACACTTACTAACTGTGTGACCCTGGGCAAGTCACTTAGCCCCATTGCTTAGCCCAAAGAAAAAAACTGTATATTAGAGGTAGATTGTCCTATGGGAGCTAGTTCTTGGAGCATACACAAATATTCTCTGCCCGGTTCTTGCCCAAGTGACTACACAGAAGAATCTGCTTCCATCAATGGTGATTCAAGGAATTGTCCTGTAGGAAGAAAAAGAGTTCTCTACTTGGGTGCTAAGTTGGGAATAACTAATGGGAGTTCTGAGCCAGAACTTGGGGAGTATACAGAAGGGACCTTGCTTTCTTTGTGCCCGTGAGAAAATAGAGGTTGTCTTCCAGCAGCAATGGGAGTAGTCATCTGGCCTACCTTCCCTTTGGCCATGGCTACTATGAGCCCATGGACATCTCTGTCTTTTTATGTTTGTTCTTTCCTGATTTTAGGTTGATGAGTAGCCCAGGTTTGAAATGTCCAAGTCACTCTGTAAGTTTAGAGATTCAGCAGTCCCATCAAATGTCCCATCAACTCTTGAATGGTGGTGATAGAAGGCTCTACCAGATTGGTAGAAATTGATAGCAGTGGGGACACCTGCATTAAGAACAGAGAGACCCATTAAGGGCAAATAGACATAAAGCAACAGTCACCCAAAGAAATCAGGTTCAGGAAGTGTGACCCCTCATGGCAAAGAAAAGTGCTGGCTAAGGACTTTAGAAAGGCACCAACTCTTGGAGCCCAATAGAACTACTTCTAAGGGGACAGCTCTATGAAAGAAGAAAAGGCCTTCCAGGCAGAGGAGTTGGCACACAGGTTCCCTACATGTGGGCCTCCCTACCATTCTACTTTATGCTTGAGCCCACTCTCCCCTTGAACGTAGTGTTTATTTGTGGGAGAATATGTCCTGTCCTTTTGTGGAAATTATTTGTACCAACTGTTCTTAATTATAGTAAAATACCTTTTCTAAAAGCTAATTAAGGCTGGCTAGCTGATTGTTCATGAGGAGCTCCCCAGTGGCATCTCCCGAGCAGCAGTACTAAAAGCTCAGCCCTTCGGGGTTACCCCTAGACCGCAAAGACCAAATAGCTGCCACCCTCTGGGAACCTAGCCTGTAAGTTCAAACGTGAGTAGGGGGATGGCCCCAGAGGAATGCTATACCTGTAGCACCAGAGCTTAGCACAGAGCCTGGCACATAAAACTAGCTTTATAAATGCCATCGATTAACTGGTTGACATATAGTCTTACAGTCTTCATGATTTTGATGAATGAAAGGGTTATGAAGTTTTTGAACTAAAAATGAGAGTATGCAATGTATATATTAGGGCTCAAGTGAGAGAGGACTAGAGTTAGTGTTGGGAACTTCTGGATTCAAATTCTGCCCATGACACTTACTATCTGTGTGACCATGAGCAAGACATTTAACCTCTCTGAGACTCAGATAATCAATGAATATTTATCATTGGATATGTGCCAGGAAGTGTGCTAAGTATTGGGGATATAGAGAAAGGTAGAAGACAGCCCCTGACCTCCTGGGGCTCACAATCCATGGGGGAGACAACATGAAAACAATTGTATACAGGATAAGTAAGAAATAAGCTACAGAGGATTAGGATAGTTGCTCTTATTATCCCCATTTTACAGATGAGGAAATTGAGGCAAAGAGACGTTAAATGACTTGCCTAGGGTCACAGAGCTGGCAAGTGGCTGGAACTACATTTGAACTTGGGTCTTCCTGGCTCCAGGCTGAGTAATCTATCCAATGTGCTACCTAAGAGCCTTTAGTTTAAAAAACCTCCAAGAGAGACCCCACCACATCCCAAGGCACCCCATTCCTCTTTTAGATAGCTCTAATGGTTAAGGAAATTTTCTTTTCTTTTAAGCCTGAATTCACCTATTTGTAATTTCCACCCATTATGCCAAGTTCTGCCTTCTGAGGCCCAGCCAAACATGCCTCTTCCATGTGATAGCCTTTCAAATCCTTGAAGACAGCTATAATATCCCCACTAAGCCTCTTCTCCACACTACATGTTACTGTCCTCAACCTGTTCACTGAGTAAAGTCAAGACCTCTCATCATGTTGGTTGCCTTCCTCTGGGCACTCACCAACTTATTAAGGTCCTTCCTAGAATACAGTATCCCAGGCTGATCCCAACACCAGTGCAGACCCACTTACAGCAGGTCTATCACTTTCCTACCTCTGGAAATTACCTCTTAAAATGTGACCTAAGACCACATTCACTTGCTTTTTTTAATACTATATCACATTTTACTCATGTTGAGTGTGTAATCCATTAAAACCCCCAGATATTTTCAGGCAAACCTCTCTGCTTATGTCTCATATGTCTTTTTTCTCCCTTCCTCCCTTAAGGTTAACTGACTTGCCCAGGGTCACACGGCAAGTAAGTGTCTAAGGCTGGATTTGAACTCAGGTCCTCTCAACTCCAGAGCTGGTGCTCTACCCACTGCACCACCTAGCTGACCCATTGTCTTTTCCTTTTCTTTCTATGCCTCACATGTCAATGATAAAAAATGATTATTTCTCTCTCATATTAATAATCAGTTATTGAATTAGGACCAGGATTTTTTCAGAAACCTGTAGGTTGTTCAGTCTCTGAAGGACATTGCTGATAATGAGATTGAATTAACTTTCTCCTCAATCTTGTTCAGACCTTACTCAGGTGGGGAAGCCTATTGTGTTCTACACAGGTTTGAATGTGGATAAATTCATTCATCAAATTATCCAAGGCTGGGTAATTTACAAGTAAATGACATAATCAAAGTTATATTCCCCCCCCCACCCCTCATTAGAATAGGTTCACCTCTTATTGTAATATTCATTCTCTCTCATTAATTATTAACCAATCAAAATTGATTGTCATCCTCTGGAACACTCACTCTTCTGAGGGCATATAAACTGTGAGCCCACAGCCATGATTCATCTTTGGCATTTGAGAGTGTCACTGACCTATTTTATTGGCAATATTCTAGCATTACTAATAAAATGGTTAATTACCCCAAAATGATACCTCTCAAACTTTTTAAACATCACATCAAATATATTCACCTATAAGAATGGCAATAATGGGCAGCTAGGTGGCTCAGTGGATAGAGCACCAGCTCTGGATTCTGGAGGACCTGAGTTCAAATCTGGCCTCAGACACATAACACTTACTAGCTGTGTGACCCTGGGCAAGTCACTTAACCCCCATTGCCCAACCAAAAAAAAAAAAAAAAGAATGGCAATAACATCTTTATATATCGGTTTACATACAGAGGCATATAGTGTGTTATTTTCATTTGACTTTTAAGTCCCAACTAAAATACCATCTTTTACAGGAAACCTTTTCCAACTCCTCTTAATTCTGAGCCTTCCCTCTGCTAATTATTTCCTATTTTTCCCATATCTTGTTTGCTTCGTATATATTTGTTTGCACATTGAATCCCCTATTAGAGTGTAAGCTCCTTGAGGGCAGGGACTTTTGCCTTTTTTTGTATCCACAGTGCCTGGCACACAGTAGGTGATTGATAAACATTTATCAATTCATTTGACCTTGCTAACTGAGATTCAGAGAGGTTAAGGCTCTTGACCAAAGTCACACAGCTATTCTGTGACTGATCTGAGACTCAAACCCACATCTCTTGTCTTCATACCCCGTGTTCTTTTCACTGCCTAATCCTGCTCCTCTAATTCCTATGTGTATATGTTACCCTGTAAACATAAAAATGAATAGTGTTAGTGTATATTCTTATGGATACAAAGGTACTGTCAGGAGGCAGTAACCTCAGACCCAGGCACACTTAAAAGAATAGGGAAGGCAACAGAAGGCATTGTCAAGGTTGAAGCAATCACTGCCCCTGGTACATAGTCCATCATCACCTGCCTCTTGGTGTATGCTGTACCTAAGACATCCCAAAGCTTGCAATACAGCTTCACCTACTTTACCTACCTACCCACCAGTGTCAATATTGACAGACCCAGGAATAGGGTGCCTATATTTTAAGCACAATTAGTGAAAGAAACTCAAGAAACACAAAACATCCTTTCCTCATTTTTCCTCTTGCCCTTTGTTTTTTGAGCCCTATTTTTTTCTTTCCCTTTTCTTCCTTCCTCCTTCCTTTCCTTCCTCAAGCTTTTCTTCCACTTCCTTTTTGTAAAAAGTTCCCTTTCTGAGAAACCTCAGTGAGAGGAGAAAGCAGAAGGAATCAGGGTCTGGCAGAGGCAGAAGGGACAAACCGTTTCATGTGCCTGGTGTAACATGCTTTCAGCAACTGATTTACCCCCTCTCACTCCATTTGCTCTCAGCAGATCTCTTTTCCTTTGTCTACTAGAAATACTTGCTTAAAAGGATTAGAGAATTAGATTTCATTTGTATTCAACTGATTTTTTTAAAACTGTGGTTTAGTCTAACATACTAGCCGATCAGTGCTTGGCTTCAAATTACAAAGTCCCAAAGGTGGACTTTGGCATTTGGCAAAAGGGGACCCAAGGCATTTATTTACAAACCTACAAGTGTTCATGGAAGACTATAGGATCAAGTAGAAATCAGCACCCCTTTCTAGTCATTTCTGCTAGCTCAAACACAGCTCAGTTGCACACAGTGACCCAGAGTTTCCCACTCCAAGGCAAGCCTTGGGTTTCCCTAGTCAATGGTCCATGTTACTGTTGCTCATTCTTTGTTTTGAAAGAGGGCCAATGACATCACAGAGTAATATCATGACTCATATGTGAATTGGATTTAAGTGACGCAGAGTTGGACAAAATCCTCAGCCTCACTCTCTCTTCCAGAGTCATCAAAATCCAGTGACAAGACAAAAGTCAAGATGACCAGTGATGGCCCATGGAACAATGCTGGCAACACCCTCATAGCTTCTCCTAGGATGGTTTTGTGCCTCAGAGAAAGGCAAAAGACTAGAGGAAACTCATGGCATGAGGGACGTGGTGTAAGAGATGAATCTCTGGGAAAGGACTGCTAAAGCTGAGGATAAATGACCCATGCCTTCCATACTGGAGAGTTTTTATTTTTGAACCAGCTCATGAGATACCACTTTTTAGCATCTAGGAATACAGCATTATCTATTGGCAGGGCCACAGCTATTATGGTTTCAGCCCACATCTCCTCTCCTCTAATACTACAACCCGGAATAGGAAAACTTACATAGCTTAACTATTATATCCCTTATTATTTGGTCATCTGACAGTCCTTTTCCTTTTGCATCTGGTCTAGCCTGGAACATTTATGAATCAGAGTTTCAGGGCTAGTGGAGTCCTATTACTTGGTGGGGGTGGGGGGAAGTGGTAAGGGAAACAGCTTTTACTTAAAATGCATAACCCAGAACCAGATTAACAGAAGCAATGCTGTAATGAAGCAAGCCAAACAGTGAAATTCGGGGAACCAGAGTTCTAATCCTTTGTCTTCCACTATCTATGTGACCTTAGGTAAGTGCCTTCACCCCCACCCAAGTCTCAATTTGCTCATGTGTAAGACAAGAAGACTGGGTTAAATGATGGGCCCAACAAGAAAGTGTCTTATAGTTCCAACATCTACTGACTCTTCAGAATTTTCACATTTATAAGTAACATCTACCAATAATAGCCTGTCTTTCTCTGGTTTCAGTTGCCTGCTGTAGATGCATGGGAACCCCTTGAGTGAATTTTTAAAGCAAGTTTCCTCACATAGCCATTGTTTAGCATTTTAGAAATACTAACAATAACAACAAATTATATGAAACCCATTCATAATTCTGGTACTGAGGGACAGAACCCAGGCTCACACTATCAGCTCACTTTGTAGTACTAGACTTTTATTGTATGTAGATAGATTTAAAGTAAGACTGAATGCATATACATTATAGAAATGAGACCTTGGCAACATTTATGGGAACATTAAAATAGTGTTAGGAGATGGCTTCTGCCTTCTTCTACCAGTGTCAATGGTTAACTGAGCTCTTAATCAGCATCAGGACCAGCCAGAAATGTTGCCACATGGTTGGTACGCTGTTATCGGATGACCTGATTCTGACTGACAGCTCTGACAGCCAGTGACAGGAGAGACAGAAATCCTGGACAATGCTGGCTAGATATACCCTCCTTCCCATACTGCCCTCTGCTGTTTCTGTACAAGAAAGTCTATGCAAATGGCGGCAGCTCCAGAAATTAGTCTGGCAGAGAAGATCAATAACTGGTATCTGAGCATCCTTACGTGAGATAATTACCCATTCTCCCATTCTGTTCATGGCCCCAGTGCCATGGAACTTGAAATATAGTAGGGTTTTCTGTTTTTATTATTCAGGGTACAGAGTTGGACAATGTCAAATCTATTTTGACAATAAATGAAAATTTAAATTTGAGGTCTTGTAGAACAGTGGCAAGAAGGCTTCCGTGAAGCCAGGAAGACCTAGTTTAAGTCCTGCCTCTAACACATACTGGCTGTGTGACCCTCTCCGTCAAGTCACAACTTCTTCATGCTCTAGACAATTCTCCAATCAATCAACCATAAATAAATAAGCATTTGTTCAACTATTACTGTACCTAGACAGGGGCAGCTAGGTTGTGCAGTGGATAGACCACTGGCCCTAGGGTCAGGAGTCTCTGAGTTCAAATCTAGCCTCAGATACTGCTAATGGTGTGACCTTGGACAAGTCACTTAACCCCTATTTGTCTCAGTTCCTCATCTGTAAAATGGGAACACACTGGAAAAGGAAATGGCAAACCACTCTAGTTTCTTTACCAAGAAAACCTCACGGACAAAGTCCATGGGGTCACATAGAGTCAGGCATGACTGAATAACAACAAAACCAAGTCACTGAGAGTACAGGTCCAAAGAATGAAATAATCTCTACTGTTATGGAGCTTACATTCTAATGGGGAGACAAGTACATATCTTAAATATCTGCAAAATAAATATAAGGAAATGTGAATAAATACAAAATAAATATAAACGATACAAAAAAGATGTTAAGGGCAAGGTAGTTTAGGAGAATGCATGCTGAGGTATATAAGGAAAGGCTTCATGTAGAAGGTGGTCCTTGAACCATGTCATAAAGGAGGAGAGGGATTCTCTGAAGCAGAATTAGGCTCCCATGTATGGAATGCTCCCCACCTCCCCAACTCTGTCTCAGAGACTCCCTAAAATCAGGAAGAGCTTGAACCCTCAGGACTACAAAATGCTCCGTGTCTCAAGTGCAGGAAGCACCAATGGGTTTAGAAAATGATGAATCTGAGTCCTCATGCCTCCTGATTTCTCCCCTATCTTTTTAGGCATGCCTAATTCGGAGGTCGCCAGACCCTAACAGGGAAATCAACAGTGTGGAATCTACCCCTATATGAAAGAGGTGATTCATGACCGAGGGAAGCAGCTGCCAAGCATCTCAGGAGCACTAGGTGAGTCACCTAGCAGGAGACCCCTGCAACTCCACCAATGCCTCCAGCCACAGAGGTGTTATCGCTGCTGCCTTACAAAAAGTAGGTATTTTAAGCAGATATTCTCAATTATTTTTGGGTGTCTTCATAGAGGGTAAGACTGTGAAGCTTCAATATTATGCAGAAGGGAAAAGACCCTTTTGTATTTAAATTAATCCATTCTGCTGGCTAGTATCTATTTGGGACTGAGGGGAGGAGGGATCTAGAGTGTAAAGAAAGTGGGGGAAGCCAATGAATAGGCAAGATAGCACTAAACCTGTTCAAGAAGGAGTCATTTGTCAATGGCAGACTTCTTTGGGTTGGGGCTACCATGGCCTGTGATTCAGGTATGGACAGCTCACCCCCTCCCCAACAGCATTAGGAAATACAAAGAGCCTAGATTTAGAAGCAGAGGGCCCAGGTCCAAATCCGCTAACTGGGACTTACCAGCTGCCTGACCTTGAGGAAAACACTTTCATCTTTTCTGTTCTCCAATTTCCTCATCTGTAAAACAAAGGATTTGCCTTAGAGGCGTTCTAAGACCTCCTACAGCCGAAAATTGTAAGGATACCGTTGCTCTACTCTGGAATACTACAAAATACTCAAGCTGTTAGCCTTGGAAGGCAGCATCTGGTGTCAATATCCCTACCAAAGGCACCAGCCTCCTTCTCATCTTGAGGCTGCCTTCAGGCAGCAGATAAAATCAGAGGCAGAGCCAAAACCTCGGAGTTGGGGTTTGTTAGACATTGGCCCGTTACGCTGTGTTTGTGGAGCTCATTGTTTTGGAAGAGAGGAGAATTCAAAAGCCAAATGGGGGAGCTGTGTGTCTCTAGGTGTTTGCTCTTCCTAGACAGTTTCGCCTGAAGGCCTTTACATTTCTTTGTGTTTTGTGTTTCTTGGGAAGTCTCATGCTCGGCTATGAGCCACCTTTGGTTTTAGGCACAGGGAAAACTGAAGGTTGTGACGAGAGTTTTATGTCACAAGGTTAATGACAGTTACATAGTTGACACTGCCTTCTGACCCCTTCCCTAGTCTTTTCAGTGAGTCGGTGTCATGGGTTGTAAGACTCTAAAAAAGTCACTTTGTGAGACTTTGACATTAGAAATGACTGTAAGATAGGTTGTAGGATAGATAGCATTGCATTTCAAGGTCCTTCTTTAAGAAAAAATTTCCCATTGTTTTATTTATAAAGGAATGCAAAGTATAATGTTAATAACTGTAAAAAATTTTTAATACTAGCATTTCCAATGACCAAGCTTTCCTTGGCCAATCTCTTGTTGCACCTATGAAGCCAAGTAATAATCATAGGAACCCTCTTCACAAATGTAGACCTCGATCAATCCATGATTTCTCATCCAGTATGATTCTTGGCCATGCGTGTCCTTCGACACATCTTCCACATAGTATTTGCCCAACATACTGGGGACCTTCCTCTGTGTCTTTAGCATTTCATAGATACCAGTATAATACCTAGGCTGTCCATCCGTTATTCCTCAACTGACCAGCTTCCTTTTCAAACCATACATGTCCTTAATGATGTCTTTCACCACCTTTGTGTTTATGCGTATGTGTGTGTGTGTCTGTATGTCTGTGTGTATATACATACAAGCCATACTTGGATCACCTGCAAGTTTGATTCTTTTGATATTTTGGTATTCCATTGTTCTCAGGCATACAGCAGCAAAATACTGGTATTAAATGCTTGACTTTTATGACAGGGATTAGTTTAGAATCAATAAAAGAGAAGCACTATTTCCCAAATGCAATAAATTCTGCTTTCCTCCTCTCTGAAACTCAGATTTATTTATAATACTTTAAAGTTTACAAAACATTTTCTCAACACCAGCCCTCAGTGGCAGGTTTAATAAATATAATTATGCCAGTTTTACAGAGAGGGATAGACCTTGGAGATTTTCAGTGACTAGACCAAGGTCACACAACTAGAAAATACTAAAATGTAGATTTGAATCCAGGTCTATTGACTCAAAATTTAATGCTCTTTCTGCTACACTTTGCTGCCTTTTAGTAAAAACCATTCTCATTTTATAGAGGCTAACAATTGCCATACAGAGATGTTAATCAGTTTCCCCAAAGTCATATAGTTGAAATGGCTAGAAAGAAAACAGACACTTTTAACCCCAGGAAGTCAGCCAATTACATTTGATGAAGCTTCGCTGACATTTCAAAAACGATCCCAGTGGTGATTTGGATTTCTTTGCGTGAAAAGAGTCTCGGTGGCTTGTCTGACCATACCTCCAGCAAACACTGAGTGATGTTTTCCCTCTATTGGGATGCTACAATTCTAATGAAGTCTTCACAATTCTAGAGCACCTTTGAAACAGGATTTTCTGGTTAGTTTCCATAAGTGGAAAAAAGAATTGCAAACATATACATAATTAGTAGGCTGGATATTAGAAGTAAAACTGTCATTCCTCGTGGTTAAGTGGCCACATCCCTGTGAATCAGGGCAGTAGAATGGATCAATAATTTATGCCTGGGCCCCAGAAGTCATTTTTTGGTGAGGAAATAGAGCTGTTTATTCCATTGCAAACAGTGGGAATTGTCCAAACTACAACATCAAAGGTCTTTGAATCAGTTGTTGGTGAGGGAAGAGGCCAGAGTTCACTTTTAAGTGACCTGGATCCATACCAATGTTCTTTCCTAGAATAGACCCATTGCATTCTCTGTGACATTACAGTCACAGGCCCCCTTCCTCCCATAGCGTCTGTGCAGCCTATTACTGACCAGCATGTAAGGGCTTTTTAAGTTACAAAGGCTGCCTTCCTGCTGAATTAACGCATGCACATGCAAGCATCCGTGAAGGGATGCTGTGCTCGCTGCAATCCGTGCACGGTGCTGATGGAGCTGCTGTCTGTATGGGCAGGTGTGGTTGGAGTCTCACCTCTGCTGTTCTCGGGTGAAGACTGACCTTTGATTCCTAAGTAAGGCTACTGTTGGCAGAAACTGTCAATTTGGGAGAATTTGCTCTCTGAGTGGGACGAAGGGCCAGTAATTATCAACTTGACCGCAGAGCAAGCAGTAGCAATAATAAAAGCACCTGCAATTCAACTTTGTAATTTATGATATAAAAATCACAGAAGCAATTCACATAAATTCATTAGGTTTTGAGTATCATAGGGTCAGAGATTCCGAGCTGGCAGGGATCTTTGAGGTCACGAAAGTAGTAAGGGATAGAGCCCGAACTTGAAACCTGGTCCTCTAATTCAAAAGAAGGGGTGTGATAGTAAATGTTGAACAACCAGAGAGTCACATCTATAGAGATATAAGTACTTCATACTTTTCAGTTTACTCTAGAGACATCGAGGATGCCAAGGTCATCCACTGCACCCTGGGCCATCACCAGTCATCTGACTTTTGTCTTGCCCCTGGACTTCGATGACTCTGGAAGAGAGAGTGAGGCTGACGAATGTGTGCCACTCTGCCTTGCTTAAATCTAATTCACCCTAGAACCAAGACATCACAATTTATCCGCTATTTTACTATTTCACCCCAACATCATGATGTCATTGGTTGTCTTCAGAAATAAAGGACAAACAACATTACAAAGGTTTTCTCCATCACTTTAAGTCTAGATCATCAACAAAACAACAGATCAGACTCAGATCCATAGCATTTGCCATTTTCCAAGGTATAAACCCTCACACTGAAAATTTAACCATCAGCTCTCAGAAACCTATTTGAGTGGGCTCCGGCACACCCCACCCCAAAAGAAGAGTCCCGTTATCGCTGACTTTTAGCATTCACAGCTCTACTGCTACACTTTCCCAATATCTTAAGTCTGAGCTTCCAGTGTGTCACTAGCTTTTCTCCTGCCTGCTTTGTATCTGGTTCCATATAGTGATCATTTTATTGAGTAGAAGTTGCTTAACTTTTCCAAGACTCAGTTTTCTCTTCTGTAAAATGGGGACAATATTTGTAAAATCTACATCACAGGGTTACTGGAATGAGGAACTACTTGGTGAGGTATAGGATAGGCAAGATGGTCTCTGGGGTCCCTTATGGCTCTGAGATTCTGTGACTGTTGATTATCTTTAGATTTATCTTTAGATAACACTGTGGTACTTAATGGATACTTCTTGACAGAATGAATAACTGATATGATAATTGGGTAACCCTAGGGTGGTGTGGAAGGATCCCTGGTAGGAAAGGGAATAAGCTACTATGTCAGAGCTCCCCAGGATAAGAGGGCTAAAGGTCACTATACTGCCTCTTGGTGTGTTGAACTTGGCCCACAAAATAGTCAACCATCTGTTGAGCACATGTCTTCAGTGTGAGATTTAAGAACACAAGTGTCTGCAAAATGAAACAGGACTAGATATGCCTTAGTTCTGTTGAGTGGGAAAGGTTGATTTGAACTCAAATTATAGAATAGCCTTGCAGAATGTATTAAATGTTCTAAAAATGTTAAAGAGTTTGTTTCAAGGGAATTATATATCATTAAGATGTTTTTCAGGAACCAGGAAGAAGGATTCAAAGCAGTAATGACTGCCAGACAGATCTCCTAGTACCTCATTAAGCCCAAGCAGCTGCTCCATTAAATTGAGAATTAAATTGAATTCTCAAACACTAGTTGAGAAGGTATGAAGTAACTATTCAATTCAGCTAAATCCAATAAACATTTATTAATCACCTGCTGTATACCAGGCATTATCCTTGCTATAAGGCATAGGGACTAGATTTGTGATTTCAATGACATAAGGAACAGCAAAAGGGAGGGACAGCTAGGTGGCACAGTGGATAGAGCACTGGCCCTGGAGTCAGGAAGACATGAATTCAAATCAGGCCTCAGATACTTGATACTTAGTAGCTGTGTGACCCTGGACAAATCATTTAACCCTGGTTACCTAGCAGGAAAAAAAAAAGTTAAAAAAAAAAGGGAGGGGGCATGGTATAATCAACAGAACATGGAGTCATGCTTATCTGGGTTTGAAACCCAGTTCGAACTATCACCAGCTGTGTGACCATAAATGAGTCCCTTTAACTTTTGCAAACCTCAGTTTCCTTATCCGTAAAATGGAAATAATAGTTGCACTTGTAACCTTACAAAATTGTTGTGAAGGAAGTGTTTAGCAAACCCTAATGTTCTACAACAACGTCACTGTAATATTAAGCTACCAGTAGTAATTGTTGTTGTTCAGTTGTTATTCAGTCCTGTCCAACTCTTCGTGACCCCATTGGGGGTTTTCTTGGCAGAGATACTAGAGTGGTTTGCCATTTCCTTTTCCAGTTTATTTTACAGATGAGGAAACTGAGGCAATGGGGTTAAGTGACTTGCCCAGGGTCACCCAGCTGGTAAGTATCTGAGGATGGATTTGAACTCAGATCCTCCTGACTCCAGGCCCCACACTCTATCCACTGTGTTACCTGAAGCAATAACAGACTCTCAATTACCAGATATACTAAAAACAGGCATGATGGCCACCTGTCCCTAATGGTTAATGTCTTCTAAATCCTTCTCTGCTTGTAGCACCTGCCCTAAATTCTTCTTATGTCTAATTGCATGATTCCAAGAGCTACAGAGCGGCCTTAGGACCGCAGGCTAGCTCTCTAAATAGCAACGTAACCAATAGGGGGCAGAATTGGCTTGAACGAGGAAGTTCTAGATCACAATGGGCCTGCTTCTTATTTGAGAAATGTGGAGTTTGTTTTCTCTAGGAATGAGGACTTGCACAAGCGCATCAGATCTCCCACCCGGGAATAAAACTCAAGGCAAGTTTCTGAGCTTCTCCCCTCAGCTCCCACTTTCCCAATACCTACTAAAGGAAAGACTCTCCTTCACAGGTACTTTGCCCTAAGACCAAGGGTAAGTCAAATAGAGAGAACAATGTATCCAATCCCCAAAGGATGGGGCTCAGGATGAGACCAGCTCAGGGTACTCCCCAGAGAGAAGAGGGCCCTTCATCCATAGGATAACCTGAAGGTCCAACTTCGCTCTACTCTGATTGGACCTTGCATTTTTATCCGCATGTGCACACCTAGATCTTGGGGATGATATTTTAAAATGTTCAATAACTGTCAAAACTTGCCCTTTACTTATGGGGATTGGACCTATTCTTTCATTAACGAGGTCATTTTATCTACCAATAAAAATCAGCACTTTCTTTACAGCCTAACCTCTTAGGGACCCAGACAATTCTCTAAGACTCTAAGTGATTTATTGAAGGTCATGTAGTTGGTAGAATTCAGAAACAGGACTTGAACCCAGGCTTTTCATTCCAGATCATGCCACACACTGCCTCTCATACAGATGATTTAGAATCTAGTTGCTTATAGCCTGCCTCTCCAAATATTTCTAACAACAAACTGTTTTCATCTATGAAAAGCTAAAATAAAAACATCAGAATTTGACACTTTCTTTCCCTCCCCGCCATTATGTTTTTAAAAGTAACTTAAACGTCCGTACACTTTGAACCAGAGGTGTACCCCTAAGAAAGCTAAACACTGAAAGGAAGATCCCATAAATATTAAAATATTTATAGCAATAAGCGTGTTTGTCATTTCAAAGACCTAAAAATGAAGCCATTGTCCAGTAACTGGGAGATGATTAAATAA
Organism: Vombatus ursinus; assembly: GCF_900497805.2. Taxonomy (NCBI): domain Eukaryota; kingdom Metazoa; phylum Chordata; class Mammalia; order Diprotodontia; family Vombatidae; genus Vombatus; species Vombatus ursinus. The sequence continues at coordinate 12,105,501 of NW_020954603.1, read as the reverse complement.
ATTGTGGTACATGAATGTAACTGCCACTGAATGCTGTGTAATTATAATGAGCAAACATGGACCAAGAGAAGAGTTAAAATTGAACTTCTCTCTCACCGTTGAAGAACTGGGAGGCAATGTTTGTGGAATATTGCATATCATGTCCAATGCCACAGTCCACATGCTGGTTAATAGCTAAACTGCTATGTTCTTCCTATTTAAATCTTTGTGACAACATAGAGCTCTGGGAGAAGGGGAGTAGGTAGGGATGAACTTGGAAAAGAATGTAATGGAAAGAAAAAAGCCATCATTTTTTTTAAGTTGCCATTTTCAGAGTCCCAGATAAAACTGAAGGGGAAAAAAAAAAGAACCAATATAAAATAAGTGAGATTGGCTAGCCACTGTATCAGCATGGAGCACAAAACATCCTGAGGACCTTCTCACCTTATGTAGGGACCTTGGGCACCCACAGTGGTGGCAGGCATCCCTCTCCATGGACATCTGGTGCTAATTAGTTCTGCTTCTAAGGTTTTCCAGTACTCTACTGCCCTTGCCCTTCCTGAGCAGACAAACAGCATTCCACAAGGTGGCCCTGTTCACTCTCTAATGTGAGAGCCCTGCTCAGGCTCTAAAACCCCAGCCCTGGACTGAAGACCAAGAATCATGCATCAGAACAGAGGGAACTGATAACGGAACCGTTGGAAGGGGAAAATGACTGCCTTTCATAAAGAGCTTAAACATTTTCGAAATGCTTTGTACACACCATCTATTTTGAGCCTCACAACAACCCTGTGAGGTAGTCAATTCAATTCAATAAGCATTTAAGCCTACTATGTGCCATGCATTGGGCTCAGCTGTAGGGATACAAATAAGAAAAAGGAAGACATCCCCTGCCCTCAAAGAGCTCCCAATCTAACGGGAGTAGAGACAGTACACAAAAGGATGCTGAGGGGCAGCTAGATGGTGCTGTGGATAGAGCACCAGCCCTGAAGTCAGGGGGACCTGAGTTCAAATCCGACCTCAGACCAAACACTTGACACTTACTAGCTGCGTGACCCTGGGCAAGTCACTTAATCCAATTGCCTTAAGAAAAAAAAAAAAAAAAACAACAGACGTTGAAAAGGAGAGAGGAGGGAACCTGAGGGTAGCTGGTAAGATGGGATGAGCAGCATGATATTCGTGGAATCCAAACCAAGCAGAGCCATTCATGGGAAATGGAGCTACCTGGAAGCCTCTCTAAAGGAAAGCTTTGGGAAGGGTTGATGCTCTGACCTCCAGCCCTCCAATCAGAGAGGCAGCTGAGGGAGCTGAGAAGGTGTTGAGTTATCAAAGCTGAATAAATCTGCATGGTGATGAGATTTCAATTGATTAGCCTATCCAGGGGAGCCCTGGTGTCCTTGCAGTCTAAACAAAGCAAAGCCATTGATGGAAAATGGAAAGGTAGGCACCAGAGGTCTTATTGTCTCCTCATATTACATAGGAGAAGACTAGGGCTCAGGGAGATTCATTTCTATTTTGCTCACAGATAATAAGTGTCAGATTCAGGATTTGAATCCAGGGCTTTCTAACTCCAAATCTAGTGCTTTGACAACGACACCCACACAATAACATGCATCGTCAACAGACCTGGCCCTAGTTTCACTTCATTAGAGCTGTTTACCACCCATCAGCATGAACCAAGTTCACACTGAGCTACCTGACCCATGCTTCCATGTACCACTATGACACAAGGTCCTTTGTATAGTTATCCCTTTCACATAGCACGGATTAGGGTGGGTTTGGAGAACAGCACCCCCTTAATCTGGAAAATCTGGGTAAAAGCTTTTGGCCCTCCCTTCGTACAAGAGAAGTCTGAATTTTTTCTTTTTCTTTTATGGGGTGTTTATAGTATTAAAAGATAAAATATGTTAATATTATACAATACCATACATATATCTTATGCATTTCTGTCTGGTTACAAACTTCGTGGGGTAGAATGAGTGTTCTAACTAGGCAGAGATCTAACTAGGAATCATTTCCCTTGTGGTAAAAGGAATTGTTTGAAAGAATGGAGGGTCTGCACAAATGACAGTCTAACTTGGAGTAGGAGGAGCATTTTTTTTTTTTTTGGTGAGGCAATTGGGGTTAAGTGACTTGCCCAGGGTCACACAGCGAGTGAGTGTTATATGTCTGAGGCTGGATTTGAACTTGGGTCCTCTTGACTCCAGGGCTGGTGCTCTATCCACTGCGCCACCTAGCTGCCTCAGGAGGAGCATCTTTAGAGCAAAGGACAGTCTTGAAAGGCCAGGAGCAGTTTCACGCCACTGCATGGTGGACTGGTGCCAGGGCTGAGGCCTGGGACGCTGGGCAGTAGCTATAGGGAGAAAAATCCTCCTTCAGAGCTTCCTCCTACTGCTCCAGAACAATACCAAAAGAGTAATGGGTATGAGATATTCGATGACCCCAGAGTCGGTCAAGAAACATTTTAGAAGGACCTACTATGTGCTGGGAGTATAAACACAAACAATAAAGATAGTCCCTGTCCTCCAAGCGTTTGCAATCTCTTGCAAAGGCGGAAGACAGCACACAAAAGAAAGCTAAAAATTGGAGTGGAGAGGTGCCCGGCATAACGAAGTCCAGCCGAAAAGGACCACAGCTGGTAGGAAATGGAGAGAGAGCCGGCCCTCTTAAAATGGAGGTGTGGGGAGTTCTTTGCTCTGCCCTTCAGCCCTCCAATTGGAGAGGCAGATGGTCCTGATGAGGTGTGAGTATCAGAGCTGATGCAGTCTTACAGGTTGGTGAAGTTTCCTGGAGCCATGTGGAGTCCAGCCCCAAAATCGCAGCTGGTGGGAAATGAAGCACATTCTTCCTCACTCCTCAGATGTTGGCACCCCGTGGCAAAGCCCTATTCACCCCTTGCTAGTTGCAGTTCTGATCTTATGTATCTTTAGAAGGACAGCAGTGCCAAGGAAGTCACTCTCCCTCTCTGGGCTTCAGCATTCTAGTGTTTAATATGATGTTTTAAAGTAAATGAGTGTCAAAGTGGCTTTCAGCTCTAATAGTGCGCATAAAGCTGAATGAAGCCTGCCAAGCCTCCTTCCCATTGTGTGCTAGAACAAGCATCTGGAAGGGGGAAAGGGGTACAGAAGTCTTCTTTGTGGGGCTTTTGTTTGTTTTTTCTTCAAACATCATTCTCTCTCCCCCGAGATGAGGGAGGAAATGGAGGGTAGGCAAACCACAAGTCAGGATACAGAACCAGCTACACTCTACAAGCTACATTCCTGGACTGAATATAACAGCATCCTGAGATCAGTTAAGAAAGTAGCATTGAGTAAGAGAACTTTGCACTATAGGGGTTTAAAAAGTCAGGGAGCTGGGTTCAAATCCTCACTCTGCTAATTCCCTCTCTGACCTTGGACAAGTGCCTTCATCTTTCTGAGCCTCCATTCCATGATTTGAAATATGAAGGAGTGGAATGAGATGAGCTCCATGTCCCCTTCCAGCCCTAAATGAGTTCCCATGATCCCATCCTAAATCCAGGAATGCATTGCATTTCCCATGGTTTAATCAGATTGCTTTCCTAACACCCCACACCAAAAATGCAGGGATTACGTGGAGGCACAGAGAAGAAGGCATATGACACATCACTCTGAAGGATGGGACAGGCCCAGGTGAGGCAACAAAGTTGGGGAACTTAGACCAACCAGAGGAAACCAAGTTTCCAGGACTGTACCGGGCTAGGAAGCAGCAGCGGGGAAAGGAATGGACAGAACATACAAAGGAAGATGACAAACTTTGCCATTTCTAAATTGCCTTAGGCTGTTCCTGCCCTATCTCTGCTACCTCAGGCCTGCCTGCCTCCCTGAGTTTGGCCTGTAGGGCAAGGGGAAGGAGGAAGAGAAGAAAGGAATCCAGTTAGCTCTGTGATAATGCTTCTCTGGGATGGGACAGAGTTAAATATGTATAACAAACAAATGGTCTGAGACAAAGGAGACCCTGCCACACATCTCATGGATGAGGGATGGATGCAGAAAGCGGGGAGGGGAATGTAGCTGATACTATGGAAGTAGAGAGATGGGGGTAGGCTGAAGAATAATATTGTGGCCAAAGATACAAGAATGATTAAATTACATCTCTCCTGGGCAGTATAAATACTTGATGGTAAGGAATTTGAGTCTCATATTGTTATGCTGAAGAGTCCAGGGAGAGAAGAAAGAAAAGGAGAGGAGAGAGATTGGTTTCAGGGTTTCTTAGCCTGAACCTGACTCGATGTCCAGGCTTAACTGGACCATAATGGCTGTAGGGTCCGATCTTTGCAAGTTCAGAAACTTGACTTGATCTGTCAACCCTCTTATGTCTCTATCACGTCCTCTGTTCCTGAAATCCACTCTCTAAGAGAAAGAGAATCCTCCTCCTCGTCAAAACAAACTCTTCTATTTGGGAGCTCCTTGAGAGCAGGGACTGACAGCGATGACGATGATGACAGCATTTATACAGTGTCAGGAGGTTTGCAGAGCACTTTAGAAATATTGTCTCATTTGATATTTCTTTGTACCCCCCGTGCTTAGCACAGTGTCTGGTATGTGGTCGGCTTTTGATAGATGCTTTGTAACTGAATGACTGTTCCATTCATCTCAACCTTTCTAGCTCCTCCAAGAAATTGCCCAATGGTTCATTCTCTGTCTGTGTATCTCTCTCTATCCATCTTTCTGTCTCTATCTCTATGCCTCTATCCCTTCCCCTTCTTCCCCATTTTCCCCCCCCGCCTCACACACACACACACACACACAAAATTTCCTTGTAGCAAAGATGTAGAGATGTTGGCTAAATGATATAATGAGACAGATCAAGAGAATAGTTGAATAACTGGGCCCAAAGAATAATCATTAAGATTTGATGTCAACCTGGAAGGAGATCTCTAGGGGAATGCTTTGGGTATGTGTGTGGACTTGTGTTAACATTTTTATCAATGACAGATAAAAGCAATAATAATAATAATAGCATTTACATAGTACATAGTGTTATATAGTACAAAGTGTTTTACATATGTTACCTCATTTTGTCCTCACAACAACCCTGGCAGGAAGGCGCTATTATTATCACTGCCATTTTGCAGGTGAGGAAACTGAAGCAGATAGAAACTGAGTGACTTGGCCAGGGTTACCCAGCTAATAAGTGTCTGGGGCCAGATTTGGTCTCTACTCTTCCAGACTCCAGGACTAACAGTTGACATGCTTAACAAATTTGCAGATGGCATAAAGTTGGGTGTGTGTTAACTATTCAGGTGTGTGCTGGTAAATGTTTTACAGTCAGTTGGAAAGGGGGATGTTTGCACAACAGACTTTAAATTTATTCTCCATTATTAACATGATATCCATCACGTAAGTCTAGACAATCAACAAAACAATAAATCAAGCCCTGATTTGTACTGATTGCCAGTTTATGAGATGTGTAATTTGACTACCAGCTCTCATGAGCCAGTTGGAGCTGACTCTATCACACTCTCTAGGTATCCCTCTCCACTTTATGTCTTCTGAAGTCTTGATATGCACCATCTGTGCCTTCATCTACGTCATCTCAGATGATTACTAATTATAATACTAGACATTATAATAATATAATATATAACAAATATGATAATATAAATTGCTAATAATAATAAATAATAGGGCTAAGAATATCTCCCTAGAGGATTCCAATGAAACTTCCTTCCAAACTGACATCAAGCCATTACTGATTATTCTTTGAGGCTGGCCATTTAAGCAATTCCAAATTCACTTAGCTGTCCTCTTGTGGAACCTGCATCTGTTAACCTTTGTTTCCCTGAGAATAGTGTATAGAGGCATCATCAAGTGCCTTGCTAAAATCTGTCTCAACCGCATTATCTTCTTGATCTACCAGGCCAGCGATCCTGTTAAAACAGGAAATGAGGTTGCTCTGGTGTGACCAGTTTTTAATGAAGCCAGGCCAACTCCTTCGGGAATTGCCCCCTTTTCTAGATGCCATCTACTTCATCCTGCTAAACCAACAATACTGTCTCAAAGCCCCCAGATTTTGTTCAGTATGGGTCAAAGCAACTTACTTGGGCAATCTGGCTGGAGTCATAATGTAACACCAATTCACCAAGTTAGTGGTACATCACTAACACTACTGGGGAAAGAAATAGAGATGAAGCATGTGGTAATAGGCACACATCCTTAATTTTTACTTTAAAGGCTCTCACTAGAGGTTTAGCCCATCTTAATTTTCTGGTATTCCCCTTGTTCTGGCCTGCTGAGTGCATATGAGCAGCTAAACTGCCAATTTGAGAAAATTATTACAATTTATAAATTATGCATAGCTCACAAGATATAACTAGTCCTTGAAAAATATCCAACGAGAAAAGGAAAAAAAGTCTTAGAAGACTGTCCTCAAGTTACAAGCTGATAAAATGACTTATCATCAACAAATCAGTATTTATTAAGCACTTACTATACTCAGACTCTGTGCTAAGCATTGAGAATACAAATTGAAGCAAAATGACTGTTCTTGCCCTCAAGGAACTTACATTTTAATAGGGGAGACTAGATGCACAAAATAGGCTGAAAAGCAGGCATGGGGAGGTATCTGCTTGGGGAAATGAAGGAGTGAACATAGCTGACCTGGATACTTAGTGGAGATACCTGGAGGAATTAAGGAGTCAGAGGAAGGGATCACGAGGGTAGAGGGATCTTCTAAGGTAAGAAAGCCACAAAGGAATGATAACTTATAGCTATGGGGGGCAGCTAGGTGGCGCAGTGGATAGAGGTCTGGCCTTGGAGTCAGGAGGACCTGAGTTCAAAACCAGCCTCAAACACTTGACACTTACTAGCTGTGTGACCCTGGGCAAGTTACTTAATCCCCGACTGCCTCACCAAAAAGCAAAAACAAAACAAAACAAAACAAAACTTACAGCCATGTTTCTGATGTGCTTCACTTTCTCAAGAACTGTTTAAGGACCTCGTTGGACCTGAGTATATTGTCTAGTGCTGGTGTTTGGTACTGTTCTGTGGGACAATGCTAATTTGCTCTTTCCTGAGTAACAAGAGGTAGTGGCCAGTATCCTCTTGGTAGTTAGAAACATAATTTGCAAATACAAGGCTTTGCTCTTAAGAGTCAGCGTGATAGAGCACTTGAGACTTAGAGTAGAGGGAGATCTGAGTTCAAATTATGCCTCTGAAGCTTACTAGTTAGCTAAACCTCGGTGAGTCATTTAACTCCTCTGAGAATAAGTTTCTTCATCAATACAATGGAGATAATAATAGCACCTTCACCAAAAGGTTATTGTATAATCAAAAAGATAATTAATTGATGGGCACTTATCAAGGATCTTTATTCAGTTGTGTCCTATTCTTCATGACTCCATTTATGGTTTTGTTGGAGACATACTAGAATGGTTTACCATTCCCTTCTCCATCTCATTTTACAGATGAGGAAACTGAGGCAAACAAGGTTAAGTGACGTGCCCAGTGTCACACAGCTAGTAAGTGTCTAAAGCCATATTTGAATTCAGGTCTTCCTGACTCAAGTCTTGATGCTCTATCCACTGCACCACCTAGCTGCCCTATCAAGCACCTACTATGTGCCAGACACATAATTGGGGTTATAAAGACAAAAGATAAAATGGTACTTGCTCTCAGCACTTTGCAAGCCTTTAAGTACTACGTGATGGTAATTTATCACTCCCATTATTCCCCAGACAGAAGTCACAGTAGAAATTCTATCAAGCCAAGTTCCTAAAATGATGGTAAAAATCAACAAGTGCTCAGGGATGTTTCATCAGTATCATAATTTGTTAATTTTTTACAACTTAGTGTCATGGGTTCTGCTTATCATTGTTCATAATTGTATGAATTATAATTACATACGCCTGACATGTATATATCACTTTCAGCCCAAAAGTCACATCAAACAGAATATTTTGTTTGATCCTTATAACCCAATGAGTTAGGTATTGTTACAGCCATCATTTTACAGATAAGGAAGCTGGTACTCAAATATCAAAGGGATTTGCCTGTGGTTACATGGGTTGTAAGTATCACAAGTGAGATTTGAACCCAAGTCCAGCACTCTATCCTCTATGCTAAGATCACACCAAATTGTTTTTAGAATCATATATCATTAGAAACATTCTCAAGATTAGATAGACTGGATTAAAAACTTCTAAAAGACGGATATATGTTTTAAGTTATATCTAGGTGGCTTTCATGTTGGAAAAGACAGAATCCCATTGATCTTTTAGAGAACTCAAATTCAAAATTTCAGTCACAGCATCACAAAATCAAAAGGGATCCCAATGGCCACCTAAGTCATCTGAAAAGGTATCTTCATTCTCTAGACCATGGTCCATAAAAAACTACTTCAACAGTGAAAGAAAACACGTGCAAGATTGCTGTGTTCTGTATATGTGTATCCATCTCTATTCTACAGTAAATGGAATACAGATAAAATGAATAAAAGCAGAAGTACCTAGGCAGCTAGGTGGCAAAGTAGATGGAATGATGGGCCTGGAGTCATGAAGACTCATCTTCCTAATTTCAAATCCAGCCTTAAACACTTCCTAGATGCGTGACCCTGGGAAGTCACATACCCCTTTTTGCTTCAGTTTCCTCATCTGTCAAATGAATTGGAGAAGGAAATGGCAAACCATTGCAGTATCTCTGCCAAGAAAACCTCAAATAGGTTCATGAAGAGACAAACAACTCAACAACAACCACCTGATAATCTATAGGAACTAACGTTTTTCTGTTCATTTTCAGAGTAATAGAAGTAAAAATACATTCTAGAAGGTGCTTCCATTTGCTTTTATTTTTATCATCATCTCATGAGTTATGTGAAAGCTATGTTGTACAAATTCTAATGTTTAATTGTAAACTATGTATCTCAGCATCACAAGCTTTCTCCAAGGATCCTAAGCCATAAACATGAAGATGGAGTCATTCAGGTATTGCCTCTGGATTCCAGTTGTACACAGGCAGCATGTCTATCTACTAGAAGAATGAGGAGTGGAAAAACGATACATGGCAAAGATGATTTTCAACTTTAGATTGAGATCAACAGCAATTGTGTTGGATTCTTCTATTCTAGTTAAGTCTTAGGAGAAAATTATCCTTTCAGGAATAAAGGCAAGGTTTTATTTCTAATTAGAAGCCTTCTTTACTAAGTTTGATTAACTTGATATCTGTGTCTTGGAAATGTTCAACATGAAGACTGACTGAATCAAAAAATCCTTGAAGCCAAGGAAAGGCACGAGTAGCATAATTCTAACTGTGGATGACTTAATCTTATGCTTTAGGCAGTTGAGAGATTTTAAGGATTTTCCTTTTTGGTTTTGACTAAAGATATATTCCTTGTAAGATTAGTGCTCAGAGAAATATTGTGAATGTTTCAGAGTGGCATTATCATTTGGGAATGGTTATGAAGAAACAACAGCTTAAAAATACTAGGATGGGAAATGTAAGTGAAATTCACTGTTATTTACTAACATAAATTTTGTTTTTTAAAGTAACTAAGGGATTTGGGTCTGATACTTGGAAATCTTTTACATTCACTGGAATACCTATATAATTTGCCCCAATGAATTTGAAAGATTTTATTGCTTGTGTAAAATATGTTTTTAAAGGAAATGACAATTAGAAAATTTTTGATGAATTTATTTTAACATTTTGATTTATTCTAAATTGCCAAAAAAAAAAACAACCCAGCATTCAAATAAACAGACAGAACTAAAATACTTATTAGTTATATGACTGTAGGCAAATAGGTCACCTCAGCCTTAGTTTCCCTCATCTTTAATATGGGGATTATAATAGTATCTACCTCAGTGTGTTATGAGGACCAAATGAGATAACATATGTAAAGCATTTTTCAAGCTTTAAATGCTATAGAATTGCTAGCTATTATCATTGTATGTAAAATTGTAAACTCTTACATAGACATTGGTTTAAAAATGTATATATTAACTTGAATGAGACAGTAATAAAAACAAACACTCAAACCTCTTTTATTTCAATTACCCATATGATCCTTTTTTCCTCCACTGTATTTTAAAATAATAATATAATAATACTTGATAAGTTTTGGCATTCTTTACTCTCAATCACTTCATAGGGTCTCCCTGTATTTTTCTCCATTCTTCATATTTGTCGTTTCTTTTCTTCCTGACCCACTGACATTCCATTCCATTATATGCCACAATTTGTTCAGCCACACTCCCCAATCATTGATTGCTTCGGTTGCTTTGTTTTGATGAATTTGTAATTTTCAAGTCTATCATCATCAGAATAAAAGAAGACTCCCATATTTTAATTGAATATGCAAATTGACACCTGTAAAAGCTACAAAAACTTGATCTATTAAGAGAATGCCCCCAACAAGTAATTAACCCATCATTCAAATCTGTCAAAATCTTTACAAAATTCTGATTGTTCATGTTTCCAACCTCTCCCTATTTTGTGTGCAGTTTTTCACTGTACATTTATTGAATAAAAGGATTTACTGAAGGGAGAAAAAAAACCCTGCCATTTCCCCATCAAATCCTTTCCCAATAAAACCAATTTGGCAGTCAGTTAATCAGTCAACAAGTATTTATTAAACACCAACTATGTGCCAAGCATTGTGCTAGGTGCTGGGGATATGAAGATAAAAATAAAATTATTCTTGTCCTCATGGAGCTTATATTCTAGCAGGAAGATGATTATAAAAATATATATATACACATATCGTGTGTAATATATATAATATTATATAACATATCTTACATATTATATGTATATGTAATAGTGGCCATCTCTGCTGGACTAAAGAAGGAGTGAGAGCGAGACAGAGAATATGAATTACATATCATACCAGGACTCAGAGAAAGGAAAAGAGAGCCAGAGAACAAAGGCATTTCAATTTAAAGTTTACTAAGTGGGTGGCTCTTGCTAGTTCAGGGTTTAATCTTCTCTCATCCAGTGGACAGAGTGGGTGGGACCAAGGGATGGTACAGGATTTGCTGCCTCATTCCAAAGCCTTAAAGCTCCAAGTCCTTTAGGCACTGAGCATGCATCACTGGAAGTGGCCAGGGCCCAAGCCTATCCTCCCACATGCTCCATGAGAACATGGTGATACATCAGTATATACAAAATAAAGAAAAGGTAATTTGGAGGGGAGATGGCACTAGCCTGTGGGCTGATCAGAAAATATTCCCTGAAGATGATGCTTGAGCTGGACCTTGAAGGAATATAAAGATTCTAAGAGGCTGGAGGTGAAGGACAGTGGCAGTGGGCATTCCAGACATGGGAGACGGCCTGTACAAAGACATAGAGATGAGAGATGGAGTGTCATGAGTGAGAAACAATATGTAAGACAGTTTGGCTAGATTGAAGATTGTATGAAGGGCAGTAATGTGCAGTAAGCCTTAAAAGGCAGGCAGAAGCATTCCTATTGGGTCCTAGAGGTAATGAGGTGCACTTGGAGTTTTTACTGAGGATTGTGGCGGCATGGTCATGATGAGGATGGGATCTAGACCCCAAAAAAGGAAAAACCCTGAACTTTCCCACAAGGCCAAATCTCTGGCGGTCCCCTAAGGCTATAATCCCATCAACTGGCCTTTCATTGTGGACCTCCCTATGGCCCCAGGCCACTTCCCACCCTTAATCCTATCTAGGCTCCATTCTCCCTTGGCCTTGCGGTCCAGGTTCGTGGATTTCTATTACCTCATAGACCACTTGGCCACTCCTAGATCCCTCCCATAGTGTTTATTTATATTGGGTCCATCTTGTCTCCATTGAGGTGCTCTGATTCTTATAATCTAGCCAATAGCTCACTGACATTCAGACTCCTTAAGAGTCTGCCCAATACGATGGATGTTCTAATAAACCTTGTCTTTGGCTGAAAAAAGACTTGGGTCAAATTCTTTCAGGCAGGATCCACTTGTCATGATTTTGGGATTCCAGCACCCCTAACCCTTAAACCTCATCAGTCAGACCTACGGTTTGGGAAGTCACATTAGTTGGAGGATGGATCGAAGTGGGGAGAGGCTTGAAGCAGGGAGACCAAATGAGAAACTATTGCAGTAGTCCAGACTAAAGGTCATCAAGGCCTGAACTAGGGTGGCGGTTGTATGGAGAGAATGAAACATATGAAAGAGATATCATGAAATGATGACTGGGCAAATGATCAGATATCCAGGATGAGGGAGAATGAGATGCATCTGTCTCCTCATACATGTGTTTGTCCACACATGTTCCCTTTACATGTCCCCTTCCACACATCTCCTATATGTCCCTCTGTGTTCCTTATATACATACATTTTTCCAATGATGATGTGTTTGTGTAAGATTGTATCCCAGATTTGTGGGGGAAGTGCTTTATTACTAACTTCCTTGTTATGCCATTTCATTAAATACCTTTCTATTGAATTAATTTTGTTTCTGGCTGACTAGTAGAGGTAAATACATCATTAGGGCCTTTGTTGAATGAATATAGACTCACGGAGTTCTTTGAATGTAGCAGGAGTTGGTGACAGTAAATAGATTTCAGAGTCTGGAGTTAGGAAGACCTAAGTTCTGTATGGCCTCAGACCCTTATTAGCTATGTGACAATGAGCAAATCACTTAACTTCTGTCTATCTCAGTTTCCTCAGCTGTAACATTTAAAATAATAGTATCTACCTCCCAAGGTGGTTGTGAGGATCAAATGAGATAATATTTGTAAACTGATGGTATGCACTATATAAATGTTAGTTGTGATGAAGATGATGATGATGATGATGATGATGATGATGATGCCTGTGATAGCTGCATTGGATAAATTTTAGTTGAGGGGCAGGGATGTTCCCAGGTGTTGATATTTACCTTGTAAATGTTTCATATTTACTGATCAGCATACAAGCTGTGACAACGCCACCCATTCCTCCCCTTTCCCTTCTCCACCCTGCCCCAGAAATGTGAGCTGTTTGAGAACAACAAGCCTTGTACAGGAACTTGCAAATTGTAAGTACTTTGTGGATACTTGCTGACCTCACAGGCTTCTTTTAAGTTCCAACTAAAATCCCACCTTCTACCTTCCCTAACCCCTCTTAATTCCAGTGCCTTCCCTTTGTTATTCACCCTGTATATGGCTTACTTGTACATATTTATATGTTGTTTCCTCCATTAGGTTGCAAGCTCCTTGAGGTCAGGGACTGCAGGGGAGAGAGGAGGAGGAGAGAAAAGAGAAAAGTATCACTAGAGCCATTATGAGAACACTCTTTCTCTCCAATTCTCCTCTTTCAAGATTCCTTGTCAGTCATCACTAAGGCTGTCACCACACACTTTGTTATAACAAGATTACAGTTCCTCTTTCATTAGTTACATTTTAGATCAATGCCTTCCTTTTAGGGAAGCTCCCTTGCTGAGTTTTAGGAAACATTCTAATCAATGGTGAGTGCAGGGTACTTGTGGTCTGTAGGCAGAAGGACCACTGGAATGAGAAGACCTGGGCTAAACCCAAATCTCTGATACCTACTACCTGAATGATTTTGCACAAGCCACTGAAGGTCCCTAAGCCTCTATTTTATCTGCACAATGAAGGTGCTAGATCAGACAGCACTTCTTCCAGATCTAGCACCTGGGTTCAAAATCCAGGTCTGCCATTTAATCCCTGTATGAGAGAAGGAGAGAATATGTGCCTTTGATGAGGATGAGAGCTAGACCTCAAAGAGGAAAAACCCTGGACTTTTCCTCTGGCATTTGCCTGAGGCTATAATCCTTTCTACTGGCCTTTCACCCAATCTCCCAATTCTGTTACCCTTAATCTAGCCTAGTTTTCCATTGTTTTACCTCCCAATGGCCCCCGGCCATTTCCCACCCTTAATCCTAGCTAGGCTCCATTCTCTCTTGGCCTCGAGGTCCAGGTCCCAAGGAGTTCTGTTCATCCCAGTTTACTGGCCACTGCCATTCAGATCTTCCTTAGACCCCTCCTCCAGTCACCCCAACTACTTGGCCACTCCTAGGTCCCTCCCACAGTCTTTCTGTATATAAGGTCCACCTTGTCTCCATTAAGATTGTTAAAATCTAGCCACTGCTCACGTTTTTATAATCTAGCCAATAACTCACTAACATTCAGACTCCTTAAGAGTCTGCCCAATATGACGGATGTTCTAATGAACCTTATCTTTGGCTAAAAGAAGGCTTGGGTAGAATTCTTTCTGGCAGGACCCATGTGTTGTGATTTTAGCACCCCTAAACCTCAACACCTTCAAGAAGTTTGCATTCTAATGGAAGAAGACAAGGAAGAAAAGGGAGAGGAAGGGGAAAGAGGACCAGATGGTTGGTGAGCACCTCCTGCAGCATACTGAATGATGTAGAGTTGGAGAGATGGCATGGAAGGCTGCTTTCAGGAAACATAAAGTGAAAACTAACCTACCAGAGCTAGGAGAACCCAGGGCCAGAATCTAATGTTGCAGCTGGGGGATGGAAGTTGGGAGAAATGAAAATGATGACAGGAAGTGAAATCCACTTAACCACTCAGGACTTCAGTTTTTCTCATCTGTCAAATGGATGACCTCTAAAGCTCTTTCCAATTCTAAATATATGATCCAACAAACACACAAATATTTCCTAGGAAGATGGCTAACCTCATCAGCTTTCTCACTCTTGTCAGTTTTGATTTTAGGTTTTTCTGGTGTCCCTAAATTCCAGGAGTGTACCCTATTTGGGTCCTGCATTTACTACAAATATTCATTCCTTCTGTTTTTCCAGTCTGCTATCTGGTGGACAAGTCACAAAAGCAATAGGTGGGTAAAAGAAGAGACCTCGGTACAATGAAAAGATAGCTATATTAGGGTCAGAGGACCTGGGTTCAAATCTTTCATCTGCTTCTTACTAATTATGTCTCCACGGACAAATTTCTAACCTTGGTGTCCTCATCTATAAAATGATGGAATTAGACAAGATGACCTTTAAGGTTCCTTCCAGCTCTGAATCTCAGATCCTCAGGGCCAAAGAAGGAAGGGAAAGGAGAAACAAAGGATCTAAGTAATCTACAAAATAATCAGATTCCAGGGAATTTGGATCTCATTACACTTAGAAATGCTAATCCTGACTCAAAAAAATGTCAAAGATTCCTCCAGTGTGACTCTTCAATCTTTTCTAGGGAAAAGAAAATTTCCTTTTTTTTTCCCCCCCAAAAAATTATTTATTTATTTTTAGTTTTCAATGTTCACTTCCATAAGATTTTGAGTTTTAAATTTTCTCCCTGTCCCTCTCCTCCCCCCTCCCAAAGACGGCATGTAATCTGATATAAACTATACTTACTTATCCATATTATGTATATTTTCACATTAGTCATCATGTATAGAAGAATTAGAACTTCCTTGTGGGATGAACCATGAGAAAGAAGAAATAAACCAAAACAATAAAAGAAAAGAAGAGCAAATAACATGCTTCTATCTGCACACAGACTCCAAGGTTCTTTTTCTGGATGTGGATAGCATTTTCCATCATGAGTCTTTTGGAGTTGCCTTAGATCCTTGCGTTGCTGAGAAGAGCTAAGTCTAGCAAAAGATAGTTTCTAAACATTGCTTGAAAGATTTCTCAGGAAGTTAGATCTCAAAGTTCTCGACTGACTTTGGCTTATAAATCACTATAATTGGAGTGCTGTCTACAGAGCAGCATTCAAGCAGTGCCAGCCATAGGTGGAACAGGTGAATATCTGTATGATCTCCCCCAATTCCTAGCAAAACTTGCTCTCGGATATTTTTCATTCACATTAAACTACATATGACCAAAACAACTAAAAGGCATTGCTTTTTTACCTCTAGAGCAGTGTCTAGGATAGTACAATGAGGGCTTTCACTCAGGGCACCAAAATTTAGAGGCTACAACAATTTTAAGTTAAGATTTTAAAGGATTATGTAATTTTAAAATGCATTACATTTATATTTTGACAGCACTTTCAAAAATCTTATTTTAATGATATCTTATTTTTATGTCACCCTAATTTCCAAATATATCCTCCTCTCTTCCCCTCCCAACAAGCCATTTCTTGTCACAAAGATTAAAAAAAAGAAAATTAGCAATCCAACAAAACCAACCAGCACACCAAGTCTAATAGTATACGCAATATCATTTCACAGACATAGTCCCCCAGCTTTGCAAAGACAAGAAGGAGCATTTTCTCAACCTTTCTCGGGGTCAAACTCGTTTACATTTTCAGTCCTATCGCAGCCTAGAAAATGAAAAATTGATCTTAGCGCCTTGTTGTTCCCCCTCTGCTCCAGCCATTCCCATGGTTTGGACCCGTGATCCTGTGATTTCATTGGTTGAGGGAGCTCCCAATGAGCAAATTCTGTCAACTAATTCAGATGAGTGACTACCCTGTTACTGTAGCCGTAACTTCAGTCCGCCTGAATCACTGATAGATTAAGTGATTTGCCCAAGGTCACAGTCATTCTGAGTCAGAGGTTAGACCTGAACCCAGGCTATCCTGACTCTGAGGCTGGTACCCTCTCTAGCAGTGTGCCAAGTCAACTCAGCTTCATGAGGTGGTCACTCCAGGTTGTCATTTTCATGTTTTTAATGCAAATATATCCATGATCACTCCTGTTGGTCATTTTATACCATGACTTCGTCTCCTTTCCTTTCTTTCTCTGTCCTCTTTGTTTCTACCTTTCTCTCTCTCTCTGTCTCTGTCTCATTTTCTCTTTCTTTCTTCTTCACATCCTCTTTAAGGATCCATAACTTCCAGCAGCCCTCACCAACCCATCCAAAATGTCTCCCATTCCTCTGAACTCTTCCACCTACCTCCACCCAGTGACCCTGGGCCTGAAATTCCTTTGGTTTAAAGCATTGAATAGCCCTATAAAAATTCAAGTGCTGCCTGGGAAGAGTTATACGTTAAACCATAGTCATCAATTAACACTTCAGTTTCAGTTAATTTATTAGCTAAATTTGACTCACTTTAGCAGGGTG
Organism: Vombatus ursinus; assembly: GCF_900497805.2. Classification (NCBI taxonomy): domain Eukaryota; kingdom Metazoa; phylum Chordata; class Mammalia; order Diprotodontia; family Vombatidae; genus Vombatus; species Vombatus ursinus. The sequence goes on along the minus strand of NW_020954603.1, from coordinate 12,088,588 downwards.
CTGAGGGCATAGAGACTACACATGACATAGAGGAAAGAGTTCTGGATTTAGAATCAAAAGATCTGGGTTTTAATTTCAGTCTTGCTACTTGATACTCTTGTGACCTTGGTCAAGTCCCTTCCTGTTAATTGGCTTCAGGTCTTTATTTGTGAAATGAAGGTACTGAACTAGATGATCTCCAAGGTCCCTAACCAGCTCAACAATTTATGAAACACCCTGGGGTGAGGGTGGGGGGCAGTGGCACTGGGCAGAGTAGGGAAAGATTGGTGGAAAAGGGGTAAGGAAAGGAACATTCAAAGATTCTAAAGACCATTCCAGGGCCACTCAAGTTGCCAGTGCCAACCTTTTGCAGAAGTCGCTATTCTTAGCATCTTTGATCCTGTCTTAAAAAATCAGTAGTTCAATCTACTATTTGATAAACCCAAAGACCCCAGCTTCTGGGATAAGAACTCACTATTTAACAAAAACTGCTGGGAAAACTGGAAAAGAGTATGGCAGAAACTAGACATAGACCAAAATCTCACACCATATATCAAAATAAAGTCAAAATGGATTCATGATTTAGATATAAAGGCTGATACTATAAGCAAACTGGGAGAGCAAGGAATAGTTTACCTGTCAGATTTATGGAGAAAAGAAGAATTTGTGACCAAACAAGAGATAGAATGAAATGCAAAATGGATAATTTTTATTACATTAAATTGAAAAGTTTTTGCACAAACAAAGCCAATGCAACCAAGATTAAGAGAGAAGCAGAAAACTGGGAAAGAATTTTTACAACCAGTCTCTCTGATAAGGGCCTCATTTCTAAAATATATAGAGAATTAAGTCAAATTTATAAGAATACAAGTCATTCCCCAATTGATAAATTGTCAAAGGACATGAACAGGCAGTTCTCAGATGAAGAAATTAAAACCATCTATAGTCATATGAAAAAATGCTCTAAATCACTATTGATTAGATAAATGCAAATCAAAACAACTCTGAGGTACCACATCACACCTATCAGATTGACCAACATGACAAAACAGGTAAATGATAAATATTAGAGAAGATGTGGGGCAATTGAAACACTAATGCATTGTTGGTGGATCTGTGAAATGATCCAACCATTTTGGAGAGTAATTTGGAACTATGCCCAAAGGGCTATAAAAATGTGCACACCCTTTGACCCAGCAATAGCACTTCTAGGGTTATATCCCAAAGAGATCATACAAATGGGAAAAGGACCCACATGTACAAAAAGATTTATAGCAGCTCTTTCTGTGGTGGCAAAGAATTGGAAATTGAAGGGATGCCCATCAGTTGGGGAATGGCTGAACAAGTTGTGGTATATGAATGTAATGGAATACTACTGTGCTATAAGAAATGATGAGCAAACAGACTTCAGAAAAACCTGGAAAGACTTGTGTGGACTGATGCTGAGTGAAGTGAGCAGAACCAGGAGAACGTTGTACACAGTAACAGCCACATTGTTTGATGACTAACTTTGATAGACTTAGCCCTTCTCAGCAATGCAAGGATCTAAGATATCTCCAAAAGTCTCATGTTGGAAAATGCTATCCACATCCAAAGGAAGAACTATGTAATTTGAATGCAGATCAAAGCATACTGTTTGCTATTTTTTTCTTCTGTTTTGTTTCCTTTTTCTTGTGGTTCCTCCTGTTGGTTCTAATTCTTCCTTACAACATGACTAATGTGGGGGGGGGGGAAGAGTACATCAAGCTATGCAAAGGAGGATTTTATGAAATATCATCAGGAAACAAGTGACAAAATTGCAGAAAGTTTAAATTCATGTTTGGCACATAATTTAGAGTTACAATGTCATAGTTATGCTGAAATCCAATTAAAATTCTCACAAATTTCCTAAAAAAAATTCAACAGTTCTACATTTTCCTGCTGTCATGTTTCATGATTGCAAAAATTGAGAGAGTGCCAAATCCATTCCATGAGAGGGGCCTCCTCACCTGAAGCCATAGAAAAGGCTACCAGGACCAGAAGAAAAAAGTCAATAAGAATGACTTTTCAGGTGACTTAAAATTTGATCCTGATATCACTTCATTGATATGCAAAGCTCTTGGTGTAGAAGCTCCTCCAGAGAATCAGATTACCTCTAACTCATAACCTTAGAGTTGCCTGGCCATGTAGAGACTTGCCCAACAAGAGAAAAGCCAATGGGATGGTGGATATAGTGATGGACTTGGTGTCAGGACAATAGGAACCTTGCCCTGGGCACTTATTAGGTTTGAGTTCCATTATGGATGATATCTTCATTCATAAAATGGAGATGATCACAATAGCACCTACTTCACAGGACCACTATGAGAATAATGTATGCAAATGAGATCGTGGATGCAAAGCACAATATAAGTGTGAACTACTACTCTTCTACTGTCATAGCTAATACGTCAGAGTCAGGACTTGAGTCTTCTTGATTCCAGAACCAGCCCTATTTCCAATTATACAACACTATCTCTCTCCTTAACTTACATAGCCATGGGCTTGGCACATGGCCAGTTTACTTAAAATGAAGGTGCATCTCTCACATGGGAGATGCCAGAGCCTTGCTCCTGAGAAACCAGAGGACTGGCACAGTCCTGGACCTACCATGGTATTGAAAGTAGCCTCTTTTTGTATAGGTGAAACTATTTATTTCTTGAAATTGATTTGAATGCACGGAGTTGCTCTCTTGTCAGCATTTCTAAGGTTCCAAGCCCTCTTTTATTACCATCGGGTGAAACCTTGTGGTGAGGGGGCATTGCCTGAGGGCTGTCCTCTTCTCCTCCCTCTTCTCGGGCTATGTGACCCCTGAGAAATAGTTTTGAGGTTTTGGTTTGTTTTGTTCATCCTTTTCAGTTCTAGCTTCAGTGAATAGAATCCGAAACCCTGGAACTTAAGCAATTGGGGACATGGAGCCCTAGGATTTCAAGCCAGATGTTGCAGCCAGCCCAGTAGGGAAGGCCAGAAGAAGCCAGAACCCAGGATATTAGCCCTAGGAAGGCTTTGTTCTTATAATGTTGTGGAATTAATACTATGCAGAAAATGAGCTAAGCTATGAGTCCAACTTTTCTCCCCTTCCCCAGAGAATGAGGTATTGTATGTGATGGAGATACATGTGTATATGTCTGTTCTTGCTGTAATCTTGAAATAGTCTGTAAAAATTAATCTGACTGTTAAGAATTAAATAGAACTGGGTGCTTGGACCCCCTAAAACTGGGGGAACACAATAAGGGCCCTAGGCACTTGCAGAGAACCAGGACCCCCAACTCCTGCAAACCAGTGAAGAATCTTGGAAAGATGTGAAATGTAGTCTGGCCTCAAGAGAATGGGGCCAGAGGGAACCCACAGTTATACTTTGGGCAATACTGCTGGAAAAATCTGTCCTGGGAGCTTTCCTTGGGGAAGTGGGATTCTTAGAATAGCAGTCTTTGCTTCACTGAGTGGTCAGCTTCACCTCTGCCAGGCTATAAACTCCTAGTGTCTTTCTGACCCTGATCACATCCATCCCAAGGGTTCTGCACAACAAGATAAAAATACAGCTGGCAATAGACTTAATTTAAAAAACGAGAGAAGCGTGGGTGGATCGAGCCGGCCTCCATGGCACATCACAGCCCAGTTTCCCTACAGATGCTTCATGTCTCTCTCTTAACACCTGCTCTATCATGTGTGGCTGCATTTCTCTCAGAAGCCTCACGTGTGCTTTCTTCTTCAACCTTCAGGGAGATTAGGAAAGAAAAGAAGGGAAAACTTAAACCTTCTCCGAACAGGATTATTTTGCCACCTGAGCCTTCCCTTTGGGTGACAGTGTGAGAACAAGCTGTTTTTCATTTAAAAACAAAACAACCTATGGGAAAATGGCACTGATGTTAAGCCAAATCAGTCCCTCTGAAGTGAATTTGCTGTGTCTCCCTCAAACTCTGTGAGTTGGCTTAATACAATGTATTAATGGTAGCTGGCCATTCTTCCCTCCCCCTACTTGTTTATGGGGGAAATCCTTTTGGCTACGGTAGACAGAAAGGCGGGAAATGAGGGAGACAGAGAGAGGAAGAGAGACAGAGACAGAGAGAGAGAAGGCGAGAGAGACAGAGACAGAGAGAGAATATGGGACTTATCAGAAATAGTCAACAAGCATTTAAGTGCCTTCTGTATGGCAGGCATAAAACAATAGGAAAGAAAGACAAAAGCAGTCCCTGCCCTAAAGAAGATGACAATCTAATGGAAGAGACAGCATGCTAATAACTAGATACACACAAAATTCCTGCAGAATAAATAGAAGGTAAATCGTAGAGAGAAGGCGCTAGCTGCAGAGGGAAAGTCCTACAGAAGTTGGGCTTTGAAATGAGTCTTAAGGGAAGTCAGGGAAATAAAAGATGGAGGTGAAGAGAGAGTTTTCTAGGCATTCTGCCAGTGCAAGGCAGGGAGTTGGGAGGTGAGTGCTGTTTGCAAGGAACAGCAAGAAGGCCAGTGTGACCGAATCACTGGCTTAGTAGAGGCTTAGTCAGAAAACTGCAAAGGTAAGAAGGGATCCGGCTTTGAAGGGCTTTAAATGCTAAACAATTTTACATTTGATCCCAAAGGTAATGGGGAGCCACCAACGATTATTGTGCAGAGGGGTGACTTGGTCAGACTAGCATTTCAGGAAAATTGTTTGGCAGGTTTTTGCCCCAAAGGGATAAATTAGATTAAAAGGAGACTTGAGGCACAGAGATTAGCCAGAAGGCCGTTGTGATAGTTCAGGTGAGAGGTGATAAGAGTTTATACTAGGGTGGTTGCTGTTGTGAGTGGAGAGATGGGGACCTGTAAGGGAGATGTTGGGAAGAAAGAAATCGCAGGATTTGATGATAGCTTGGATATGTGAGATGGATATGAATTAGGAATCAAGGACAGCTGTGATGGTGAGCCTGAGTGACTGGGAGAAGATGTCTTTGACAGTAATAGAGAAATTGAGAAGAGGGGAGGGTTTGGGAGGAAAGATAAGTTCTGTTTTGGATATATTGTGGCTACAGGACATCTATTTCAAGATGTCTAAAAGGCAAATGGTAGAATTTATCCGACTCTCTGTGATCCTATTTAGGGCTTTGTTGGCAAAGGTACTGGAGCGGTTTGCCATGTTCTTCTCCAACTCATTTGATAGATGAGGAAACTGAGTCAAACAGGGTTAAGTAACTTGCTCAAGGTCATGCAGCTAGTAAATTTGAACTCAGGTCTTCCTTACTCCAAGCAAGGCTCTCCATCAGCTGCACCATCTAGCTGCCCTGGGAGAGAAACTAGGGCTACAGATAAAGGTCTGGGAATTATCTGTATAGAGATGATAATTGAACCCAAGGGAACTATTGAGATCGCCCAGTGAAATAGTATAGAGGGAGAAAAGAAGGGCCTCAGGGGATATCCATTATTAGTGGCGTTGATATGGATAGAGATCCAGAAAAAGGGAATGGGAAAATGATCCTCAAACTGATCCTGAGTTTGAATTCTCTGCTCTTGCCATCAGTTTTTATAATTCCATCTCTGCCTCTTGAATTTTGACATCTCGAAGGAACCTTGGATCCTGACTTAGCTGGTCCTCTAGTGCCTGAATCCCAATATGGCCTCAATATTCTTTCCACAATGGACCCCACAATTGGTCCCCATGATTGCCCTAATAACTGGCACCCATTTAGCCTCCTACATGGGAGATATGACACTGATGACAATTGACAATAGTATTGATTAGAAAGTGCTGGTTTCCCTCAGTTTATATATTTACAAAGGAAAACTCACCATGGCATGTGTAGCCATCATTTTCCAATCAATGATTTTAAAGTCAAGCTCAGTACATATTACAATATGGTTCTACCATGACTGCCTAACTCTCAGGAAACTGAACTCTGAAAAAGAGCTCATCCTAGATAAGACAATCCAGCAAAAGTAGCAAACACACATTTAGAAAACATTCTTTCAGCTACTTAGGGTATGGATGGGGAAGCCTCTGGATAGAGGCTTTTAGAGGCTTCTATTCCTAGAACATTATTCTTAGGTTATCCTTATTCCCACATTTCCTTATAACGCACATAAATCATCGTCATACACAAATTTATGTGGTCAGTAGCATGGCTACTGACAATAACAAATGCAAAGTCCTTTGGCTATTGGTGACAGTGTGTCTGCCCTTTTCAATTTTTTTTTTATTTCTGCAGTTTATTTTCAGGTTCAGATTTTCCAGGTGAAATGAGTCATTAAAGCATCCAGCCAGCGGAAGGAGCTGATTAGGATGATGATTAATAATAATTATAACTCACCTTTATACAGGGCTTTATAGTTTATAGGCTCAAAGAATCTAGAATGGGGCAGCTAGGGGGTACAGTGGATAGAGCACCAGGACTGGAGTCAGGAAGACTCATGTTCCTGAGTTTAAATCTGGCATCAGACACTTACTAGCTATGTGACCCAGGGCAAGTCACTTAACCTTGTTTGCCTCAGTTTCCTTATCTGTAAAATGAGCTGGAGAAGGAAATGGCAAACCACTCCAGTATCCTTGCCAAGAAAACTCCAATAGGGTCACAAAGAGTAGGATACTACTGAAATAACTCAACAACAACAGAATCTAGAACTCAAAGGAGTCTTACTGGTTATCTAGATAAAGAAGCAGGAAGGGAATAGTGGACTTTGAATTAGAAAGGCCTAGGATAGAATCTTGCCTCAGACACCAGCTGTGGGAGAGGCAGCAGGGGACGGTACAGAGAGAGGTGATTTTGGAGTCAGAGGGCATGTTCCTTTCCAGTTCTACCACTTGTGTGGCCTTGGAGAAGTCATGACCTATCTGGGCCTCAGTTTCTCCATCAGTAAAACGAGAGAGGTTAGACTAGAATCTAATCACTAGATAGTATTTGACCACCTTTCCAGTTCTAAAGTCAGTTACCCTCTTCAGAGGTTATTTTCTCATACACAAAATGGGGATAGTAATACCTGTTATATGGAGCTCACAGGTTATTGTGAAGTTCAAATGAGTTGATGGAGGCAAAGAACTTGAAAGCAGTTGTATGAATGCCATTGGTTAAACCAGCCTTTATAGGGAATAATTATATTATGTGTTCCTCTACCCCTACTTTATCTCCTCCAGAATCCCAGCCTCTTACCCCACTGCCAGGGAGAAGGGCTTGATTTTTTTTTTTAATTATTTCAATTTATTGTGAATCTACCAGGTCCAACTTGGCTTGGAAACATTAGACGGGCTCTTCTTTAACAGCACGATCCTTTTTGAGTTGTGCCATGAAACCTTCTTCTCCTCCAAAGTCTAGAACAAGCCATGGCCAAATTTGGAGGTAGTGGAGGGCTTGATTCTTTGGGAGCCAGGCTGCCCCCTCTCCCACTGAAACTACACATGCTATAGGATTGCTCTATGTATTCCCATCATCACCTTGTCAACGAATTCGCCCCAGCCATGTGACCTCTTAATTATAGCTTCACACAGGGAACCTGTTGACCAACTTTGGTCTCTGAAAGATACTTGTAGAATATAGAATCCACATAGAAGCAAGGGAGGCATGAACCAGGACTGCAACCAGGGCTGTGCTGGTAAATATGTAACTAGCTTTTTGAGAAAAAAATGTATGCAGTACACACTTTCTGATTTAATCTTCTTTATTAATATCATCTCTATCACTTTCTTACATCTGGACAACCAGCAAAACAATAAATCAAACCCTGATTTTTAGCAATTGTTTATTTCTGAGGTTTAAATGCTCACACTGAAAACTTAATAATCGGCTCTAGAAAGCCAGTTTAAGCTGGCTCCAGCATATCTCTGACTGTAATATTGATTAATGTCAGGAGCGCTGCAGCCTAGAATGAAAAGAGTCTAGGGAATAAATCTCAGGACAAAAAAAAAGAGAGAGAGAAAGAGACAAAGTCTAAGGAATAAGTCCTGTGTATAGAATAGATTAGAAAATGAAAGAGGACAGGAGAAAGTAAAACTGCTTAGTTCTTTATTTTTGCTTCTGTTTTCTCACCAAGGAGAATGTTCTTTAGAATGGAGAAGACTGAACTAAAATAGGTAGTAAGGGATCAATGTCAAAGATGAGTAAGGAGATAATGACAGGTCACCCAAGTACTTTTGATGAATTCAAATCACCAGCCCAGATGAATGAAATCTTTGGATCCTGAAAGATGTGACCCAGACGTGACTACTGAGTCACTTTCAGGCATCTCTAAAAGACTAAGGAGAAATGAAGAGGTCCTATGGGACTGAACACCAATAAATGCCCTTATTTTCAAAAAAGAGAAGAGAAAATTGACTTTGGAAAGTATAGGCCAGGAAGCCTGCTTCTGATTTCTGACAAAGTCTTAGAACATATTTTTAAAGGGAGGTGAATATAGGGAAAAGGAAGTAGTCATCACAAAAAGCCAGCTGGGCTTTATCAAGAGCAGGCCGTGGTAGATTAGCTTCATTACTTTTTTTTTTTTTTTTTTTTAACAGAGTAAACCTTGGTATAGGAGTTATGAGTAGAGCATCAGCTTCAGAGTCAGAATGGCCTGGGTTCAGATCCTACCTCTGAAACCTACTGGCTCTAATCCCAGGAAGTCATTCAACCTCTCATTGCCCCCACTAAGAATATAAATGGTAGAGCAAGTTATGATCTGCTGGTAAAGGGAGTTTTTTATACCAATGATATCACAAGTCCAGTACAATAAAAGCAAATAAATAAATAAATTAGAGTGATAGATCTGCGAAATGCTGTAGATATAGTTTCCCTAGATTTTATCAAAGCATTTGATAAAGTATAACACATACTTCATAGCACAAAGCTATTAAAGGTTAAGGCAGCACTAAGACTTTTAGCACTTTAGCACTAAGACCTCATTCTATTCTTGTGAAAAAAATGGTTAGGTATGGAGTAGACAATCAATAGTACAGTCGGATGGATTCAAAATTGGTTGAATGTCCAGGCTCAAAAAATAGTCATTATTGGTTCCACGACAACTTTGTCTCTAGTGGAAATTCCTTGGGATGCACCATTACCACCTGACCTCAGTATCCTGGTCCTGGTCTGTTCTGCTCTGATCACCTGCACTGGCTCCCACTCCCAATTGCTCTGTGCAAGAGATCTGCAGTCTGCTTCCCTCTCTGAGTGGTTCTTTAGAACCTCTCTGGCCATAGTCTCTTGTGGTTACCCTTTGACCTGGTAACCCTCAATCCCAAGATCAAGTGCCTTTTTCCCTAAGGAACTTCATCACTCTCCTAGAAACACTTCAAATTAAAAGCAGCTTCAGAAAGAAGTAGCCACACTTTTTCTATCTTTTCTCCCCAGTTCCAAATGGACTATTCACTGGAAAGGATGTTACATTTGGATAAAGGCATGGATAACATGTTTAGTAAGTCTGCAAACAACACAAATGTAGGAGATACAACTAATGTTTTAGGTGACAGAATCAGAAAACAAAGAGCTCTCTATAGATTAGAACATTTAACCAAATCTATTAAGATAGAGGATCTTTATATTCTATTTCTAATATAAAGTTTTACCCTGGGGTTGGGTGTGGCTGTAATCCCTACAACTGAAGAAGCCTAAAGCTGGAGGATTGCTTGGCCTCGGGAGTTCTGAGATGCACTGGGGCTAAATCCATTTCAGATGTCTACACCATATCCAATACCAATACCTCTCTGGGAGAGGAGGACCATCAGGAGGGTGCCTGAGGAGGGACTGCCTAACCTGCCTAGATTGGACATAGGGCAGTTAAACCTTCTGTGCCAATCAGTGATGGTATTGGGCCCATAAGTGGACATACTTCCACCCTGGATAAAATAGGAAGAACCAATCTCAAAAAAAAAATTATTATTGCATTAAAAATCAACTTCACAAGTATAAGATGTGGAGGTGTATCTAGGTAACAGTTTATCTCAATAAGAACTCAGAGTGTTAAGGGGCTGTGAGGTCATTTTGAGTCAACAGTGTGATCTGATAACCTGCAAAGCTTATCTTACCTAGTCTTACGCATTGAGATAGACATACAGTCTAGGTTAAGGGAGGAAATAGTACCCCTCAATTCTGCTGTCCCAATCAGACCACAGATGCAGTTTCGCTCTCATTTCTGGATACCACATTTTAGGAAGGACACAAACAAACTGGGGATTAACCAGAAGGGAGAAACCACTATGGAGAAAGGTCCTGAGATTATGTGATATTGAAAGATGTGCAGAGTCTTAGCCTGGAAGAAAAAAGGTGTAGGGGGAACATGATAACTGTCTTCAAGTATTTGAAGGGTTGTCATTCAAAAGAAAAAGTAGACTTCCTCTGTTTGGCCCGCAGATGGCAAGACTAGGTGGAGTGTCATTTCCTCCGGGAGAATCAGCCCCACTTCCCTAGATCACTTCCTTATATGCCTGCCGGGGACCTAGAAGTTGCTCAATAAATGCTTTCTGAATGTAATGTATTTAAGCTATCTGTTATTTTTTATATATTAACTATTTGCTTTAACATTCACAGGATCTTTTTATTGAGACCTAAAAAGAAAATTCTTTGATTTTGCACGTAAGGAAACTAAGGCCCAGAGAAGTAGAGGGACTTTCCCAAGGTGACACTCACAGAACATAGTCTAACATTAAGGAATCACTGCTGGGTCACCATGGTGATATTGTGCCCTTTCTTTGTTCTGTACCCAGGAATGCAGTTGGATGGAGTTCAGTCTGAGAACCTGCCTCTAATGAAGTGGTGGTGAGCTTCTGGCTCTTACACTCTTTGACTCAGTAATCCCCCTAGCCCAGCAGACCAGAGGATGATTTTACCAATTTGCTCATGTCTAGGGCCTTCCCTCAAAAAGGGAAAACATAAAAAGGTACTCAACACATAATATGTATCAGGTATGGAACAGGTAATTTATTTCTACACATGCAAGAAATGCTTTAAAAAAAGGCTCATGGGGCAGTTAGGTGCCACAGTGGATAGAGCACCCACCCTGGAGTCAAGAGGACCTGAGTTCAAATCTGCCCTCAGACACTTGAACTTACTAGCTGCATGACCCTGGGCAAGTCACTTAATCCCATTGCCTACCAAAAATCAAAACAAGCAAACAAACAAAGAAAAAGGCTCACAAACTCATCAATAGATCAGAATTTAGTAAATAAACTTATAACTATTGTTATAATGTGCCAAGAGACTTATACCTAAACTTTATCAGAACATAAAATAGGCTTGTAGGACTGCTAATGAAGCACCTTACTTTCCACTTAGGTTCTTCATTGTTCAAGGAACTCATGGTATTTATACTTTGATAAAGTGGCCAGGCATGAACCATTCTCTCCAACAAACCTGGAGTAGTTGCCTAAGACTCCTTCTCTATTGGCATTCAACTTAGACCCAATGAGATTCAGGGCCTCCAGACTTCTTTATTTCACCAGGTCACCTCCAATCATAGAGGCACCCATTTCAGAATGTTTACCTATTTCACTTTTGATGTGGAGAAAGAAAACACAAAAGAGGAAACTCAAGCCCAGATATAAGTTGAATGAGGCAGGATATATGGTTTTGCTACCATGTGTCCATGGTTGCATGGCCAGGGTAGGGAAATGACGCCAGGAGCTTGAAAAAGTCCAGCATAATTTGAACCTGGAAAGGGAGAGGTGGGCCACTCCCCCCTCCACCCTTTTTTTAAATATGCTCAGTCATTGGCTCTTTTGTCTCTGTAGAAAATAAGAGGAGTCCTCATTGTCTCCAAATCGAAAACCCTCAGTGATAAGTCACACACAGTTGGAAGCAGGCCATTCCAAAGCTTCCTCATGGTCAGAACCAGGAACAGCGACTCCGAGTATGGTCATTGGCATGGCACCAACGTATTGGCAAAGCCAGGTTTGGACCCAGGTCATCTGACTTCCAATGCAATGCTTTATTTTTCTTAAGTTGCTTTATTTCTATATAGTTTTCTCCCAACAAAATGGTAAACTTTGTGAGGGTAGGTATGTGTCTTCTGTAACTGTCAGGGTCCCTCTATCTCTGATAAAGTATGAGGAAGGGCTTAGAAAGTATTATCAAGTACATAGCTGTAACAGATTTGCTGACACAGAAAGGCTCAACCCTTTGGTATTTTCTAGGACAGCTTGCAAATTAATGCAGGACATGAGACTTCCCTAGGGGTATTCACAGCACCAGGGAAAAGAAGCACTCACATGGGAAAAGTCATCTAGAAAAAGAGATCAATGGAGTGGCACTAATTGACTTTAAAAAGGCCTTATCTGGTACTTCTGTTCACCTGCCTTTAACACTGCTCTTTCATTGCATTATAATGGGCTATTTTATTTTTTTATTTTTTCCCCTATATAATAGTATTTTATTTTTTCCAATTACATGTAAAGATAGTTTTCAACATTCAGTTTTATAAAATTTTGAGTTCCAAATTTTTTTTCTCTTTACCCCTCCCCAAGATGGCAAGCAATCTGATATAGGTTATACATGTACAATCATATTCAACATAGTTCTACATTTGTCATGTTATGAAAGAAGAATCAGAACAAAAGGGGAAAGCCAGGAGAAAGAAAAAACAAAAAAAGGTGAAATTAGAATGCTTTGATCTGCATTCAGACTCCATAGTTCTTTCTCTGTGTGGGGATAGCATTTTCCATTATGGGCCATTTTATTTTTAAAAATTTTTCAATAAAAAAATCTATTTTCTCTCTCTCCCATCTTCTTTACCTCTATTAAAACAAACAAACCAACCGAAAACAAAATCCTTGTGACAAGTATGCAGAGACAAGCAAAATGAATTCCCACATCTGCTATGTCCAAAAAGTGTTTCATTCAGCCTCCTGAGTCCATCACTTTTCTGTCAGGGATAGATAACACGCTGCATCATCAGTCCTCTGAATTTGTAGCTGATCACAGCAATGAGCAGAGATTGATCAGAGATCGGAGGTCTTTCAAAGTTGTCTTTGCAGTGTGTATTATTTGTAGTATAAATTGTTCTGGTTTTGCTACCCTCACTCTTTATCTTCCCGGGGCTTTTCTGAAACCACTTCCTTCATCATTTCTTAAAGCACCATGGTATTCCAGTCCATTCACATGCTAACTCTTGTTTTGCCATCTGTTGGACAAGTAAACAGATCGACTATGCCATTTCTTAGGAAAGAGATACTGGAGGACTTCTAGCACCTCTCTTACTAGCAGGTTCGCTTTTGATCCGGTCAGACAGGAAAACAGGAATGGAGTCATAATAAGAGGTTAAATAAGCCTACTTTATTCAAGTCTAGTCTTCTCAAAGGGAGTTTGATGATAATGGGAGCTCCAACCCCTACAGCATTCCCTAACAACTCTTCTCACAGGCGCCGGTAGTGTGAAGGGGGCGGCAATAACCCCTCCAATTGAGATCAGCACAATTTGTGTACTCCCCTAAATACCCTCAAGCCTCAGTGGGGGCCAGTTGAGGCAAACACACAGATTCCTCCTCCCAAGGCTTAATGGGGGCCAATCAAGGCACGAACAGCATTCAGCCCGCACATTCACCCCTATGGGGGTCCCCAGTCACTGACCAGTGCCCACTTGCTTTATAAAGCAACAGACAAAAAAGGCATATTGCCAGCAATAGCCTCACAATTTTACATCACTTCATCCCTATATCTACTGAGCAAGCGTGGCAGAAACTGTTTTGAACCATGATCGTAAGAACTCATATCTAACACCTGAGAAGTAGAGGTTATTATGGCTGTGGATTCTGGGAAGAAAACGCTAAGAAAGAACAACAAAAAATACACTTTATACACACTAAAATTCACCTTACTTACACCATCCCCTAATTAATGGGCTCTCCTTCAGTTTCCAATTCTTTTCCATGATGGACTATTTTAAGCGCCAGACTACAGCTTCTACTCTCCCAGCACTGTTATGCAGCTTACAAACATTCTCAGAGTAAGTGTGAGACTAGTGCCCTCATTAAGTGTATTGGTGCTCACTCATTCCTTCATTTCACCACTGCCACCATCACCCCACTCCAAAAAAAAAAAAAAAAAAAAGATCATTTGTCTCAAAGATAGTTGATGGAAAAAAAAAAACCTCTTAGGTAGTCCCTAATCACATATAATGATGCTTAGCAAATTTGTTAAGTGATCAGTCTGACTGGGAAGAGAAACTTGGAAGAAAAGGAAAAATGAAAAAAGCAACATTCATTAGCTAATGCAATGTAGGGTAACCCGAAAGTCTCTAGTGCAGTTTTAAGCTTAATAAGCTCGTGTGCCAGATCCAACAGATCTTTTGACTCTTCTAATTTTATACGCTGCCTACAATCAGCTTGAGAGTGGATCTTCAACTGGTGTCCTCATTAGTACCATTGGCAACTGCTGCTGACTTTCTGTTCCTACAAGTCATCTGGTATGCTTCACTGATTGGGGTAACAGTGTCTTTGGTCATCCTGTCCACAAGAGACTACAGATGTGTGTGCTGGAGAGTGTGAAGACCATGGTGATTATTATACTGGTATTTCTAGAGGATGGTAAAGTGCAGCTGCTGCTTCCCCTGGGGGAGGAATTGCCCTTTAGTGCATATTCCAGAGGGTAGGATAAGCTTTAGTATCACTTATCAATTTTCTTATCTGTAAAATAGGAATAATAATAGCAACTACTTTGCTAGGTTGCTATGAAGATCATATGAGATAATATATGTAAAATGTTTCGCAAACCTTAAAATGCTATAAAATATTAGCTATTATTATTATTGTGAGTAGATGGCATTAGTAGTATTAAAGTATTAATAGAATTAAAGAGATAGTAGTAAAGAACTGTTGTTGTTCAGTTGTGTCCAACTTTTTGTGACCCCATATGGGGTTTTCTTGGCAAAGATACTGGAGCCATTTCTTTCTCCAGCTCATTTGACAGTTGAGGAAACTGAGGGAAACAGGATGATGTGAGTTGCCCAAAGTCACAGAAGTAGTAAGTGTCTGAAGCCAGATTTAAATTCAGGAAGATGAGTCTTCCTGACTCCAGGCCCAGTGCTCTATCCCCTGTGCCACCTGTCACCTAGCTGCCTTAAAGAATAGATGGAACCCAGGGAGATCTAAGTTTAAATCCTACCTTGGACCCTTCCTTACCAGCTGTGACATACCTAGGGAGTCACCTAACCTCTCTTACCCTCTATTTCTTCATCTGTTAAAACATACCTGTAGTGTCTATTTCTTTTCTTCAAAGAGATAATATATTTAAATTTAATATATTTAATTTATTTTCAATTCTTAAAGCACTGTAAGGGGAGAACCTAGGGTAGTCCTCTCACACATGTCCACAGAAGAACTATCTTAGGTTCGGGATAAATCTGTGTTTCAGCATTCATAAACCCCTACCAAGGTATGGACTTTAATAGCCACCTAAGGGACATTATTTTAAACCATAAAACACTTAGTCAAATAGCTTAGTAAATAAAATGTCAAAAAAAAAAAAAGATTCTCCTGTGCATACATGGAAGATATTGTCTCAAAAGTTATCATACCATCTCTAAGGAAAGATAACAGATGTGATCAGGGAACAGGCATGAACGCATACACACGGGGAACTCATATGGTCAGGGCATATGTGAAAGGCAGCCTCCAAAGCTACAGAACTGCTAATATTCTCTGGTGTCGTCATTATATTTTATTCTCCTGGGTATCACATCCCTGTTCTCCGCTGGGCATACCAACTCTGTTGGGCTCATTTTTTCTGTGCTATGTGTTACATATCCACTAGGCTGTATGTTATCACTGTTTGCATCCTCTGATTGATGAACTGTTCTCTGTATCTATCTGTTGATTCCCTGCTCCCATCTTCTGAGGTGCAAAGGCCAGGAAGTCTCTCCCTGAGAAGCTGCAAGCTGAGCTTTTTCCATACGTAGTCAATAGGGGCATGAGCCCCTATCCCTAGTTAAGGGTAGTCAACAAAAGCCAGAATAATATCCCCAGGCTAAGATTAAATCTGCCTGTGCCTGGGGGAGATTTGCAGTCTGTGGACCCAGAAACTATTTGATTTAGGGTTAGATAATTCATTATAACTTTCATTTAACTCCTTTTATCCTCAAACCCATTTGCTGGGCTCTGCCCCTCCCTCCCCAAAAAAACCCAAGAGCTGTGTGGAGCCTGAGATGAAGCCAGTTTTTCTTTCTTGAATCCTGTGTTGGGAAAATAAATAAAGCTGAATAAGAACAAACAAAAGTAGACAGAGTCATCCCTGGCCCCAAATTCCTACCTTCATACCTTTATTCTATATAGGTATATATGTTCTAATATATACTTATATTCTATAGGAATATACCTATATTCCCCACCAACTCTGCTACCTCTACCTCACTAGATATAGATATAGGGATAGGGACTGGACCTGTGATTTCACTGGAATTTTCAGATGAGAAAAATCCTTTACCAATGTATATCAACAGCTACTCTATAACTCCCAGTCTTAGAGAATTGTCCAGGACACTAAGAAGTTAAGTGATATGTAATGGCCTAGGGCCATGTTAGAGACAGAGCTTGAAGGACCAGCCTTCCTTCCACTGCATTACATTGCCTCTAAGTAGAGATAAAGATAAAGATGGAGATCAGAGAGATAGTGGTGATAGAGACTGAAATATCTGCCAGTCACAACAACGAAACCCCCAAGTTTCGGTGTTCAGTTCTGGTTATCACAAAACAACAACAACCACCTTGCTGCTATCTCCCCATATCAGTGTCAATTATCATTATTATTAACATAACCATGTGGATAGTCAAGCTTTTAAACCAAAACTTTTGGGACACCCATGTAGGTGTAAATTCGCTTTCCTAAGGTAAATGAGAGATGACCCTGACTTTTAGAGGAGCCAACAAATGTCAAAACCTTAAAATGACTTACTTATATAGAATAGATACTGTTTCTTAGTATCACAGAATTTCACTCACCAAACCCTTCTCATCAGGACGGTGGGAAAGTCCAGGGTTTTTCCTTTTTGGGGTCTAGGTCCCATCCTCATCACTACTACTACTATTACTACCATTACTACTACTACTACTACTACTACTACTACTACTACTACTACTACTA
>NW_020954603.1:12054046-12071576 GCF_900497805.2 Vombatus ursinus | reverse complement strand
TACTACTACTACTACTACTACTACTACTACTACTACTACTACTACTACTACTACTACTACTACTACAACTGCTACTACCACTACTACTACTACTACTACTATTGCTGCTGCTACTACTGCTATTCTCCTTATCATATTTCTATATTGTATAATATTAATAGTAATTATTATTAGGGCATGCATCTATAAAGCACTTTAAGTTTTGCAAAGTGTTTTACAAATATAATCTCATTAAATTTTTAAAAAATTATATATATATAAAATCTCATTTATTCTAACAATGACCCTGGGAGGTAGATGCTATTATTATTAGCATTTGAAAGACAAACAATCATGGATATAGGCTAGGCTAGGGGAAGGGCAGGGGAACCATGATAACAATAGATAATAGACTGTCTCCTAGCCCTCCCCTATTCCCAGGGGGTAAAATGGCTCCCTCCAGCCAACCCCATTATTATTCCCTCTTTTCACAATAGGAGAAAGCGTTCCCATTAAAAATGCTGGTATGTTTGTGTGCATACAGTTGCTTTGGTACAAGCGGAAGGAATTTGCAGACGAGATGAATTGCACTGATCTGGGAGATGCCACAGTGATTGATGCTATTTAATATTTAAGGAAGACAGCCATTGGGGAGAAGGAGCGAGCTCAGCTAGCTGGTACTAAAAAGCAGAGACCTAAGGATTATATCATAGGCAAACATCTGTCCTCTCATTAGCATCACCAAGGCATGGTGACTGCATATTGTCCTTTGTGACCTCTTACCCCCTACAAGGATGCTTGTGCTTTATGTTTTAACCTGGTTTAATTCGCATAAATAAAAGACAGCTAAATGTTTCAGTGGATAGAGAACTGGGTCTGGAGTTAGGAAGACCTGAGTTCAAATCCAACCTCAGACATTTACTAGCTGTCTGACCCTGGGGAAGTCATTTAACCACTGTTTGCCTTAATCCACTGGAGAAGGAAATGGCAAACCACTCCAGTACCTTTGCCCACCCCCCCCAAAAAAAAACCAACCCATGGACAGTATGGTCCACAGGGTCATGAAGAATCCTATACAGCTGAACAACAAGACAGCAATTTGCATTTAAAAGTGTTGAGGGAGAAGGAAGTAAAGGGATTTATTTAAAGCATGATTTTTTGGAAACACTTCATCCTCCTAGAAATGACACTAGACCTTGCCTCTAAGGATGATCTTGGGCAGAGGAGGGAGAATTAGCGATGACTGAGGTTGAGCAGTCAATCATAATCTGTTGTGTGTGGAATAATAATAATAATTGTTGCTAATGTTCAGTCATTTTCAGTTGTGTCCAGCTCTTCATGACTCCATTTGGAGTTTTCTTGGTAAAGATGCTGGAGTGGTTTGCCATTTCCTTCTCCAGCCAATTTTACATATGGAGAACTGAGGCAAACAGGGTGAAGTGACTTGCCCCGGGTCATCCAACTAGTAAGTGTCTGAGACCGGATTTGAACTCAGGAAAATGAGTCTTCCTGACTCTAGGCTTGGCACACTCTATCCACTGCACCACGTAGCTGCCCAGAATAATAATAGTTAACATTTATCCAGCATTTAAATTCATAAAGCACTTTACATTTATGATTTCATTTCATAACAACACTATGAGGTAGGTACTGTTATTAGCCCCATTTCTATTGTTAAGAGAACTGAGGCTACGAAGCTAAGTGACTTAGCCAGGGTCACATAACTAGTAAGTGTCTGATGAAGGATTTGGGCTCAGGTCTTCCTGGCCCTAGAACCAGCACTTTATCCACTGCACCATCTAACAGCCTCTTAACACCATGATGGGCATTGGAGAGTCAAAGTTCATCTTGGATTTTTTTTAAGCCCAAGTTAAGATAGTCCCATCTCCTATCATTATTCTTATTTTTAATATAAAAGGATCAGCCAGGTTCGGGACTAGCAAGAATGAAGCAGGTATGAATGTTAATACTTTTCTTCCTACCCTGACTTTTTGAGCCGTTGGCTTCTTTCACAGCTCAGCTCAAACCCCACCTTCTGAAAGACGTCTTTTCTAGGAGCCCAGTTGCTATATCCTTTCCCTCTATGGTTATCTCCCATCTACTCTATACATCTTGTACATTTTCCCATTCCTATATATATATATCTGTACATAGCATACCTTCTGCACTTCCTCTCTCAACCTGGACTTCCACACCTGGACTGGGCTCTAGGAGTGCAATTCGCCCTGCTTTTTCCTCACCCATTCTGTTTTACTGGTTTTCTCCCTTCCTGGGATGTTCCCCCTCCTTGCCCCCTTTTCTTGGCAATCCTGGCTTTTCCAACCCTCTCCACAAACTGCCCTGCTTTCTCCCTCCCAACCTCCCCGACTACTCATGCTTTCCCTATGAAATTATGTTCCTAATCATTCAAGCTATTCAAAAGCATAATGAGACATCTTGGAAGCTCATAGATTTTGTTAGATCGTGCAATGAGCTAAAATGTTAGATTTTCCTCATTTTATTGGTGAGGAAATTGACATGTGAAATGACTTGCCCAGGGTCACCCAAGTCAGAAGTATCTGAGGCAGGATTCAATCAATCAGTTTAAAAAAAAAACCATTCACTAAGTGCCTACTATGTGCTTTGCTGTTATTTCATTTCAGCTGAGCCCAACTCTTTATGACTCCTTTTGAGGTCTTGGAAAAGATACTGGAGTGATTTGCTATTTCTTTCTCCAGTTCATGTTGTACAGATGAGGAAACTGAGGCACACAGGGTTAATAACTTGGCCACGGTCACATAGCTAGTAAGTATCTAAAGTTGGATTTGAGCTGGGACCTTCCTGACCCCAGGCTTGACACTCTATCCACTGCACCACCTAGTTGCCCCCTACCATATGCTAGGCACTGTCCTAAGCACTGAGGATACAAATACAAAAAACAAAAATCAGTCCCTGCTTTCAAGGAGCTTACAGTCTAATGGGGAGAGAGGAAACACCACATGAAAGAAAGCTGAAAAGCAGGGAGGGAGGGGGCATAATGGAGAAGTCAGAGACATCCCTGAGTAGTACAGCCTGATGAGAAATGTGATCCTCTAAGCTGAAGTCCCTCTTTAAATGGATGTTTTGGATTTCATGGCTCCACACTTCAATCAGAGAGGCACAGATTCAAATTCAGGTCTTCCTGTCTCTCAGGCCAACACTTTATTTCAGTATGCTGTTTGTTTTCATTTTTGTTTTGTTTTTGTTTTTGTTTTGGGGTTAAGTGACTTGCCCAGGGTCACACAGCCAGTAAGTGTCAAGTGTCTGAGGCCAGATTTGAACTCAAGTCCTCCTGACTCCCAGGCCAGAACTCTATCCACTTTGCCACCTACCTGCCCCATTTCAGTATGCTTTGGAATGCTTTTTTTTTTTTGGCTAGGTAATGGGGTTAAGTGACTTGCCCAGGGTCACACAGCTAGTAAGTGTTATGTGTCTGAGGCTAGATTTGAACTCGGGTCCTCCTGAATCCAGGGCCGGTGCTCTGTCCACTGCGCCACCTAGCTGCCCCTTCAGTATGCTTTGAATGAAGGTTGGAGAGTCACTTGCAAAGAAAATTCCTGTTCATCTGAGTTGCACTAGCTGTCCTCTGAGGTTGCTTCCAATCCTGAGACTGTAACCCTTCAACTAAGGTTCTCACCCCACACCACAGTCCTCTCTGACTGCGTCTCTGTCCTGGACACTGTCCCAATCTGCAGGTCCTTCTGCCTATGCAAAGCTCGGGCTTCAGGCCTGCTGGCTGAATTCTCTGAACCTCCCCTCTTGTCCTCACCTCCTACTGTTCTGAAGCCACAGTACTTTCAGTTACCCACACTACTTATACTTAAGCTATTTTTAGTGTCCTTTCTTTTAAGAAATTAAATCAGGGGAGCTTAATGAGCATACTTTTAAAACAAAGAAAAAGAAAAATTCACAGTAAATGCTGCAGAAAGCCATGGAATTGGCTGGCATGTCCCTCAAAACCAGCCATTTCCTTCTGCAATACAATAGTTTATTTTTGGACAACAGCCCCCACTCAGTATCTCACAAATGCTGCTCCAAAGTTCATCATGTACTAAAAAGAAAAGGAAGACTTTCCCCCCCAGCCTCAGATCAGTGTTGATGTCTCAGAGGGAGACTAGGAGAGAGTTCCAGAGAGAGGCAGTGGCAGGCTTGCCAGGGCTAACTGCTTATAGGGCCTTAAATGTGCCCATTTTTCTGCTTTACTCCTAATCAGTATGAAATAATCAGAGGTGAGACATTCGTTCAATTTCCCCACCATTTTTTGAAATAGATAGATATTTTATTTAATTTATATATTATATCATATTATATATATAGTTTATATATTATAGAACATGTATTTATATAACATATAATTTAATTTATTATTAATTAATATTATTTAATTTAGTATAATTTAATTTAAAGTAGAGAGATAACTGTAGACGTCGGAAGTTAAAGGTTTTAGCAATAAACCTTTCAGCAATTCACAACAAAGAACAACAGTCCACAAGCCTGAAGTCCTAAAATATGAAATTAAGTCACAAGCTATCCCAGTGCCTAGGCTAACTAAGGGATAGCAGCAGCTAGGGTCTGGTGGCCTGCTCTCCATGCTACCTGTCAAAGTATTCCAGAAGCTCTCCTGAGATCACGGTGGAACACTCATCTGCTAACACTAATCCAGAAATGTTCCAAAGTCTACTGATTAATCTCCCAGGTATGGCATGTGTGTTCCTGAGTCTTGACTCTGTGGATTTAGCAATAAATCCTCACAAGGTCAAAGTCTCAAGCATGCACGGCTTGACTGCTCATGAGCATGCAAAGTCTTCCTATCTAGATGTCCTTTGTAGCTGGGAGAGCCCAGAGAAGGTGATGCAGCTGCTCCTTGAATTAGCGATAATTCCATGACCCTAATAATCCCATCTAAGGCATGTTGATTCTCTAGGAATATTTTCTTTAGAATTTTGCTTTTAGGCCCAAGCTTCTCTTAGGTGTTCACCTCCTGTCTCCATATCTTTACACAGATTGTCCCCCATCCTTAGGATGCCTTTCTTCCTCCCCTTTATTTCTTGGACTCCCTAGCTCCATTCCAGGGTCAAGTCACAGAACCTTTGAACTTGGGTACTCTCTCACAGGGACGCAAACTGACGTGCAAATGACCCTCACTGAGGGCTGGGAGCACCCACAATGTGCTCCTTACAGTCCTTAATTTTTTTCAAGACTCAGCTCAGGTGACCCCACTGTATACAGAAGCTTATGACCTTAATTGTGTGTCTCCCTATTTCTTTTCCAGTTCTTCTTTCCCCTGGCTGCTCAAAGCATAAGTTTCAGTGACCCCCATTGCCTCTAGGAGCAAATGCAAATTCCTCTGTAAATATGAAACCTTTTACCCTCTGGCTCCTACTTATTTTTCCAGACTGAGTTCCTGTCATTCTTCACACACTCAACAGTCCAGACAAACTGTTCTACCTGCTGGCTCTCCTACAGTACTTCGTCTTCTCTCTCCATACTTTCACATGGGTTGGTACTCCTGTCCATGGAATGCATTTCCTCTCTCCTCTACCTCCTGAAAGCCCTGGTTCCATTCAGCTCAGGGACCACCTTTCTACCATAATTTAATCCTACTTCAATTGCCCTAACTAAAAACAGTATTGTTTTTCTGTTTCCATTCTGAAAGCCTTCATGTGCTGAGTGCCTATGGAATCAGAGGAATGAAGATTGAATGTGGCTCCCAAACTGAATTACATTTTTTCAGAAGTCATTTGACCAGGGTAGAATACAAGGAGATTGTCATCTATACACATACAGTCAGAGATACAGAGGGTCAGACTGTCCTGGCAGGAAGGTGAGACTCAGACAGGTCCTTGAGATAGTAGGTGCCCCATTGATTACAGAATGGCTGAACACATTGCAGCATGAGTGTAATGGAATGTTATTGTGATGTAACAAATTAAAAGAAATACAGGAAGAATTATATGAACTGATGCACAGAGAAAAAAACAGAACCAGAAGAATTTAAGTCAAATGAACAGATTACTAAAAGGAAGTTTAATTCTGAGTAGCTGAAAAACCAGTTATGGGGTGGAGCCAAGACTGTGGAGTAACAAGAAGTTCAGAGAGCTCTCCCTCAAAAACTTCTTGAAACAGAACTTTAAAATGCACCAGAAAAAAAAAAAAGCACCAGACCTAATACTGATTGGGATATCAAAGAAAAAAATCACAAAAAGTCCCTTTGCCAGCCCACATTGAGTGAGGGAGATAGACAGAGACACTGTGGACCCTGAGGATGGGCTGTAGCCAGGAGTGTAAGTGAAGCATTCTAGCACCTAGTCCCCCCTATTAACCATCCCCACCATGTATGTTGGGAAATGCATTGGCTGTGTAGAGTAAGGACAGGCCAGGTAAGAAAAGTTTGTCTTCTAAGCTCTTGATCCCACCTACTTTTCCACTCTTATTTCATATTACTCTCTGTTCTAGTCATATTGGCCTATTTGTTGTTCCCTGTACTTGGCACAGGCTGCCTCTCATAGCTTCTTTCCACTTCTTAGAATCATGGGCAGCTAGACTGGCACAGTTGTTAGAGTTCTCGGCCTAGAGTCAGAAAGAACTGAGTTCAAATCCATCCTTAGACACTTCTTAGCTGTGTGACCCTGGGTTAGTCACTTATCCTCTGTGTGTTTTAGTTTCCTCAACTGTAAAATAGAGATGAAAATAGTAGCCTACCTCCCCTAGGGTTGTAATGAGGATCAAATGAGATAGTATTTGTAAAGTGCTTGGCATAGTACCTGGCACATAGTAGGCATTTAATAAATGCCTTCCAACTCCAAATCTCTGATCTCATGTTCCTATGACTTAAAATCAACTTATATTAAAGCATCACTTATTTCAAGTGTTGTTGAAAATATAGAATCTCTGAGTTGGAAGACACCTCAGTGGTCCTCAAATTTAAGCTGGAACTCCCCTCTCCCCCAATCTTTCTGATCATTAAAAACTGCTTGAAGTCGTCCAATGCTGGGGAGCCACTATCTACCAAGGCAGCCCACTCTACTCTTGGATGGATAGTTCTCATTGGTAGAGTAGGTTTATTTTTGGTTTTGTTTTTCCCTTTATATAAGAGTTGAGGTGAGGGAAGCATTCACAGAGGACCAGCACTCTGGTGTGAGGGCTTGCTGGGCCCTTTTCAGGGCTGTTCATCCATCTTTGGTGTCTACCTGGTACCCAGCTCTCCCCTATGACTCCAAGAAGTTGTAGCATGTGCAGCAGCCACATCCCAATAAAACCATCTTGGGAGACAAGCTAAACTAGGTTGAGAGTAACCAACAGGCCTCATACTTGTCAGTGAATTGGGGGATGTCTACCCCAAGCATGTGAAGATTTCCCTGAAGAATGGGTGGATGAGAACTATTTGTTCCAACGGCCATGAAGTCAGCTGAAGCAGGTGCTGTGGAGCATTTAGAACTTGAGCAGACATTGAAGATGCCAAGGTTATCCACTGCATCCTGGGCCATCAACAGTCATCGTGGCTTTTGTCCTGCCACTGGATTTCGATGACTCTGAAAGAAAGAGTGAGGCTGATGACTTTGTGCAACTCCCCCTCACTTAAATCCAATTCACCCACAAATCAAGACATCAACCTGTGACATCTCAGGCCTCTTCTAAACGAAGAACCAACAACATATAACATATATGAAAGCTGAAATATCCTCTACGTCCTCAACCCATTTCTCCTAGCTTTACCCTTTGTCACCAAAGCAGATAAGTTAATCAACATAACCAATTAGAACACTTATTTATTATTATGTTTTAAAATTTTCTAGGTCACACTGCTATTTGGAGACGATAAATATAAACTTATACAAAGTTCCAGGACATGCTTCATCTAAGTTGATGAAGCTTCACCCATACACAGGCAGACTCCAGATGATTGCTCCTCCCACCTGTCCCTGCCGTATGTCCTCCCTCTACCTCACAGTCTTCTCCCTTCTTCCAGTTCAGCCACTGGGTCGTCTCAACTTGACACGTGATGATTCCAGCTCAGAACAATTTCTCTCTTCACAAATATAAGCAAAGTTGTGTGATCTCAACACAGGTAATGAAAGCAACATTCCAGGGACTCTTTTCTAGCATGCAGTAAAATTTATAGTTTTCTAACGACTTCTTTTTTATTAATCTATTGATGCATTAGTACATAAATTCGGCTTCCTGGGGCATAGTTTTCAGCAGCTGCCCAGTTGCTATTCCTGGCATTTTTGCCAATGGTGTTTTGTGTCTTTTGAAAGTTTCTACTGGAAAAACTATAATTAAGAGCCCCAACTTGCTAATTTATGTTATATCTGTGTGCCTTTACTCTAGCCAAATTAGAATATGTTGCAGTCTCATCACAAAACAAAGCTGTTCTGAGCTAAGGGATATTTTAAGGAAAAGTGAATGTTTAATCTGCTGTAACTTTTTTTTTTACTAGGCTGTGTTAGTTTGTTTAAATATTTCCCTTAAGGGGTTCATCATTTAGAACTTTGGAATCACTGTTTTGCAATTTGAGTTGCTTGTTAACACAACTCACTTTTTTTCCCCTTAAGGGAGACTTACAAAATAGTAATATTTTTCACTAAGGATTCCTTTTATGACCATTAACGATTAGGAACAAATCTTATGAGAGGCAGCAGACCTGGAATGCTCCAAGGTAGAAAGTATCATCAAAAAAGTACAAATAAGGAGAGGGACACAAAACCTTTTTCTTCCTAATTCTTGGGTGTTTTGGGGGTTTTTTTTTTTTGGATGGGGGCAGTAGTTTGTTTTTAATGAATGAAAAAGCATGTATTGTCAAATATGTCAAACACTGAGCTAAGCACTAGGGACACAAATACAAAAATTAAAACAATCCCTGCAGCTTACATTCTAATGCCGTGAGACTATATCTAGAGCAGTGAGAGACAGGGAAGGGTATTTTGGAAAGTTTCAGGGATGGCGAGTGTGGCAACAGGGGAGTAGATTGATATTCCCTTCCCAGTAGCAATGGCAGCATTGATGTGATTATGGTTCCAGAGCTAGAGGAATTGTGAGGGAAGGGAGGGGAGAAGGTAGATATGCTGGCAGGGCAAATGGTGAGAAGATCATAGATTAAGAGCTGAAAAAGATGGAATTGGTCATCTAGTTTAACTGGCAAGTGAGAAAACTGAGGCAAGTTAAATGTGACCCGAGGTCACACACGTAAGAAATGTGAGAGGTGGGATTTGAACTGAAGTTCTCTAGGAAGCTGGGGCTGCTTTAGATGTCGTGAACCACACAAGGCTCTCACTAATCAGGTCATTGGGGATCCCAGGGTGAAAGTTCTGGAGCAGAAAGGGTTAAGTCCTCCAGGGCATGATCTCTGAACCAGACAGCCAGGCAGCTGACAAGATGGGAGGGAGTAGACAGTGTAGGGGATGTGAAGTTGGGGAGAAAGGGCTCAGATCCTGTATCTGGACACTTACTTGTGAATCTATAGATAAGTCATTTAAACTGAGCCTTGTTTTCCCCAACTGTAAAATAAAAATAATTATACCTATACCACCTACCTCAAAAAATTGTTCTATGGTTCAAATATGATGTTGTATGCAAAGTGCTTGGCCAACTTTAAAAACACTGTACAAATTCCACGTAAAAATTATTATCCATTTACTCACATTTTCAAATACATTAGAGCAGGGATTCTTAACCAAGTGTCCATGAACTTGTCTTTTGAAAAGAAAATATTTTGATAACTATTTCAATATAACTGGTTTCCCTTTTGATCCTGTGCACTTTATTGTATGGATTTTGATATATTATTTTAAGAATGGGTCCATAGGCTTTTGGAGAAGGAAATGGCAAACTGCTCTAGTGTCTTTGCCCAGAAAACCCCAAATTGGGTCATGAAGAGTCAGACATGACTGAAAAACAACTCAACAACAATAACAATAACCATTGGCTTTCCCTTCAGAGTTCCTCACTGACCCTGTTATTCATGAATTATACATGGGATACTTGACAGAAGGACAGCATGGAAGGGCCAAAAGATAGCTGACTTCAGAGTCAGCAAGACCTGGTTTTCGGGTACTGCCTCTGACATATATTGACTATATGATGCTGGCTAACGCAATTACCCTCTCCGTACTCTGGTCAGCTCTCTACTATTCAACGTATAGAGAAGAGGCTGACCTGCTTGGTAGAGAGAGTTCCTCACTTGGGGATCCCTTATACTAATAAAATCAGGGATCTAGTCCCTATTCTAGAACATGGGGTGGGGTGTGTGTGTGTGTGTGTGTGTGAATATATCACTCTTGGGTTACAAATTAAGGGGTATTCTTTCACTTTAAGTGGCCACTCTCCCCTTGAAACATCACTGTGATATTTTGAGAGATCCATTTCATCAAGCATCCCCGCATGACCTCTGTGTTGCTTTCTAGTTCTAGAACTCTGATCTCATGATCCTTCTGTGTCACCAATGTATGATTGCTGGCCCTGGTCTCTGCTATCCTTCCTCATAAGATAGGTGAGAAAAGCTCAGTATTTCTTTTTTATTTTTGAAAAAAGTTTATTGATGCCTTTTGTTTTATATTAATAATTTCTGTAACTATCCCCCCTTCTCTCATCTCTACACCAAACTCCTTGCAATTAAGAAAAATAATTTATCAAAAACACCTGGAAGATTGCATTTGAAAATATATGTGACATTCTACCCTAGTAGCTCTTAGTTTTTTTGCCATGGAGGTGGGGTGGATGATGTTTCTTGTAGAAAGTCAGTATTTCTTCATAATCTATTTTTTTTTCAACTTCACAATCTTAATGACTAAATTCATCAGAAAATGATTAAATTACCTGTGACACTTGAGTTCTTGCATGTTTAAGTCATTTAGCTTATAGAAAGCCTCAAGTAAACTTCCGTTTTCAGTCTACATTCTTCATAAATGATCAAGAAAAAAGGACAAATGGGCAGACAAATGGACTAAGAAGCAAAATGTCCTACTGAGTCTCCCTCTTGAACTTCCATGGTGGTCAATGTCATGTTGCCCCACCAGTTCATGTTTTCCTGGACTTAGGCGCTGGACTTAAGAGGTAAGAGATCTGAGTTAAATTTTGGCTCTAACACTCCGATAACATGGAGTAGAAATGTTTTAGACAGCAATTTGTCTGAAAAAGATCTTGGGGTATTAGTGAACTGCAAGCCCAATTTGAGCCAGCAACATGTTCTAACAAAGCTAACATGAGCCATTAAGAGAGGCAGAGCCTTCAAGAATAAAGAGGCGATCACCACTCTGAACTCTGCCCTGCTCAGACCACATAAGGGGTGTCATGTTCTGTTTGGGAAACCACTGTGAAGGGAGAACATTGATGAACTGGAGAACATGGATGAAGGCAACCAGTAGGGAGGAGGGCTATGGTTGAGTCCATATTATATAAGGACTGGGTGGAAGAACTGCAGAAGGTTTGGAGGAGAGGGAGGACATGCTCTCATAGTCTTCAAGCACTTAAAGGACTGTCATATGAAAGAGGGATTAGACTTACTGTTTGGCCCCAGTGAACAGAACTGGGAACAATGAATGGAAGTCGAAGAGTCAAGTTTACACTTAATTTCAGTGGAGCTTTTCAAACAGAGACTAGGTGACCACTTGTGAGCAATGTCCTAATGGAGTTGGGTGAGGATGGTGGTAGACTGGATTAGATGGTAAGTGAGGTGGGCCCCTTTCATTCCCAATTTCTATAAATCTGTGGCCTTCTCAACTCTAAAATGGGACACCTGCTCTGTATACACTGCAGGGCTAGTGTGTGGATCAAATCAGTTGAATGAAGTGATCCATGTGAAAGGATTGGGTTTTTTTTTAGTGCTATATTGAAGGTTCAATTTCAATAATTCAGTTCAATAAATTTATTAAGTACCTACTATGTGCCAGGCACTGTGCTAAGTGTTAAGGATGCGAATAAGAAAAGGAGATAGTTCCTGCCCTCAAGCTTATGGAGAAAGAGGACAGCACACAAAGAAAGCTGAAAACTGAGGAGTGGGGGGACCAGAGCATACCTGGCTCAGGGAACATGCATGTTGTTCCATGGAGTTAAAGTTAAGCAGGGCAGCAAATGGAAAATGGAGTTACCAGAAAGGTTGTGAGCCCTCTATAGAGGAAGGCTTTGGGAGTTTAGTGTCCCACCTTCCAGCCCTTTACTCTGAGACGAGAGACAACTGAGGGTGAATTGAGAAAGCGTAGTGTCCCAAAACCTGAGTCATTCTTCATGGTGATCAGCTTGAGAGGGGACTTTGGAGAAGGTTGTTCTGTGAAGTTGAAGCCAAGCCAAGCAGCTGATGGAAAATAGAATGTATGGAAAATGGTGCTACCATTGTTGACATGAAGCTATCATTATTCATGATGCTTCCAGGCTTTCATTCTTAAAAAACAAAACAAAACAGGGAATTTTGATATAATTTATATTGAAAGGTTAAAAATTTCTAGACTTTGCTTTGCATTCAATGTAAAGATGACTACATCACAGTCTATTTGCTGATATATACCATGTCTCTGAATTGAACCTTTGTTGACTACCCCCGATTAGTTGAGATGGTGTGAGATCCCTCACATAGTGGAAAGAGTACCGGATTCAAGGGCAGACTGGAGCCTGCTCAAATCAATTTGAGAGCTGACTGTTAAATTTCATGGTACCTCAGAAATCAGCTAACACTACAAATTAGTGCTTGGCTTATTTTGCTATTGTTGTTGATGATGATTGACTAGACTTCTGAATGTGATGGAAAAAATTCTAGTAATGTAGATTTAACTTAAAAGTGTGTTGAGTTAATCCCCTCCTCCCCCAAAAGCCAGTTGTAAAATATTTTCCAGTATGTCCCTGAGTGGATGTGGCATCACAAGACCCACTCCATTCCCCACCAAGTCTAAAATTACTCTCCTCCTCAAGAGACCTGGACAGCCTCTATGATTAAAATACGTCCCTGGGTTGGTCTTCAAAGGGAGGAGAGGTAAACATTTGTTCTCTGCCAGCAGCTATTTCTCCCAACAGGCACATGGAGCTCTGTTGCTACTTTCTTATAATCCAGGAAGGAGCTCTGACTCCTTCTAACTATAGTCACTATTTTGTGCTCCTGGTAGTTCGTTATTCTAAGATCTACCCAAGCAATGGGCCAGAGAGGAATGACTTTACTGACTCCTTGGCTGAGAAAATTCCAATTCATTGATGACTTCAGATCAGGAAGCCTACAGCCTTTTTGCAACATTCTATTCTTTTATAGCAGGGCCCCAAGTCCTACCCTATACAAAAAGAGTTTCCTCAAGGAGCTGTGATAACATATTCCTTCACCCTACTTGAATGAATCTCCATTTCCTACTCCTAGCCAAATTGAGGTGAGATTACCCTACATGTCTCCTTCTTGCCCCAGTACCAAAAAGTGTCTCCTCTCACGCCAGCATGTTGGAGGATTTCGGCAGTTGGAAAGGCACTCATGCTTTCTTTCTTTTTGCCTTTCACCCTTCTCCTGGGCAGTCACTGCCAGCACAAGACCCAGGTGACTCAGGAGAAGAGCCAACTTACCACAAGGGTGACGATTTGTGAATTTGCTCCATTTAAATAAACCCCTCCAAATGACAAATCATACACTGGTACACTTTACAACATGATTCTTTTCCTTCCAAAAGGACTTATCTCAGAATTCCCAGAAAGCTCTTTTTATTCAAAAATAATTCAATTTATAAGAATTAATTTCCACCAGGAAAATGTGGGTGGCGTGAAACAGTGTCTAAAACAGTACCTACCTTTCCTGGTCTTTGCTGATCCCTCATCATTTTATAATATAGAATGATAACACTTAGAAAAGGTTGTAGAACCCATAGTTTCTGGTGTCTTTCAGATCTAAGTAGGAGAAATGAAATCTTTCCACAAAGCCCTCTTCTGTCCTTCTTCTCTGGACTTGTCTCAAGCAGCTATAATCTCCCCTGTTTTTCATGTTTTTGGCTCCGGTGCTCTATGAAACACAAGTGCTGCCTTCTAGGGCTGTATTCTTATCCCAGCTTTAAACCATTGTATCCCTGTGCCCTTCCCTGGGCATTGTGGTACAGTGGAAAGATGCCCTGGACTCCAGTGGGAATCCTCTACCGCCACTCACTCACTAGTTATGTGACAATGAGAGTATGATGCCACCCCCTCCTGCCTCAGTTTACTCACCTATAAAATGGGAATAATAATTGCTGCACTACCTATCTGACAAAGTGGTCATGAGGAAAGTGCTTTATGGATGTGATTTATTACTATTATATATTAAAGCTGTTTTAACCTTGCAACTTTTTCCTTTTTATTTTTTTTTACTTTGTTCATAAAACTTCCAAATTTTTCTGAATTAGCTCATTCCGTCTTTCTTCTGCTGGTTTTCTTTTCATTCTTTTACTTTGAACCTTTGAAGCCTGAGTTCAAAATTAAAAACTGAAAGGGCTGATTGTTCTTTTACTACTTAAAAAGAAAAAAAGTGAGCCAGGGAGAGGCAAAATATAGACCCTTTTTTTTTTTTAATGTGAAAAATTAAGTACAAAGAGAGGGGGAATCCCACATAAACATTCTCAAATATCATAGCAAATCGTATTAACACATTTCAAAACTGTTGGAGACACTCACTTGAGACAGAAAGCTTGAGGAGGTGTGGGGAGCATGACACACTTTTTAATTTTTTTAATCTCAAGACTAAGTCAGGGAGGGGAGGGTAAGTTAGGTTCATAAAGTCTTGGAGCTGGAACCCAACACAGTCTTGAATCCTACTCCAAGCTGGAATACTCTAAAAAAATTGAGGCATATTCTGTTTCACCCTGGAAGGCAGACCCAGGAATAATGGGTGCAAGTTGCTAATTTAGACTGGGAGCTATCCCAAAGTACAATGGAATGAGTGCCTCTGGAAACTGTGGGCTCCTCACCAGATATTTCTAAGTTGAAGCTGGATGATGATTTGACACGGATGTTAATTCCTCTTCAGGTATTAGTGGGACAAGATGACCTCTGAAATCCAGGAGCAGTAGCCACCCAGCTTCTGCTTAAACACTTTTAGTGGTGGAGCGCTCACTCCCTCTCTCAGCAGCTCATTCCATTTCAGGACAGCTCCATTAGAATGTTTTGAAGCTGGAATCAGTTTCCTTAAATTCCACCTATTCTCTAGAACTGCACAGATTTTAAGTTCCTCTGATAGACCAACTGCTCCTGGTCTAGTGTGTTAACATCCACCTGGAAATCATTTAAATCCAAGACTGGGGAGAGCAAAAGACATTTCTGGGAGAAGATCTAACCAGATAAGCTCAGATATCAGGAAAGTCCAAAGAGAAAAGTTCAACAATTTGGAGCAACAAGGACTTAGAAAGCCCCCAACAAAGAGATGGGAAGCAATATATGAAAATCAGTCAGTGAACTGGCCGGGCTTGGTCCAAAGGGTAGAAAAGAGATTTGGGGGCAGAGAAAACTTAGTTTATGTCTCAACAGTGACGTGCTTTCCTCATTCAGAAACTTTTCAGGCTTTGATCAGAATTGACCAACACCATTATCATTTGGATATCTATACCTCCTCAGGGACAGGATACATACAAACAACCCTTTAGATATTTGAAGACAATAACTATGTTCCCTTTGAATTTTCTCTTTTTCAGGCCAAGTATCTCAAGTTCCTTCAAGTGGGGGTCTTCATGGGACATTTTATAGCCCCTTCACCATGGTGGCATTTACCTTTACTTAGCTGAGGTCGCTCTTGAGGTGCCCAGGACTCCAGGTAAGGTCTGATCAGCACAGAGTACAGTGGAGCAGTTAGCTTACTGATTCTGGGCAATCTGCTTTGGTTAACGCATTGAAAGTTTGCATTAGCTTTGGAGGGAAGGAGGTAAAACAGAAACAGTATAGTACCATGAAGAATGCTTCCTCCAAGCTTGACAGAGTTACCCTCTGGGGTGTGCCTTCTTCCAGCCATCTTGGAACCTGGAACTGTGCTGTCTCTATTATCTAGTACTCTGAAATTCTCCTTTAAGCTTATAACAGTAAATAGAAAAGAAATGGAATGAATTTGCCATATTTCTATAGCCATCTATTCTCATCAACAATAAAATCATAATATTTGCATTCTTAACATCTCACTACTAAGTGGAAATGATGTTCAAGAAGACAGGGTCAAATCTGAACTAGAGGCAACATAATTTTAAAGATACTCAAGGATACTTAAAAAAAGATTTCTCAAGTAAAATGAAAGAACAAAAAGAATAATAATTGGTATGTTTACTTAAAAGGCAACTGAAAAGACATTTGTATTTATCAATCTATCTGCTTGCTTTCTCATTTCAATAAAATCTTTAGTAGAATGGATGAAGGTTCTCCTTGATGAAAATATGAGGAGGCATGTAAGTGGACAGAGTCCTGGACTTGGAGTCAGAAATAACTAAGTTCAAATCTTGCCTCCAACGCTTAATAACAGTATGATCCTGAACAAATCACTTAACCTTTCTCAACTCAGTTTCCTCATCGGTAAAATGGGAATAACAATATTGATTTGAAGATCAGATAACATATGTAGAGTCCTTTGCTAATTTTGAAGCACTCTACAAATGCTAGCTATTTTTATTTTTTAATTATCTTTTTTCTTAATTACATGTAAAAACAATTAACATTCGTTTTTAAAAATTTTGAGTTCCAAATTCCCTATCTCCCTCCCCTCCTCCCTCCTTCAGAAGGCAATTTTATAGATTATGTATGTTCAGTCATGCAAAATATATTTCCACATTTTGCTATTCTTTTAAAAAGAAAATATGAGGAAATTCTTTCACAGATGATTCTTTATAGCTGACCACCTCTTCATGGGCCCTCAACTGACTGAGAAATGCAGAAAATGCAAAATCCTGTCATGTCTATGGCTTCTTGATTTTAAACAAAAGCGTTTGAAATTCAGTAAATCAATATCATCTTAAAGGCACTCT
This sequence comes from Vombatus ursinus, assembly GCF_900497805.2. Lineage (NCBI taxonomy): Eukaryota > Metazoa > Chordata > Mammalia > Diprotodontia > Vombatidae > Vombatus > Vombatus ursinus. Next base: position 12,054,651 of record NW_020954603.1, on the reverse strand, counting down.
TCCAATAAGATATTAACCATGGAGATGCAAAGATCTCAAGATTCCTGCCTAAGTCTCTAGTCTATGGCTCCTTGGGGAATGGCTTATTATTACATTTTTAAAGAATCTTTCCTTTGTTCCTATGTGGACAAGGATAGTAGCTACACTAACCCAGATTACAGCCCTTTATGACTAATAGATGGTTTTAATTCATCACCCTGCAGCTATCCTGCTGGTGGGCTTCTGTGACCTTAGGATATTGGTTGTCCCTGGTCCTAATATTCAGTTTATCACTAGATTGCCAGAGACTTTCTGGTGACACAAAGGGCCAAAGTACATTTGGGATGATTTTCTCACAATCTTGGCTCATACACACAGCTCAGGAAATAGGCATTAGGAATATATGTATGCCCAATATCCCATAGTATACTGAGACCAACTCTCCATTTTTGCAAGCATATGGTTCATAATACTATGAGACACACAGTTCATAATACTATGAGACACACAGTTCATGATACTATCAGACACGCAGTTCATGATACTATCAGACACGCAGTTCATGATACTATCAGACACGCAGTTCATGATACTATCAGACACGCAGTTCATGATACTATCAGACA
>NW_020954603.1:11997125-12054036 GCF_900497805.2 Vombatus ursinus | reverse complement strand
GCAGTTCATGATACTATCAGACACGCAGTTCATGATACTATCAGACATGCAGTTCATGATATTATCAGACACGCAGTTCATGATACTATCAGACATTTTAAGAAAAGGAGAACTCCTGTCTGTGTTATCTGGAATAATTTACTCTGGTTGTATATTCATTATCAAAAATGCACTTTGCCTAAGAGAATGAATTGCCAAATGTGCAAAATGCTTATAATTCTTTATAAAACTGTTGGTTATTATCCATTCTTATCTGTAAGTTATTGCATGCTGCTCATGTTTGTTTTTGTTATATACAACTTGTACTTCTGGAACTTGTGGCTATGAATTTGCAACTGAAATTTGTTGATTTTAAAAACATGAATCAAAAGAGCTTTATTTTCAAAGATGTGCTATCCATACTCATTAAGGCTAAATTAAGATGGGCAAGGTGACAGCCAACACTGTTTGACCAGAATGGAAAACTTTTAATAAGTTCAACCTGGCAGGATTCTTTTGTTTTGTTTTGGGGGGGAAGGCAATGGGGATTAAGTGACTTGCCCAGAGTCACACAGCTAGTAAGTGTTATGTGTCTGGGGTCACATTTGAACTCTGGTCCTCCTGACTCCAAGGCTGGTGCTCTATCCACTGTGCCACCTAGTTGCCCGCAACTTGGCAAGATTCTTAGAGTGTATCTACCTTCAAAGATGACAAGTGGAAATATGCATAGTACCATCTTACATATATGTATATGAGTATATATGTGTATGTTTATAGAGATCTAGGTATATATATGTTTATACACACACATATATCCGAGTTTAATTGTAGCCTTCTCTAGGGTGGAAGGGGAGGGGGAGAAAAAATAAAGTAAAAAGTGCACAGCAGAGAACAAAGAAAACTTAGAAGGAAGCAAAGAAAAGCTCGGTAGCTTTGAAAATAATGTGTAGTATTTATGATATAGATTTTCTTGAAATGGAAATTTATTGTTTTATATTGGACTCTCTCTTATATTCCGCTGAGTACATGGAAATATTTTGTTTTGTATTTGAGTTTAAAGTGAATAAAAGTTTTACAAAAAAACCTCGAGTATAATTTACAGTCAGAATTTAACACACATAGAACAAATCCATTCCTCCCAATGATGCACAGAGCTGCCAATCAATTACAGATCCTAACGATGGCATAATGGTGGTCCTTTTCTTAGTACTGGGGCCAGGGGCGGCCAGGCATGCTTTCTATGCAGTTCTGAGCCACTCCCAGGCATTGCTTTGTTCCAGCTCTTGGTCACTGCAGCAGTAGCCTCTCAGCATTTTTGGTCCGGCAAGTTCAAAGCCCCAAGAAAAGCAATTCGTTTCCCTTACCATATTGACGACAATAGAGAAGGCCTTCAGTGTTTTCCCTGTCTGGCAGAGGATCCAGTTCTCCCTGAGTCACAGCTTCTGTGACATTCTACTGGGATGGGAACTTCCTCTTAGAGGGCCTATTTCTCTTTTCGTCCTGCTGACTTCTCCAAAAAGTTTCCAACATATCCCTATGGGAAGCAATTACAAAAAGTTGATTCCCCTTCTCCCCAGATATCTGAAAGGGAGAGGGATGGACTGAAGGAAAATTCAGTTATAAAGGAGATAATAAAGCAACTCAAACCTCTTGTCTCTTCTCTTCCTCTGAATGAGTGGTTCTTAACATATATGTGAAATGGACCTCTTCGGCACTCTGGGGAAATCTACGGACCCTTTTTCAGAATGATTTAAAGTTCATAAAACAGAATATATGAGATTACAAAGAAATCAATTTTATTGAAAGCTATCAAAATATTAACCTAAAAACTCAAGGCTCCTCTACCTCAGGTCAAAAATCCTGTCCTAAAATATTAAAAACATTTTCATGAAAGGGATTATTCAAATCATACTAGACTACTAGCAACTTTTGAGTATTATTAGGTGCTATACCATAAGGTGGAGAGGGACCTATATAACCCTGGGCAAATCACTTAACCAGCATGCCTGAGTTTTGTCCTCTCTAAAATTTGGGGGTTTGGCTTGATGACTTCTGGGGGCCCTTCCAGCTCGAGATCCATGACTATGATTTTGAGTCTTTCAGTATGCCCCGGGGCTAATAGGACTTCATTCAATCAAAGAGGGGTGGGGAATGAGGCCAGGACTAGTTACAGTGTGGGAGTTTAGGCTATTAGATGAACACTCTCATTTTGGAAGACTCCTGAGGACCTGTCCGATGAAAATTACTGTAATTAGTTCTGCAGGAAAAAAAGAAAAAGAAAATATTTCTTTTCTCGTTCTCTCCTTCACTTCTCTCCCACAAAGAAGGGGAAAAGGGAATACCAGAGGAGCTTCAATCATTTAACAAAAAATAAGATGAATTGTTATGGAGGTTATCATTCTAGAAAATCAGCCCCAATTATCATAGGATTATGGATCTAGACCTAGAAAGGGGGAATATCTAGTTCAACTCCCTTCATTTTACGGAAGAGGAAACTGAGGCCCAGGGAGGCTGCATCAGCCTAAAGTAATCTGGGTTAGTTAGGCAGCTCAGTTACCCTCAGCTGAAGACACGAGACTTTTGCTGGAGAAAATGGGTGAGAGAGTAACAGACTAGGCCTAGATCAGAAGAAACATCAGTCGCCCTGAACCTCAGATAATAAACTGAGCAAAAAGGGTAAGAAAGAAAAAATGCGGGTGGTCAGATATTAATCTAGCAACTGGACTAGCTGATGGGCAATCTCCGTTGAGGGGGATGGGAGTTGCGTAACTGCCTTCCCTGTGTATCTGTCCTACCCCTGCACTGCACGCACAGCTGTTTCACTGGGTACATTTGGGGGGCCTCGAACCCGAGACTCTCAGGTCCCTCTGCCTCGGCTGACGACCAGTACGTGAGAGGGCCCCGGCCCAGGTGGGCGCGCAAGGAGGACGACACTGACCGCGGGATCCAGGCCTGCTGCACCTGCCGGAGGCGGGGGAGAGGACGGCTCGCAGCCCGCGCTCTCCCCACGCGCGGGGCGTGTGCGTACTGCGTGTCAGTGCGAGCGGGGCCCTGAGCCCCGCGGTCCCGGCGGAGGGCCGGGGAACGGGGAGGGGCCGGCCGGCTAGAGCTCGCTCGCAATCACATGGGGGCCTCGGGCAGCTCCATTGGCTGCAGCCGGGCCAGTCGCGGCGCTCGCCGGCTGCGGTTGGTCCCGAGGCTGCAGCGCCAGCACCGGCCCCGGAGTCCATGTTACGCTTTGTCTAATTCCCCTCGTTACAGAGTCATGTGCTGCTGCTCCCGCCGCCGCCGCCGTCGCCCCCGCCGGTGCCCCGGCTCCTCCGCCGCGCGTCCGGCTGGCAGCCGCGGGAGGGGCCGCGGGAGCAGGGTCCAGGGCGCCGTGCCGCGCCCCCGCCAGCCCCGCGCGCCCCGGGCCAGCCGCGCCGCCGCCCCCCGCAGGTGATGCCGCCGCCGCTCCGCCAGGTGGGTCCCGCCGTCTCCCGGCCGACGGGGAGCCCCCGGGGGAGGGGGCGCGCTGGCACCCTCTCCTGCCCCCCGCTGCTCTCCCCCTCTGTGCGCGCAGTGCTGCGGGCCGTGTACTGGGGCTGCCCCTCCAGTGGGGGGCCCGGGATCGGGGTGGGCCGAGCAGGGCGCTGCGGCTGCGGGTTGCAAGGCGATTGCGGGCTAGACGGCTCCCACTCTTTCTCTTTCCTTCCGTCCGTCCGTCCGTCCGTCCGTCAGTCGGTCCTTCCTTCCTTCCTTCCTACCCTCCCGCCCCTTTCCCGTTTCTCCTCCCTCTCCACGGTCACAGGACTGCGAGCCCAGGACACGGCTCCGCACGGGGCTGGACTGGCTGCGTGGGGGCGCACTGTCTTTTGGCTCCTGCCCCGCGCCGTGAGCGCGCCCCACTCCTCCAGACCCGCCCCAGTGCCCAGGCTTATTCAGCAGTGCCAGCGAGGCCCCGCCCGCCGAACCTCACCGGGGGAGGGGGCGGGCGGGGCTGGGAGTCTGCTTGGCCGGGCTCCAGGGAGGTGAGAGCCAGCGCTCCGCCTCCAGCGCCAGGGGAGGGGGGGGCCAGCAGGTGCTGGGCCACCTCCGGTTGGGCACCGGTATAATCCGCTTCTAGCTCGCCTCGAGGCGTGGGCATTTGGGATCGTGACTTCTCCGGCTTGAATCCTGCATGGGGGGGGGGACCTGAAAGGAAGAGCATTCGTGTAGCCAGCCGCCAGAGGGTTCTCACACTCCAACCAAGTATTCAAGGGTTAATAGGGGACACTTTCCTCGCTGCCACCCCCTTTTATGGTCCCCACTGCCCTAGAAAAAGGAGTTGTTTGGTTTCTTCCCTAGAGCCATCTCTAGTGGAGAGGAGCTGCGGCAGGTCGTGGGGAGGAGAGGTAGGTTCTGGTTGGAGGGGGAAAGATGGGGTGGGGGGGGGCCAGTTGCTGGGGACCATTGTATGCTGAGGAGCATTGAGGGGATGAGGATAAAGTGGAAAGTGGGGTGGGGAGATAAAAAGCAGTAAGTGGCAAAAGCGATGGATGAGTTGAGGTGTTAGCATGACCCTAATCTAACCATCAATTGGGACCAACTTGGAGTGAACTGGGATTAGTGTCATTTTTGACAACTGTGCCCTGTCAGATTTTGTCCATCCCAGACCCAGAGCCGTCCCCCCTTGTGATTTTGGAATTGTGGTTAGGGTTCTAGTGGGCAGAAAATACTTGGTGATGATTCTATAGGGATCTGTACTGGAGAGACACGTCTTGAGGTACCATTGGTAGCAGTATTTAAGGTAACATGAAATGACACTCACCAAGGAGCTTGGGTGTACTAGGCCTTAGATAAACTCCTTCCCAGCAGTTCTGGCAACAGCTGAATTCTATTTCCCCCCTAAACACCCAAGTGCCCTTTCAAATGCCAAGAATAATAGTGATTCAGAGCTTCCCTGCCTGGAGTGGACAAGCAGCCCTCTGGTTCTTACCTACTTCGGTGAAAAGTCTTCCACCCCAAGCAGTAGAAGGCTATGGCTAAGGTGAATCTAGAAATTGAATTCTAGTGTTTCTGCCTGTATTCTTTGCCCAGCTGTTCAGGAATGCTCTCCAGTCTGCAGGATTAATTTTAATTTTGTCACTGGTGTTGAAAATCTCCAGTTGTATATCAATTTTATATCATCTCCCCCCACTTAACCTTAAGTGTTCTTATATTTATGTAGGTGGTACCTGTATCTTGTTGGCCTCAATCTAGTAGATTAGAAGACTGGAGGCTTTACACTGTCTGTAGGTGAGCTGATGCTGTGGGACTCTTCTGACAAGCCAGGCTCTGTGTCCTGTGACAGCACAGTAGCCAGACTGTTCATTTAAAAAATCCTGTGATATTTTCTAATTGGGGGGGGCATTTCCCTTCCCTCATGCTATATTCTATTAGAGGGTTTTTTTTAAAAAGTTGATTTCAGAAGATTTTTGCTTTTCTGCCTTCAGATTCAAGTAGCATTTCAGTTAAAGGTGGTGTGTGTGTGTGTGTGTGTGTGTGTGTGGTGTGTGTGTATGTGTATTTAAAATTGGCAAGACTCAACAGTTCTAGAGAGCAATTGACGCTGACCATGGAAAAACAGATTTTTTAAAAAGTTCCAAGTTGTACTTAAAAAATACAAAAAGACCAGTTGATATTAGAAGTATGGGGATTTCTGGTATTTATGATTGTTGCGATTATGCAACATTTTCAGAGCAGCTGGTCAACAACATTTGTTCAGTTGCCAGCAATGTGGGGAATGCTAAACTAAGAGTGGCCTGTGAGAAGTTTAAAAAGAAGCAGTTAGGCTGTCCAGGAAGGCGTCCTAGTGAGCACACCCACAACAGGGACAGTCAGGTGAAATTGGCCACGGCAGTGTTGGAGGGACTTGGGTGCTTGGGCCTAGGCAGAGACCAACGACCATTAGGCAGGTTAAGTCTTGCTTCCATTTTTAATATAGGAAAAAGATTGGGTGAGCTTGAAAGGAAAGGCATCCCACACAGAGAGGATGGCATGTGCTAACCCTCTGAAGGGAGCCATGTGTAAGCAATAGTAATAAGAGCCTGCATTTATGTAACACTCTGTTACAAAGCACCTGATGTTATCACATGGTCCTCTCACACACCCCTGTGAAGAAGGCTGGGCAGGTTACATTATCCCCCTCCCTCCCAAGCCCTCCTCCATTTTACCCATGGGGAAACTGAGTTTCAGAGTTAAATAATTTGAGTTCACTTAGCTAGTAAGTGGCAGGTCTCAGAATTAAAACTGGGTCTTCTGATAAGGAATTCTTTATGTGACAGCTAGGTGGCAGAGTGGATAGGATGCCAGCGCTGAACTCAGGAAGACTCATTTTTGTGAGTTCAAATCCGGTCTCAGACATTTCCTAGCTGTGTGACCCTGGGCAAGTCACTTAACCCTGTTTGCCTCAGTTTCCTCATCTGTAAAATGAGCTGGAGGTAGAAATGGCAAACCACTCCAGTATCTTTGCTAAGAAAACCCCAAATGGGGTCACAAAGAGTCAGACATGACTGAAATGACTGAACAGCAAACGTTTCCTGATCCACTGTGCTGACTCAGAGAACAGTAAGTAGATTTGTTTGATGTATGTATGTGGAGCATGAAAGGTGTAGGTGTTCAGTGGGTGTGGGGAGCTCTCCCTAAATGCAGAGAAGGCCTACCCCTATAGCTTAATAGATACTTAGGGTTGATGTGATTTCCTATCTTTCGCATAACTAACAAGCTGGGTGGCCCAGTAGAGAGAATACTGGACGTGGAGTTGGGAAGACCTGAGTTCAGATCCACACTTGCTGTGTGAACCTGTGGACCTTAATCTCCCTGCCCTAATTTCCTGATCTGTGAAATGGAAGTGATAACAGCACTTACCTCCTAGGGTTGTAGTGAGAGAATACTTGTAAAGTACTTAACAAAGCCTTATGTAAATGCTAACTTCAAGGCCAGCACTCTAGTCTACCTGTTTGAAGCATATAGTTTAATTTATTTTAATATATTTTTATTTAATTTCTTAAATATTTCTCAATTACATTAAATTTTTTTAATATTCATCTTTTAAAAGTCTGAGTTCCAAATTCTTTTTCCCCTCCCACTTCCCCCACCCTGTGAGAAGGCAAGCAATATGATATTGATTATTATACATGTGAAGTCATACAAAACAGATTTCCATATTAGCCATGTTGCAAAAGAAAATACACACAAACTCTTCTCTACCTCCCTCCCCCCCCCAAAAAAATATAAGAAAGTAAGAAAAACACGCTTCAGTTTTCACTCAGAGTTCATCAGTTCTCACTCTGGGGGTAAATAGCATTTTTCATTGTGGATCCCTTGGAATTGTCTTGATCAGAGTAGCTAATCTTTCACGGTTGGTCATTGTTACACTATGACTGTTACTGTGTAAAATGACCTGCTTCTATTCACTTCATTTTGCATCAATTCATGTAAATCTTTCCAGGTTTTTCTGAAACCATCCCCCTCGTCATTTCTTATGGCACAATAGTATTTCGTCATAATCATTTACCATAATTTGTTCAGCTATTCCCCAGCTGATGGAATTTCCACTTCTTGAGGCATATTGTTTATAATGGTAATTTGAGGCAGTTGAAAATCATTGTAGATGTCTACATGGGAAAATGACATTCAAGGAGATAATGATGCAATATAGCAAAAGACAGAATCTGAATGATTTTGGATTTCAGAGGAGCAAGAAGCCAGAGACAATTAAAGAGGCTGTTACTGGAGGGCCTCAGTTTCCTCATCTGTGAAATGAGGGAAGTAAACTAACTGACTCTTTAAAAAATATGTATATATTTTTTAGTTTTCAGCATTCACTTTTATAAAATTTTGAGTTCCAAATTTTTCCCCCTCCCTCCTCTTCTCTCTCCCCAAGATGGCATGCATTCTGATATAGGCTGTACATGTACAATCATATTAAACGTTTCCACATTAGACTGATCGACTTTTGAGGTCCCTCCCGGTCCTAGACATGATCACCAGTGACAGGGAGCTCATTCCTTCACGAGATAGTCTATTCCACTTTGGAACAGTTATCATTTTTGGTTTGTGCCCAAAGTTGCCTCCTTGTAACTTTTTCCATGGATACTAGTTCTTTCCTCTGCGGCAACACAGAGCAATTCTGTTTTGGTTTTGTTTGTTTGTTTGTTTGTTTTTTTAAATGTATCAAATGCCTACTGTGTGTAGAACACTTTGCTAGACGATCAGGGAAATAAACCATTTAGATAAAACAGTTTTTACCTGTGCAGGGGTGATTATGATGTATATACAAATAGCTATTATGGGAAAGTATATGTGGCAAGTGTATCAAAGAGGTTAAGAAAATAATAGTAATAACTAATAGTTACGTACTTTAAAGATGCAGAGCTCTTTATATATATTTTATATCTCATATATTTTTATTACACGAACACGTGCACACATGTACACACACACACACACACACACACATCCTCACCCAGCAGTCCTGCCAACTGAACACAGGTAATATTATTAGCCCATTTTACATTTGGGATAACTGAGGTGTAATGTGAATTGTCCATCTGTAATCATCTACTAGTGAGTGTCAGAGGTGGGATTTGAGTCCAGGGTCTTCCTGACTCCACATCCAGCATCCCATACCCTATTTTATGTTTCCCTTTAAGAAAAAGGCTATTAAGAAAAGTGCCATCTCTTTATCTCCTTCTGTTTGATAGTTCTTAAGATACTTGAAGATGAATATCAAGCTAAATAAATTGCCCTCCTTCCTTCACCTGAATTCTTCCTGTGACCATCCTAGTTCCTCTCCCATATTCACACTGATTGTTTGTTTCTTCCTCAATATGTGGGGACTGGGACCAGAGACTTCCTCCTCGAGTCTTCTGATTCCTCCACAGCACAGTGGGACTGTGTTACTTCCTGTGGCCTAGATGACTGTGCTGGGCGAATACAGTCTCAGCCTGACTTCTCTCTTCTAAGCAGCTGCAATACTCTGTTGGCTCATAGGATGCCTGCAGTCAGCCAGGAGCTGCAACAACAGCTCCTAAACTCTTTGCTTTTATCCTTGGGGGAGTTTTTTTTTTTTTTTTTAAAGAACAAAATAAAACCATTTAACAAGATGTTAACAACAACTTGCTTTGTATCCCCTCCTTATTTCTGTTCAGTTTGTAAAATTAGATGTGGTGGTGGATTTTAAAAATGTGGCCATAGTCATTATATATGCTCTTCTCACTTGGCAGCTTCATAGAAGTCCTGCCGCATGGCTTGGAATGACAGTCTCTTTTTGGCAGTGTGGTAATATTCCATTTCATTGCTATAACACAGTTTGCTCATATACAGCCCCATTTTTGAAAATCCTGGCTATTTCCAGTATTTCGGCTATTATAAATGAAGAAGCTGCGAATATTTTTGTAGAGAGAGGGTTTGTTTTCCTTCCTATAATATCTTTAGGACATAATCCTGATAGTGCAATCACTGAATCAAAAAGTATGATTGATTTTTGTCAATCAGGCAATAAACATTTGTTGAGTACCTACTATGTGCCAGGCAGTAAGAATACAAAGAAAAGCAAAAGACAATCCCTGCTCTCAGGGAGCTCACAATCTAACAGGGGAGACGTCATGAAAAACAACTATGTACCAACAAACTGTATGCAGGATAAATTGGGAATAAGCAATAGAGAAGGCTCTAGAATTAAGGGGGATCAGGAAGGGTTTCTTGTACAAGGTCGGTCTTTAGCTGGAACTTGCAGGAAGCCAGGAGACCGAGATGCAGAGGGAGAGCGTTACAGCCAGAAGGGTCAGTCAGAGAAAGTGCCCAGAGTTGGGAGATGGATTGTTTTATTTGAGGAATAGCAGGGAGCCTAGCATCATTGGATTGCCCAGTATATGTGAGGTATAGACTGGAAAGGTGGTGGGCGGGGCATGGTATAAAAGACTGGAATACCAAACTGGATTTGTTTTGTAAATGTTTCTTCCAAAGGATCCGATTGGACCAGTTTGAGTTCCACCAGTGGTACAGTTTTGTGTCTTCTCCCGACTTTGAACTTTATTGTTTTTGCCTATTGGATGGGTGTAAAAAGGTACCTTATGTTTTTCTAATGGCCATTTTTCTGATTGAGTATGTGAAAAAATGTTGACGTGATTCGGTTAGTAATTTGTGTTTTAGTTCTATAATTATTTGTTCATATTCTTTGCTCATTACTTAATTGGGAAATGGAATGGGAGTGATGTTGGAAGGGTGAGAAGGATTTCTGATTTGTGTTATCGGTGCTTCCAGTTAGAAAACTCCCTTTCCAGTGCAGATGGGCACCTACTTGGGACTTTATGGCATTGGATGATAATTTGGGGCACTGAGCCAGTCAGTCAGCATTTATCAAGCTTGGTATCTGCCAGGTGCTGAGGATGCTGGGAAAGTCAAAAATGAGCTTCCTGCCCTCAAGGAGCTCACATTGTAATGGGGACTATAACTTGGAAAAATTTGTGCACATGCAAGATGAAATAGAGCATAAAGAAAAGAGAATCCTGGAGAGAAAGCACTGGTGATGGGGTTGGGGCGGTGGGGGGGTGGGAGATAGGGGAACATGAGGGGAACACATCTTTAAGAAAGTGGGATTTGAATTGAGTCATGAAGGAAGCCAGGAGGCAGAAATGGGGTGGAAGTCTTGTCCAAGGTCACATAGGCAATGTCAGAAATGGTACTTGAACCAAGGTTTTCCTGACTAAGGCAAACTTTTTATTCAGTATAACGAAGCACCTTTCAGTGGAGGGGGGAGGAGGGGAAAGGAGGGTTGGAATGAATTAGGAGGTGGGTATTGTTCTAATAAATTTTATATCAGTTTTGCATTTATTTTAGATGTCTGATTTTTACCTGACTTATGTACTGCAAAGATTTTTTCCCCCAATCTTTTAAAAAAAATTTTTTTTGGCATACAAAATCTTTATCTTTCTGCCATCAAATCAATCTGTTTTGTCTCCAGTAATTTTACCCATTTTCCAATAGATAATAAACCTTTTTTCCTTATATTTGTGATGAATGTTCTTATCTTCATTTTTTTGCATGTTTGGATTGGAATTTATTGTAATATCGTGTGAGATGTAGAGCTGAACTCAACTTTGTGTGCTACCATCCAATTTTCCCAGCTGGTTTTTGCCAATTTTCTTTTTCTTAATGTTTTGTAAGCTTGGGTTTGCCAAGAACTCATTTCTTAGACACTTTTATTTCTTGATTCTCTGTTCTGCTTCATTATCTATTTTCCTGTAATGTGCTGTTTTAGGTAAGGGGATTCTCGTTCCAGAATTTATGTTCTTGGCCCCTGAGAGTCCATGATTCTGTGAGAGAGTTTTAGTAATTATTATATATTTTGAAATGTGATCAGGCAAATCTCCTTTCGAACCTTTAACAAAATTAACCTAAATATAGGACTTCAAAATGTCTGAACCTGATAAATTTCATTATTTTGGTTTTCTTAGAGCCATAGCATTGAAAGAGATCAGAAGCCAACTAATCCTGCCAATTCCTGAACCAGGATCTCCTCTGTTGTTCAGTTGTGTCTGACTCTCAGTGACTCCGTTTGGGATTTTCTTGGCCGTGATGCTTTAGTGGTTTACCATTTCCTTCTCCAGTTCATTTTACAGATGAGGAAACTGAGGCAAACAGACTTAAGTGACTTGCTCAGGGTACCACGGCTAGGAAATGTCTGAGGCTGGATTTGAAGTCTTCTTGACTTTAGGCCTTCAGCTCTGGCACTGTTATCCACACCTCTACAGCACACCTAATACGTAGTATGTATCTTGTAGTTTCAGTTCTGGCCTTGTTGAGAAGGGTTTTTTTTTTTTTAATTTTTTTCTGTATAATATCCTAGCACTATCCCATGGAAAGAGAAGGGGATTAAAGAGCTGGAAGAGAACCTAGAGGTCATTCCTAGTCCAATCCCCTTCTTTTACAGACTAGGAAACTGAGACCCAGAAACTTGAAGGTCACACAGGATGCTAGATTGTAAATACAGGCACTCTTGACTCCAGATCTGGAGTATCTGCCAAATCTCTGCACTAATCTGCCTCCATTTAGTGGTTTCTGGAGCAGAGGCTCTTTTTTTTTTTTTAAACCTTTGTTAATAACTTTACAGAAATATAGGCATTTCTGGGTTTCATGAACACCTGATAAGCCTTTCCTTGTAACAAAAAGTCAACTGATGCAGAGAATGCCTCTGGCAGAATGTGCAAACGTTGGACCCCATAGCCTTCCACTTCTCTGAGAAAAGGAGGGTAGTATGTTTCATCAGTTTTCCATGATGAAGACTGGTCATTGCCATTACATCGTGATCAGTTTCCTTTGCATTATAGCAGGTGGGTATGTTGTTTTTCTGGCCCTGATTACTTCAGCTCAGACAGATCTTCCCACACTTCTCTCTCTTTCTCTCTTTTTAATGTTTGTTATAATGCAATAATATTCCATTTATATATATGCACCATTTGTTTAGCCATTTCCCAATAGAGGGATGCCACATTATTTCTAGGTTTGTTTGTTTTTTTTCTCCTACACAAAAACATATGCAGCCCTATATATTTTGTTATATAGTATCTTTCTGTCTTGGAGAATAAGCCCAGTAGTGGGACCCAATTGCTGTGAGGGTATAAATGCTTTAATGATTTTTCTCACATAATTCCAAACTATTTTCCAGAATGGCTATGCCAGTTACAGTTCTGTCAGCAATATACTGATGATTTTCATCTTTTATCATCTTTGCTAGTTTGAAGAGTGGGAGGTGAAACTTAAGAGATGTTTTGATTTGATTTGTGTATTCTTATTAGTGATTAGAGCTCTTTCTTATTAGTGATTAGAGCTCTTTCTTATTAGTGATTAGAGCTCTTTCATGTGACTGTTAAGAGTTTGTGATTCTTTAGAAAATTGTATCCTTTACTGGGAAATGACTCCGTGATCTTATGTTTATATTAATTCCTTATCTAATTTGATCATATCAGACTTTCAGTGGGTATATTTGACAAAAACTTCACACACTCCCAGTTGATAGTTTCCTTTGTAATCCTAGCCGAATTGATTTTTGTTTGTGCAAAAGCTTTTTAATTTTATGCTGTTGATATTGTCTGTCTTTTCTTTTATGTTTTAGTTTTAATTTTTTCTTAGCCATGGTTGTAAAAGATTTTTTATTCTCTCTCTTCTTTCCTCCATTCCTATATCTAGCAGTCTCTCTATCCATCCATCCATCCTCCTGTCTATCTGTCTGTCTGTCTGTCTGTCTCATCTTCCCTTATAGTTAGGTCATCAGCTGTCTGAATATTTTTATATATGTTGTCTCCCCTCAATTATAGTACCAACTCTTTGAAAGCAGTGACTGTCTTGTTCTCTTTTTTTATACTCTCAGCCCTTAGTACAGTACTTGGTATGCAGTAAGCACTTATTGAAAGCTGTTTTATTCATTCCTAGCTGGTTAGAATTTAGTGTAATATCTGGTGTATGATACTGAACTAAATCTGTTTTCTGGTGTGGATGTTCTTATGTCATGTTGCTCTCGCTTACCAGCGTGAGTTGATCTTTGGGAACTCACTGGATGGGGTATTGCAGGCAGCCTCCATCCCCCTAGGATCCTGGTGATTCAGCTCAGGCATCTTGGAGAGAAGTATTTGTTGTTGTTTTACAAACTTCTCAAAGCTGCCTGATCAGGATTGCCTTTGAGATTTGTCAAAAGGTAGTTGAAGCAATGAATGCAGGCCAAAGTGAGACATGGGCCTGGTGCTCATGCAGGTGGATCTTCCTTCTCTTTTTCTTGTTCCTCTCTATAGTCTGAACCGTCAGATAGCCAGGGCTTTGGTTTTTTAAGGATGATCTTGTAGTTGAGAAAAAAATTCTTCATGGGGAGTCATGGGCCTTTGTTTAATTCATGGATGGACATACTTCCTGGCTAACCCTTGTTCTCCTGAGAGTAAGAGACTTCTCCCTCTGACAGCCCTCATTCAGAGATGTGGAGGATATTGATTTGGACTCCACAGCTTTTAATCTCCAAAACTTGAGCTGATAAGACACAGGGTTCCAGAAACTGTCTGTAAAGTCGGATGCATAACAACCATATTATTCTATTTTGTGTAGTGCTTTATGGCATTATCCTTGTGTACCTGGCCCCTGCCAGGACTCATTTCCTATAGAGAATATCTCTCTGTATTTGTCTCTGGGGTAAAGGACAGCTTTAAAAAAAATCCCAATAGTCTAGGTGAGAAGAGAGAAGTCAACAGAGTGTGTCAGGAGGGATGTAAACTAGGAAAGTTTTCAAGGCTAAGAAATAATTGGAGGAGTGCCTTAAGGCTCTGTTACCTCCAAGGGTAGATTTCAGGGAGAGAATCAGTGAGACCCCATAATTGTGCAAAAGATGAGTTAGGAAAGGAAAAGGAGATAGTAGAGAGGCTTAATTTTTTTTTTCTTCTGGCATTTACTTGGAAATACATTAGTGAAGCTCCTCTTGGAAAGCAGTCTTTTGTATATCTGACACAAGGGTCAGATATACAAGAAGAAAATAGCAGTAAATCAATAGAATGTCCTAAATGTAATCAGCAAATGAGATTTGGCTAGATCACTGAGATCAGGTGGCATCTGTCCAGGACCTTTGAAGGAAGTGGAGGGTGAAAATCTGGAACTGTGGGCCAAAATGTGTAGCCGTTTATAAACAGCTGCTCCGCCAGAAGGATGGCCATTTGCCAGCGTGATAGCCATCCTCACGAAGGTTTCATGGAAACTCCTGAGAATGACAAACTTGTGAGTTTCACTTGCTCACTGACTGAGCTGGTGAGATCACCAGGCATTTCAGATAACTAACTTTTTTCGGGGGAGAAAGATAATTTCCGGTGAGAAGAAATAATGTGTGATACATTTGAATTTTGGAACAGAAATTATTGGGCATAGTCTAGAAAAACATTTTTCCACGCCAATAGCCATTAAGATATTGATGTTGGGGACTGTTGTCCTTGAGGGCATCCCAGGGCGTTAGAGTGTCAACTAGAAGTCAGCTTTGAGATCATTTAGGCCAACTCATTACAAACATGGAGAATCTGAGACCCAGAGTAGGGAGGTGATTTTATCAAGGTAACACAACATGGCATAGGGGATAGAGAGCAGGCCTTGGATTTAGGAAGAGCTGGATCATTGGATTATAGAGACTTAGAGCTGGAAGGGACCTTAGAGGACATCTAATCCTCATTTTCAAGGTGAGAAAAGAGAAGTGGGGTGACCTGCCTAAGGTCACTCACGTACTAAGTAGTAGAGCCTTGCTTTGAACCCAGGTTGTGGGACTCCATATCTTACAGACATAGGAGGAAACGAGCATCATAGAATGGTAGATCTAGGAACGGACCTTAGATGTCATAGAACCCAACTCCCTCATTTTACATGTAAGAAAACTGAGGCCCAGAATTCAGTTCAATTCTGTAAACATATGTTAAGCACCTACTATGTGCCAAGCACTGTGCTAAGTGTTGTGGATATGAAAAGAGGCAAAAGACAGTCCTTGCCCTCAGGGAGCTTACATTCTAACAAAAGGTGGGGTGACTTGACCAGCATCACATGGGTACTAAGTAGCAAGGAGGATTCAAGATATAAACTAGCTTGTGAAGTTATGGGAAAGTCACTTAGCTTTTCACCATTCGAAGGTGACTTTCAAGGGCTAAGTTCGGGTGAATTGCAGTTGTCATTGGCAGAGGAGTTTACATATGAGGAATTCCAACACGCACAAAGTCAGAGGTCCAGAAATAGTCCCTGCCCTCAAGGAGCTTACAGTCTAATGGGGAAGACAGCACATAAACACCTATGTACAGAGAAGATATGCGTCAGAGAAATTGGAGACAATCAGAGAGGGAAACCACTAACACCAAGGGGGATCAGGCTGGGACTCCTATGGAAGGGAAGATTTTAACTGGGATTGAAACCCAGAAGTTGGAGATAAGGAGGGAGAGAAAGCCAGGCCTGCGGGACGGTCAGTGAAAATGCTTGGAGACTAGAGATGATTGTCTTATGCAAGGAAGAGCAAGGAGGCCAGTGTCACCGAATTGTAGAAGATCTGGAAGAGAGTAAGGTATAAGAACACTGGAAAGGGAGGAGGGGGCCAGGTGATAAAGGGCTTTGGACACCAGATAGAGGATTTGAATGTGAAGGGAGCCTCTGGAGTTGATTGAATTGGGGAATGACTGGTCAGGGCTGTACTTGGGGAAGATCACTTTGACAGCTAAGCAGAGCTGAAATCTGGGTATGCCGTTTGCACAGCTTTCTGCTCGTCCTCCAGTTATCTCCAGCATCTTTAGTATCTGTCATGCCAGACTAACTTTATTGAAATGATCTGAAGGAGAAGGGCAGGTGCAGCAATGAACTCTTCAAGTTTTTGGGTCAAACTCAGCCCATCCATATAATGAAATGTCCAGCCAAGAGTCGTAACTTTTAGGGACATAGCTCCAGGCCATCTGTGTGCAGAAGAGTCACAGAGGTTTTCTACTGGAAACAATATAAAGGTCATATGTTTAGGGGAAAAAACAATCATGACTGAGGAACAAGACAGGGAAGTCACCATTGGCTGTTGCTTGGGGATGTTGCTGTTGCTGACAGGCCAAGCTATTGACGACAGAGCAGAACGTGTCTATTTTGGATCAAGTTAAGAAGTATTGGTTGAGGCGCTCCCATGGGCCTAGTGCCGTGTATTATACCAAGCCGTGGTGTTGGGGAGCCTGGAATGGTGGGTGTGGTTTTTGGCTGCTGCATTTTATAAAGGCTACGATGGAGGTAGAGAAAGGCAATGATTAATCAGAATTAATCAGAATGATTAATGGGGAAATAAAGTTGCCTCCTGTACATGGAAAGCCAAGGTATTCCATGTTGGGTTTCGTCTGCTCTTCCCCTGCCGTTACACCAGGCTCCGTGTAATTGCTAAAGGATGGAGACTTCACATAAATAGATTATGTCCTCTTTGGCACTTAATATAGTACCAAAGTATGCTATAGTTGTGGACTTGGCATCTGGTAGATTAAGGTTCAGATCATGCCCCTTACGTTTACCAACAGTATGACCTTGGGCAAGTCATTCATCCATAAGTTTCTCATCTGTGAAATGGTAATAGCAATGCCTGTAGTGCCTGCCTCCTGAGATTGTGGTGAGGCTCCAGTGACATGATAAATGTAAAGCACTTTGTGAAACTTTCCATGCAGGAATTAAAAAGGTTAAGATAGTTCAGTAAGGAAAGAGGCAAGCTAAGAGGGGATGTAATAATAATAACTAGCATTCATATATGGGGCAGCTAGGTGGTGCCATAGAGCATGGAGTGCTGGACTTGGAATCAGGAAAACTCATCTTTCCGAGTTCAAATCCAGCCTCAGACACTTATGAGCTGTATGACCCTGGGCAAGTCATTTAACCTTGTTTGCCTCAGTTTCCTCATATGTAAAATAAGCTGGAGAAGGAAATGGCAAACCACTCCAGTCTTTGCCAAGAAGACCCCAAATGGGGTCAGGAAGGTCAGATATGACAAAGCAACTGAACAACAACAAAAAAGCCTTCCTGTAGCATTTTAAGGTTTGCAAAGTGCTTTAGATGCATTATCTCCTTTGAGCCTCTCAACAGCCCTTAGAAATAGGTGCTGCAGTATGAGGAAACTGAGGCTGACTCACACATACATATATACATACACACATACATGCATATGATATGGGGTATAGAGTATGTTCAAGAAAGACTAGTACCTCAGGTGTGAAGGCCCGGCACCCTGTCCAATGCACCGCCTAGCTGCCAAACTGACACATAGTAGGTACTTAATAGATGCTCAGTAAGTGCCTAACTCAAGCCCAGGTCTTTTGATTCCAAGGGCTTTGTTCTACTGGCCAGTCTATCGGATGGAGGGAGAAGGTACATCTGTGATGGTCCATGGTCCAGACTAGGAAAGGCTTGGGAGGGTGGATGCTAAAATTACCCTCCATAAAGGACTTTGCATAGGGGAGAGGATTTGGGTTACTCCCATTCTCCCTTTATTTAAACAGCCACTTACTGTTACATGTATTAAAGATCCTTCTGCAATAATATCCCACGAGAACCTCTTGTGGTGTGGAAGAAGGTGCTGTAGACATGAGTGAGCTTCTTCTAAGGCTGTCATTGTGCATCATTCAGTGCTGGATCTGAAGGAGGTTCTCAAATGTTTATTGAAGAAAACTCAATATATGCAAATAGAAACAAATAGTTATGAGCCTTATCCTTGGAGCACACAGCTCCAATGAATAAATATTTATATTGTGCTCAAGTCCTAAGTGCCTTACAATTTCGGTGAATTGAAAAATCTTGCCATTACAATAAGCCATGTCTTTGCACATAAAGTTTTTATTTTTCATTTGGCCCTGGCGCATAGTAGGCATTTAGTAAATGCTTGTTTGTTTTTCACCATTAAGCCAATATAATGATAGCTTATTTATATAGCTGATTTTATTTGGCAGCTCGTTGGCCCAGTGGTTAGAGCATCGGGCCTGGAGTCAGAAAGACCTGAGTTCAAATCTGACCTCAGACACTTACTAGCTCTGTGACCCTGGGCAAGTCACTTAACCCTGTGCCTCAGTTTCTTCTTCGATGAAATGAACTGGAAAAGGGAATTGCAAACCACTCCAATATCTCTGCCAAGAACACCCCAAGTGGGGTCATGAAGAGTCAGGCGCAACCAAACAACAATCACATTTATATAGCTCGGTATGACAACACTTTTCATTTTCTTCATTGATATGACGATGATGATGATGATAATAATGATTAAAAATAGCCAACATTTACATAATACCACATACCAGGCACTGTGCTTTAGAATCATTATCTCATCCTCACAACCACCCTAGGAGGTAGTTGCTATAAATATCTCTATTTTACAGATGAGGAAACTGAGGCAAACAGAGGTTAAGTGACTGTACTTTTTTTTTCATCACAGCAACTCTTTGAGATAGGTAATAAAAGTATTGCCCCTGTTTTATAGATAAAGAAACAGAAAGAAATGAAACCTTTTTTTCTAAGGTCACCAGGCTAGTAAGTAGTAGAGTTGAAACTGAGATGCTGACTTCTAATTTCAGTCATTAGATATGTAGGAACCAAAACTGGACGGGACCTTAGAGAAGAGAGAATCCTAGACTTTCAGGAAGGGACCTCAAAAGTTATCTAATTCAGCCCATTCCTGAATCAGGAATCCCCTCTGTAACATCCTGGATGACTGGTTGACAAGCTCTACTTGTAGACCTTCAGGGATGGGGAATTTACTCCCTGCCAATGCAACTCATTCCCTTTTGGGATGGTGCCCTTTTTGCCCTGTGTCTTCTGCTTGCCTACCCTTTGCAGTTTCTATCTATCAGTCCTAATTATGCCCTCTACAGCCAAGCAGAGCAATTGTAATCTGTTTCTAGGTGACAGCCTTTCAAATATTGGAAGACATCTCCCATTCTCTAGCCCTGAGTAGTATCTCATTTAATCCTCACAACAACTTGAGGAGGTAGTGCTATTATCCCTATTTTACAGTTAAGGAAACAGAGGCAGACAAAAGTTAAGTGACTTGCCCAAGGTCACACAGCTACTAAGTGTCTGAGGCTAGATTTGAACTCAGGTCTTCCTGACTCCAGGTCTGGCGCTCTATCCACCGGGCTAGCTAGCTGCCAAACCTAATCAGCTGTCTGGGACTGACTTTGAACCCACATTCCCCTAACTCTAGACCCAATGCTACTGTCTCACCCAGCTTCTGTCTACCTGCAGGGTAGGTGGCTGTTTAGGAGGTGAGAATTTGAGAATCAGATTTCCTTCCTCTGAATGGCCCTCTCCCAGAATGCCTGCATCCCTTTAGGGCTGTGGGACTGATTTGCCTAATGCTCTTAAGTGGTTCTGTGAAAATGAGGTGTTAGGTGTAACGAGAGCAGCATCCAGGGTAATTAGTGCCTGAGCTATGGTATAAATTATAAATGGGCTCCTGCTAAGGGAGGCTTTGTAATGTTACATGGGGTCTGCTTACAGCGTATTCATGATATCATGAATTTTTATAGGTTATATGCAGGGGTGGGGAGCCTGGGGTCTCCGAGCCACATGTGGCCCTCTAGGTCCTCAAGTGCAGCCCTTTGACTGAATCCAAACTTCAGCAAATCTCCTTAATAAAAGGATATGGTCTATAAAACTTGGACTCGAGCAAAAGGCCACACCCAAGGACATAGAAGGCCACATGTGGCCTGGAGGCCGCAGGTTCCCCACCCTTGGGTTAGGGCCTGTGTGTATGTGTCAGTGTGTTGTGTGAAGGAGGGGAGGTCATCTGTGTATTTAGTTTGCTAAAATCACTTACTGGCGGACAGTGGGTTGTATGCCATATCCCTTCTCTGTAGTGATGGTCACTCCATGTATACTGTGTGCTGTGTCCAAATCTGGCTTCCTCTGTGTCCAGGAGCACACCTCTACTGCGTCCACCTATAAACTGACAGCACAATTCCAACTCTCCCTCTCAGACCCTGTGAACCTGCTGAGAGCCTGGCTCAAGGGGAAAGTTCTCACTACAGTTAGGATTGTTTTCCTTCCTAAGCCAGCTAAATACAAGCTTGGGGATGAATGAAAG
The DNA here is from genome assembly GCF_900497805.2 of Vombatus ursinus. Classification (NCBI taxonomy): domain Eukaryota; kingdom Metazoa; phylum Chordata; class Mammalia; order Diprotodontia; family Vombatidae; genus Vombatus; species Vombatus ursinus. Next base: position 12,033,470 of record NW_020954603.1, on the reverse strand, counting down.
TTCAATTAACCTTCATTAGCAGCCGGAGGCTCTGCTAATGCTCTAATGCCCCTGTAAGGAAAACAAAGAAAAGGACTTCCTTTGGTAACCGTCTTGGCTTCTGATGCTGGTAATTCCCAATTCCATTGAGAGTGGGGAGAGATTGGAAGGGTTGTGAGTGATGGGGAGAGGGAAACAGCCAATAGGAAGAGGTACATTTGGTGAGGAGTCGCTTGGGCGGAGCTGCCTTTAGCACCAGGAATAGAGAAGAAACAGGAAAATAATCACCTGGTTAAAAAAAGAGAGAGCTCATCCGTGTCTGGAAATAGCAGCAGAAGCAGTCAATGTCATTTTATGTTTTAAGGTTGGAAGGAAGGGAGCGAATAGAAGTCTTTACATGGGAGGAAAATGTTATTTAATAGTTTAATTTATTTAAAAGAATTACGAAGTAAACATGATAGATGACAGGAAAACTAAAGTCGTTATCTTCTGGTGGAGTGAAAGGAGCATTTATTCTGGAAACAGACGACCTGGGTTCAAATGTAGCCCCTGATGCTTACTGCCTATGTGACCTCACATGAGTCACTTGATCTGTAAAAGGAAAGTTGGAGTCAATGGCTTTTATAGTCTCTTTCAGCTCTGAATATCAGACTCTGTTATCCTGTGACATCTCTAGGCTTCAATTTCCTCTTCTGTAAAATGGGCACATTGGACTAGATGGTCTGTGAAGACTTTCCCAGCTCCAGCTCCACCCCTTCTTAATGGCATTCACGTTTGGAGAATTTGAGAGGCAAGTGATAAAGTGAATGTCAAGCAAAGGCATGAAAACAGGGGTGGAGGAAGAATACCGTAAGAAGGAGGGAGCTAAGAAAGCTGGGAAATGCCCATTGAACGGTCCGCTTACCATTCGAAACATCCAGATGTGGAATTTGTATTTGGGTAAGTAAACTACGGGAAATGCTTTGCAAGAGAGGGGCATACCTGGTAGCCCTGACTGAATGACGAACGTGTCTGGGGCCAACCTGTGTGGTTATTGGGGGGGCTTTTGTGTTTTTATGTGGCATTGACTCTTATTCTCTTGGGCAGAATGGGCAACAGAGTGTTTTGAGTTGAGTGTTTGTGTTTGAAAGAGAGAAGGGCTGAGGCATTTTCAGTTTTAATTTGGTCTAACATTGAGTACCAGGTTCTAGATAGTGGGGAGAGGGTTTTATTTTAAGCCTTCTCCGAGTCATCCTTAAATATAGGAAGTTTCTCCCAACATTTCCAATTTTTTTTCTAGGGAAGGAGCCTTGGATTTCTCAATGTTTTTCTTCCTTCTTTCCTCCTTAAGGATTCCTTCTTTTTATTTATAAACACAGCCATGGCTTCCACAAATAATAGCACTTTGTAACTATATGGGTGTTTTTAGACAATAGTTTAAAAATATATATTTAGAAACCTGTCCCACACAAAATTACTGAGTTTTTATTATTATTAACACTCACATTATCAAGTGTTTCCATAATGGAAACTCTGACTTTGTTGGATTAGGAGACTTCCTGCAGATTTCCTGGAGCTACTACGTGGGTAAATTCTCCAAACTCCTGAAATACTGGTTTTTCAAGGACTCTGGTCCATAGTTTGAAATCCTGGAAGTTCCTTCCAAGAAGTAAAACTTAATAAATAATCACTGTGCAGAGTTTGGGGGCAAAGCGGCTCAATAACACATTTTCATAATAGAAATTTATTAGTGGAAAGGCTTATCGAGGTCATCTAGCACCATTCCATTTTACAGATGAGGAAACTGAGGCCTAAAGAAGTTTGACAATTTGCTCAAGGTCACCCAGGTAAGCAGCCAAGCTAAGATTTGAACTCATGCCTTCTAACTCCAAACCCATCCCTCTTTACTCTCCCTTATCCATGCAGAATAAGCCTAAATTAATTCCATGGTTTCAACTTTTGGCCTGATGTGAATGATTTTGATTCATTCTAAGGATTTCTGGAAAGAAACAGACTTGTAGTGAAACCAAATTCACCTGAGGAAATCCTTACTTCTGTCATTTCAGTCCCGAGAAGGAAGATCAGGGTTCACTCAGAAAGAAGTATCATGGAAGAAAGGCAGAGGAAAAGGACCAAATCCTTCCCCCCTTTAAATACAATTGCCGGGAATGAGTTTGTTGCAGTGGCGTTAAAGCTATCTGGGGTGTACTGTTAGGAATACTGAACTAACCATTAGAAGTGCTGTTATTAAACACCACTTGAGTACAGAGCAATGTGTCCTCCATTAGAATGTAAGCTCTGTGAGAGCAGGGACTGTCTTTTTGCCTTTTTTTGTATCCCTCGCATGGTGCCTGATACATAGTAGACACTTAATAATTGCTTACTGATTGACTGACCAACCACAGGTCTGGGGGAATTTCAGACATTGACAGAGTCCTTACCCTTTGCCACCATGTTGCCTTTACTGTTGGGGCAGGAGTGGGTATGATACATACACAGATAACCATAATACTGAATGATATATCTTAAGTGTATAAGAGCAGAGCAAACCAAGTACTTCTCAAAATCCAAGGAGTGAAAGGGGAAGGGTTGTTATAAGCCTGTGAGCTCAAGAGAGGTTTCGTGGGCCCACGTACCCATTTCAGCTGGGCCTCAGAAGATAAATATAATTTCAATTAATGAGGGCATTCCAGGCACAGGGAACAGTACCCTGTTATAGTCCCTAGAACAAAGGGTACGGAGTCAGGAAGACTTGGGTTCAAATTCTGCCTTAGACCCTTGTAAGCTGTGTGACCCTGGGTAAGTCACTGAATCTCTCTGGGCTTCAGTTTCCTTATCTGTAAAATCAGGAGGCTGGACCCAATCTCTAAGGCTCTTTTAGCTTTGAATCTATGTGTCCAAAGGTACTGTTCATTTTGAGTAGAGCATGATGGGAGTGTGCGGAGGAGGTGAGTGTGAGATAAGGCCAAAAGTTAGGTTGTTCACACAAATTGGGGGAGAACCTTGAATGCCAGGGTTCAGTAAGCATCTGTTAAGTGCTTGCACTACCCTAAGTGCCAGGAGCAGAAAGTCAAAATGGAAGCAGTCCTTCCTTGCAATTAGATAGCTTACATGAGGAAAACACCAGGTAGACAGAGAAGTAAAAATAGATTCAAAGTAAACTGTGACCGCCCCTTCCGGCTGGGCTCTCCCAGATCTTTCTCTCTTACTAGTCTCCGTGCTGTAGTCTGTGCTCTGGTAAAATTGGAATCTCTGCAGCTCCCTTTTTCTTTTCCCATTTTTTTGTTCTCTCTTACGCCAGGATAGGTCCCCCACCCCCAATAATTTTCTCAAGTTCCTCCTTTCCTTCAAAGCCCAATTTAGAATCCACCTCTTCCAAGAAGTTATTGTTGTTGTTCAGTCTCTTCGTTACCCCATTGCTGTTTTCTTGGCAAAAATACTGGCGCTATATCCTTCTCCAGCTCATTTTACAGATGAGGAGACCAAGGCACACAGGGTTAAGTGACTTGCCTAGGGTCATACAGCTAGTAAGTGTCTGAGGCCACATTTGAACTCAGGTCTTCCTGACTCCAGGCTGGACACTCTGTCCTTTGAACCACCTCGATACCGAGAAGCTTCACTTTACTGTTATTTGCATGGGAGATTCACTAACTCAGGGATGACTAGAAGTGACCCTCAGAGGCTATCTAGTTCAGTCCCCTAATTTTACAGATGAGGAAACTGAGGCCCAGAAAAAATAAAGTGACTGGCCCAAGGTCACACAACTAGCAAGTGGCAGTGATGAAATTTTAATCCAGGCCTTCTAAGTCCACAGCCAGCGCTTTTTCACTTGCACCCTGACGCCCTTCCCAGATTTCTCATAGGACTTAATTTGTGTACTCGTCTTATCCCTCATTATATTATAAGCCTCTTAATTGCAAAACTTGCCTCTTACTGTCTTTGTAACTTCAGCTTCTATCACCATGCCTTAAATATAATAAGCATGTAGGATTTAAATTGAATTGAAAGGTTTTGGGCAGAAGAGCAACATAACTGAACAAAGAAGATTAATCAGGAAGTAGTTATAAAAGATAGATTGGAGTGAAAAGGGATGATTGTTTGGACGCCACTGTGATCATTGGGCCAATGGTGTCAAACTCAAATACAGAGGACCTACTAAACCATACATATGGATGCCTAAGGTCTGCATGTTGACTTAGTTTTAAAATGTGATATTGTCCGTGTTTTATTGTATTTTTAAAATGTTGTTAATATTTCCTGATTACATTTTAATTTGGGGCAGCAGCCCCGGGAGTGTTGTGGGCCACAGGCCATGCATTAGACACCTCTGGTCTAGGCTAGTGATAACGGAGGTCTTTGAGGATGCAAGTTTATCTGACGGTGGTGGCAAAGGGGACAAAGAAGGGATGGATTTCAGAGATAGTGTGGGTGGGGACAGAACTGATACGGCTTGATGATTGAGTGTGCTAGGTGAGACAGATGGAAAGTCCAGGATGGCACCTGGCTTTTGAACATGGGTTAGAGCTTATGCTCCTGACAGTCAGAAGTGAGAGCAAGTTTGAGGGGAAAGGTGGGCGGTGGGATCCCCCTCACGTGAAGGCTTTCAACAAAGGTTGGAAGACCACTTGTTGGAATGGTTCAGATCCCAGGCACAGGTTGGACCAGATGGCGTCCAGGGTCCCTATGAATTCTGAGATCTTGGCACAGTAATTGTGGTTTGGACTTCTTGATTTGGAAGTCTTGTTGGGCTATCTGTGCAGAAACGTTGTGTAAGTCATCTGGGAAGTGGGTCTCATGTTCAGAAGCTTTATGCGCCGTTAATGTTGGAGGGGGGGCAAAGGGGAGAGAGAGGGAGAGGAGAAAAAGAGACAGGAAGGAGGAAGAGGGGAAGAGAAACAGAGAGGGAGAGGAGAAAAAGAGAAAGAAGAAGAAAGGAAAGAGCAAAAGAAAGAGAAGAAAAAGAGAGGAGAGAAAGAAAGAGGGGAGGGGGGAGAAAAAGAGTGAGAGGGGAGAGGAGAGGAGAAAAAGAGAAAAGAGAAGAGAGAAAGAGGGAGAGAGAAGAAAAAGAGAAGAGAGGAGAGAGAGAAGGGGAAGGGGAGAGAGGAGAAAAGAAGGGGGAGAGAGAGAAGGAGAGGAGAAAAAGAAAGGAAGAGAGAGAGAAAGAGGGGGAGGGGAGACGGAGAGAGAAAGAGAGAAAAGAAAGGGTGTTGGGAAGGAAAGCCCATAAGCTTGAACATTAGAGATATTTCTTATTGGGTGTGGGGGAGCCTCTTTGTTCTGTTTTCCCCTTTGCTATTGGCAGATTAGGTCAGTTTCTAAAGGCATTCTTGAAAACTTCCCGGAGAATCAGGCAGGCTGTACCAGCTTAGGAGTTTAGTGGGGAAGGAAGGATTTTTGTGAGTAGCTGGGGGAGGGGGAATTAAATGTGTTATTCATGTTCATCCAGACTCCTCTGATTTCCCAGTCTTCCCCTACCTGCAGAATGATATTCCTGGTTTCGTGGATGTGAACTCTGTTTGCAGGCCTCAGATTTTTCCTCCCCATTTTCCCCCCTCCCATTTCAGGCCTACCTCCAATTTGCCAACAAAGTGCTGTTTGTTATGGGGTAAAGCAGGCAATTATCTGGGCAGTGACTGTGGCTGCAAACAGCCACTTTAGTTCAAAACCTGACGGCTCTGGAGGAGGCTGGTTAGTTAGGTTTATTCACTTACTTTTAAGGCAAGTGAGGAATCACGGATGATAACGTTCTAAAGGCGTTGGCTAGAGAAAGCGCCTCACCAGAAGCAAATACTGAGCAGAGAGAGCAGGCCTTTCCCGTAATGCATCATCATCTTTGCTGTCTCTGGTGCAGGGGAAATTGATTTCAGCAACCATTTATTAAGCATCTCCTATGTGGAAGGCACAGTGTTCAGTCACTGAGGCGCCGAAAACATGACAAATGGCCCCTGCCTTCGAGGGTGCGTGGGGTTAGGAGGTGGGGGTACAACATGTAAACTTAATAGGTAAATGCTTGATAATTTAAGGGACCACAGAGCATTGGGGTAATCAGAAGACAAAGGGCTTCCTTTAGAGGGTGACATTTGAACTAAGCCCTAAAGAGAGAAAGGATTCTAAGAGCTGGAGATAAGAAGGGAGTGCATTCCAGGAAACACCCCACCCCCACCCCCGAGGCTGTGACATAGGTAGTGAGATTAAATGCCAAGTTCAAGGAATAGTAACTGTAGGTCAGTCTGGCTATAACATAATGTGTGTGAAGGGGAGTAATATAAAGAAAGTCTGGAAAGGAAGACCGGAACCAAATCAGGAAGATCTTTAAATGCCAAGCCGAGGAATTTTTATTTTATTACAAAAGAAGTAGGGAGCCACTGAAGATTATTGAGGAGTGTCATGGTCAGACTTACACTTCAGGAAGATTATTTGCATCTGTCTGCAGGATTATTAGAGAAAGGAGAGACTGGAAGCGGGGAGTCCAGTTAGGAGGCTATTGTAGTGGGTGGGTTGCGAGGTCAGTCACTTAGTCAGCTAGAATTCATTGAGAGCCTACTGAGTGCCAGGTGCTGGGCTATGAACTGGGTAATGACTGTTGATTAGCATGGCTGATGGCCATGTAAGTGGAGAGAAAGAGGGATGGATGGGGAAGGTCTTGTAGAGGCAGATTGAATGCGGATGGGGTAAGCAGTGAGTTGGGGATGACTTCAAAGTTGTGACTAAAAGAAGGGCGATGCCATGGGCAGAAATAAGGGCATCTGGGGGAGAGGCAGGTTGAAGTAGGAAGAGAATAGGTCCTGTTTGGGAAGTTCATGAGTATGGCCCTTTAGAGAGAAGCTGAGGTCCACCTTCAATGGAGCGGAGGTTTCTTTTCCCACATGTCATTACTAGATATTTGACCTTGGTTGGACCAGATGACTTCTAAGGTCCCTTCCAATTCTAAAATTGCTCTATGCAAGCTGTATGATTCTTGGGAAAGTTTATTGAATTGTTTAGTGGAAGTGGCATTTATGGTTAACTCAGTGCAACTCTGATGCCTCATTGGTCGTGTGTGTGTGTGTGTGTGTGTGTGTGTGTGTGTGTGTTTTCTTTTGGCCAGAGCGATTCATGGGGACAGTCTACCAAGGTGTGGATAGGTTGTGGTCCAGGCCACTGGAAGGAGAACCCATACAGAGGAAATCCCAACCCTTTGGAAGTATGGGAATATAAACCTTGATTTGATTCTTTCAAAATAATTTTTGAATCTTGCAAAAAATTTTATTGAATTATATTGTATCTCCTTCATTTTTAAAGTGTATTCCCTATGCACAGAGCCCACCCTTGTAACCAAAGGATAAAAAAGAAGGGGAGGGGAAGGGCAGTTCTTCAAACCTGATAAGTATATCAGCTGAGTCTGACCACATATGCAGTGTTCCGAATCCCTAGTTCTCTACATTTGCAAAGAGGGAGGGAAGGGCATTTTCTCATTTCTTCTTCCCGGCCAGCTTTGGAATTTTTGCTTTCCTTCCGTTTCAGGCTGTATAGCCAATATGAGTATGGTTCTCCTGCTTCTGCTAACTTCACTTTGCATTAGTTCATGTAAATCTCCCCATGTAAATCTCTCATGTAAATCTCTGTATTCAGTCAAGCATTTATTTAGTATCTACTAAGTGCCAGGGACCACACTAGGTGTTGGGCATACAAAGGAAAAAATAAAAAAAGCAAAATGGCATCTGCCCTCCAGGTGACTCTACTCCTCTAATGGGGAAGACAATCGGTAGACAAGGGTGTACAAAACACGTGTCAAGCAGATAGAAAGTATCCTTGGAGGAGAAGGCGCTAGCGCCCAGCTGGGGGTGGAAGGGGGAGTGGGGAGGGAACCAGTAAAGGGCTTTTGCTGGAGGAGCCGCTCTTACTTAGCATTAAAGGAAACCAAGAAATGAAGGTGGGAAGCGGCAGAGAGAGAGAGAGAGAGAGAGAGAGAGAGAGAGAGAGAGAGAGAGAATGAGAATATGTGTGTTGTGGACGTGGGAGACAGCCAATGGAAAGACTCAGAAGATGGGAGGATGAATTTTGTGTGTAAGAGCAGTAATGCATAAAGAAGGTTGAAAAAGGAGAGCCAGGTGGTGGTGAACTTCCAATTCCCCAAAGAGTTTGCATTTGATCACCAAGGTAATAGGGAGCCACTGGAGTTAGTTGAGTGGGCGAGTGCCAAAGGCAGATCCCTTTGGTTGCTCTCACAATAGTTGTAGCCAGAGGGGGTGAAGGCCTGAACTAGGGTAGTAACTGTGTAAGAGATAGCAACGACAAGATCGGGCAACTGTATTCTTACTCATTGTTTCTTCTTGGGCGGCAGGATTACATTACCTATTACAAAGTACTTTGCATGTACTTTGTTTCCAGTCCTTTGCTACTAGCTAAAACAAATGCTGCTCTAAAACTTTTGGTGTGAGGGGGAATCTTTCTATTATCAGCTTCCTGGGAGTATACAGCTAGGTTGTTGTTAATGTGAGTTTGAATACTTGTAATTAATAATAGCTAATATTTATACAGCTCCTACTATGTGTCGGGAACTGTGCTAAGCACTTTACAGATATTATCTCATGTGATCCTCACAACAACCCTGGGCAGGTAGGTGCTATTATTATCCCCATTTTACAGATAAGGAAACTGAGGCAAACAGAGGTGAAGTGACTTGCTCAGGGCCACACAGCCAGGAAGTGTCTAAGGTTGGATTTGAGCTCAGGTCTTCCTGACTCCAGGGCCGGTGCTCTATTCACCTTGCAGCCTAATGCCACCCCTTCACGGGATTCCTTGTTTGCATTAAGCAGGACCTCACTGTATGCCTAGCATTGGGATTTTTGGGTTAAAGGGTATGGGAATGACAGTCTCAGTGCATCAGCTCCACACATGCACCATATTGCTTCAGCCACCCTCTTTGTATTGTCTTTAACATTTCTGTTCTCCCAACATGTCTTCCCAGAAGGGAATTAAGGTATTTAGGATCTCCTCACTTTATTCCTCCTATGGTCAGTGGGATGAAACTCCTTTCTTCCCCTCCTCTGCTCTGGGTACATCAGTATAATAATGATGATGACAGCTGACGTTACTGCCTGCGCTTTCTCATTTGATCTCCACAACACCCTGTGAGTACTACAGCTAGCAGTAGTATTCCCATTTTTGTAGCCGAAGACACTCAGGTTTTTGACCTGTTCGGTTACACAGCTTGTAAATGGCCAGGGTGGGATGGGAATCCATTCTGTCCTGCCTACAAGTCGTGGTTTGTTTTTTGGGGTATGTGAGGTAATTGGGGTTAAGTGACTTGCCCAGGGTCACACAACTAGTAAGTGTCAAGTATCTGAGGTTGGATTAGAACTCGGGTCCTCCTGACTCCAAGTCTGGTGCTCTATCCACTGTGCCACCTAGCTGCCCCGAGTCCTGTGTTCTTTGGACCATGTGCTGGTGCCACAGAGTCTGGGGAAGAAAACTTACGAAGATGTAGGAATACATTTATTTTTGCCTATTTTGAAATATCAGCATGCCATGGGAACTTTAAAAAGTACTGCAAACAATGCAGAACCTAGTAAATGAAATTTTTGAAAAGGCAGATGGAGTAACTTGGTGTGCCTTCTAGTCTTTTATAACTTCATTTTCCATTAACAGATGTATCCCTGAGAGGAAAGTAGCCATCATGGTGCTTTAGTATTGACCTAGAACAGGGGGAAAAAAAAAACTGGGAAAGAACTTTTTCTGTTTTCTTTTTTCTTTCTTTTTTCTTCCTTCCTCTCTTTCTCTTTCCTTTCCTTCCTTTTTCTTTCTTTCCTTCTTTCCTTTTTTCTTTTGTTCTTTTGTTCTTTCTTTCTCTTTCTTTTTTTCTCTATCTTCCTTCCTGTCTGTCTTTCCTTCCTTCCTATCTTTCTTTCTGTTTTCCTTCCTTCCTTCCTTCTTCGTGCAGGGGTAGAGAGTTGTAACATTTTTTTTTTTTTGTAGGGCTGTATAGCTCAGTTGTTGAAACTTTTAATATTTGGGTGAATAATTGAGACCTTGCCTTGCTGTAACCCAACTACATTTTAGCCAGCATAATAACATTTCAAGAACCTGTTAGCTTATTCACATTCTGTAATTCAAGCCAACCACTAACTTTTAACATGTGATTTTCTTGGAAGGATAGGCAGTGACCTAGAGAAGTAATTTAGCATAGTGGATTCCATTGGCCTTAGTGTCATAGAGGCTCTGGGATCAAATCCTGCTTCTTACACTTAGCTGTATGCCCCTGGGCCAAGTCACTTAATCTATCTAGGCCTCAGTTTCCTTGTTGGTAAAATGAAGGAGGCTTGAATTCCATGGTCTGTAAAATCTCTTCAGCTCTAAATCTTAAGAAGCTCTGAATGCTGGCCTTGGAGTCAGGAAGACCTGAGTTGAAATCCCATCTGATGCTTAGCTGGGTGACCCTGGGCAAGTCACATCACTTCACTGATTCATTTAAGCAACTGTTTAATGCCTAGCAGGTGCAAGAAATGTTACCTCTCTTAGATTCAGTTTTTCCATCTGTAATATGAAAATGGCTTGTTGTGAGGGTCAAATGAGATAATGTACATGGTGCTTTGCTAATTTTGAAGTGCTGTGTAAATAAATGTCAGTTTATCGTTAGTCTACCTTTCAGGGGTGCTTTCTTGGCACTAAAGTAATAAGGCGAGGTAACAGGCTAAACTAAGTCATGTCAGTCCCAGTGTTGACCCCTTGTGTAATCTTTTCTTCTTCCTCCTCCTTCCCCACTATTCTTCCTGTGTTTTCTAATCATCTAATCTCTATCTCTATCTTCTGGCCAGGCAGCAGGTTTGTAGGGCAGCCAGACAATACATAGGACCAGTCAGAGAATTAGGCTTTTGAGCCCCTTGATTATTCTGTTCAATTCTTTCACAGCTGCCCCTCAGTTGGTCAGTATTTTATTTTCACGAAATCTCCATATGCAAAACATGATCGTTATCCGCAAGGTTTTACCAGTGACAGATAGTGGAACAGACTTTCTCACTCATTTCATCCCTTCACTGACCCCCCTCCCATTTCCCCTCCCCCAGCCTCTTTTAGTTTGCCTTGTGAAGCTTGAAATGATGAGCACCTAAAATCTAATTAGCCTACTCACTGTTGCGACGGTGGTCTCTTTCGTCAGATCAACCCTGTAAGTGACTACCACCTGTTGAAGTTATTCCGGATTTGTTTTTTATTTTGGATCTGTCACAGAAAAGAAAGTGAAGCCTAAATTCTACTTTCCAATATGTTCAGTTCAACAAGCAATTATTAAGTGCCTGCTGTATGCCAGGCATAGTTACTAGGTGTTGGAGAGATGAAGTTTTTAAGTGAGAAACAGGAAGTTACATTCTTCTGGGGGTGGGTACAACTTTCTATCGGGTACTATTATTAGCTCTTGGGACTATAGGAGCCCCAAACCCAGAAACAGCACCTGACTTCAAAAAACTTACTTGCTAATGGAGAAAAGCATGTCAATAAATAAATTTTAAAAAACATACACAAAGTGATACAGGCTCTACATATACATTCATGTTAAGCATATTTTCCCATTAGTCATGGTGACATAAAGAGTTGGGGGTGAGGGAGGTGAGAAGGGGAGAAAATTTAAAACTCAAAATCTTATGGAAGTGAATGTTGAAAACTAAAAATAAATTAATTATCAAAAGAAATACACACAAAGTAACTTTATCAGGGGGTTGGATACTAGCAGGGTGATCAGGGTAGGCCTTTTGTAGTGGGGTCACACCTCAGCTGAGCCTGGGAGTGTAGAGTCTTGTCTGGAACTCTTTGCTTCCCAGTGTGCTCTTGGTCTAGCAGTGATGGTCCAAGTAAAATCCAGTTTAGTACCATATGCAAATTAGTCTCTTCTCCTCCCCTCTCCTCTCCTCTCCTCTGTCACCCTCACCTTCTTCTTAATGTACACGGTCCTGCGTCGCTAAGCTCCGGCAATGTGCTGTCTGGAAGATGGTTCACCTACTTCATGTTTCTAGGCAGCCTTCTTTCTGTGCCTCATTGACTGCGCCATCCCTACTTGTTTGGGTTTTCTTGAGTTTTCGGATTCCTCCATACTGAATGAAACCCTTCTTATAGTGAAACAGAAAGGCTTGGAGACATCTGACCCTATATATCTATATCTTTTTCTTTCTTTTAATACAGTGTATTCATGTTTCTTCATTCCTAGATTCCGCTTGGCTGCTTGGTTTTTTCCTCTGCCAGGTCTTACATATTTCTGGGTTTGCACACAAATCTGAGTAGTATTACTGCCATTGCTGCCTAATGATTCCAGGGCTGACCATTTAGTTGGTGAATTTCTCAGACCCTTGGCTTCTGCTGCCATCTGGCTCAGCCATTTAACTACCAGAAAAAGGAAAGGCAAGTAGAAGACAGTCATATTAGTCCATTTTTTGGAGCAATAAGCTGCCCATGAGTTAGACTTTTCCATGTATTCCCTGAACCCTATTATGGATTATTGAAAATCAATTGTGTAGAAAAACCATTTTGCAGGATGGGATTTATTTTCTCTTTTTTTTGGGTTAAGTGACTTATAGCTAGTAAGCGTGAAGTATCTGAGGTTGGATTTGAACTCAGGATCTCCTGACTGCAATGCTGGAGCTCTATCCACTTCACCCCCTAGCTGATCCTGGGATTGATTTTTGTAACAACTCATGCTCCTTTTCACTTTTTGCTCTTTCATCTTCTAGGTCAGTGGTTCTCAAACGTGTGGTCCAGGGACCGCTGGGGGTCCCAGTGCCCTTTCAGGGGATCTATGAGGTCAAAAATATTTTCATAATAATACAAAACCATTTTTATTTCTAGTACAGTAAATATCTTTACATATAATACATATTAAGAAAAGCCCATTTGGAAGGGCACCCTCAGTGATTTTTAGGAGTGTTTTAAAAGTGTCCTGAGAGTAACTGCTGCTTTAAGGGCTCACATCCTACTCCTCTTTTCAAAAAAATAATAAAACTGTAATGGTTTTCAAGGTAATCAAAGTTTGTGTTGCCTGAAAATATTTTAGAACCACTCCTTTTAAAGTTTTCTTTATTGTCCTTTGATTCAGACAATGCCAATGTGGAAATTTTCTCCCTTTTTAAAAAAGAAAAAAATGCTAAAAAAAAAAAATCCTATTCGAAAGGTGAACCAATAACACCCAGGCAGTCTCAAAGTAGCCTTGAGTTGTGCCCAAGTGTCTTTAGCTCTTTTAAGGTTCTTGTTTTATTTCCTTGATTCACATTGCAATCAACAACAAATAAATCAAAGGAAATCCCTTCAAAGGAAAGCCCTTCCATCTCTGTTGTTCCTACTAGAGGCATCTGGGCAGCCTTAATCTGTTCATGGCTGTTATTTACAATCCTTCACAAATGTATTTAAGTAAATTCCAGTATGGTCTGGTAGCCCAGCTCATCTTGCTTCGACAGGATTTTGTGGACAACCAAAGCTATGACTTGCAGATGCTGGAGGGGAATGAAGAGTTAGGGTTAGAAAAATTTGTTTATGGGAGTATGTGTCAGGTGCTTTAAGTACTTGACAAATTGATCTATTTAAGAAATATGTGTTTACATTTATATGTGTGTATGTATGTATATGTGTATGAGTGTGTATATGCATTGTATGTTTACACATATCATATATGTATCATCTATGCATACATATACACATACATATATACATGTTATCTGTCCTTTATTTTTGAAGAGGACCATTGATTTGCATGTGGATTGGATTTAACAGATAACTAGATAGACATATTATATATATGTATAATATGTACACACATACATATACATATGCATAACACACATATATTTGTATATGCATATGTATCAGCAACTAGGTGGCATTGGATAGAGTGCAGGGCCTGAAGTCAAGAAGACTCATCTCCTGAGTTCAAAACACTTACTAGCTGTGCGACAAGTCACATAACCCTGTTTGCCTCAGTTTTCTCCTCTGTAAAATGACCTGAAAAAGGAAATAGCATACCACTCCAGTATTTCTGCTAAGAAAATCCCAGATAGGGTCATGGAGAGTCTGACATAACTGAAAATGACTGAACAACAACAGTATATCTATATGTATGTGTGTATGTGTTTATGTGTATATACATGTATATGTGTGTATGTATATAATCATGTGTGTATATGTGTATAGACATATCTGTATACCTATTATATCACTGTGCATAAGCTTGCAGTTAGATAAGATATACATGTGTTTCTGCAAGCTTCCCAGTATCGCTGCCTGAACTCACACACCAGCATTCTGGTGGCCCAATTCACCATATGTTTGTATGTGTCTGTATACTTATACATACATACACACGTGTGCATTTATGTATACACTATGCATAAGTATGTATTTGTGCACATACATAGTATGTAATGGTGCCATGTGTATGGATAATAACAGATGTAGAGGAGAGTAGCTGGGATCCACATGGGTTAATAAGCTCTTATGGATTTATCTTATGTAGGAAAACACTCAGAAGTTGAAGTGGTTATAAAATTTGTATGTGTTTGGTTTTGATGTCCTTTAAAAATAAGTACATAATGAAAATTTTCAAGAGGTAGCTGTCTAATGTTCCGAAGCATATTGACCTAAATGTATGCCAAATATTTTTAATATTTAAAGTCCTTTGCAAAGATGTGTTTATCGTCAGTAACACTTTGCAGAAGCTGGGTACGGCTGCAGTGTTCTCTGGAAGATGGAGAAATGGAATCGGAGAAGAAATGACTTGCAAAGCCCCTTATATTCTTAGTCCCTGGGCTCCCTGTCCTGTTGCTCAGCTTGCTTAGTCATGCTGCTGTGTCATGTAAATACTGCTTTCCATCCCAGCTTGCATAGACAAAGTCAGGGAGAAGCTCACCCCGGGGAATGGACTTAAGCTTGCAATGAGATAAGATACATGTGTGTTTTTATAAGCTCACCAGCCCCTCCCCCTTCACTCACACTGGCAGTATGGGGCTGGCAACCGCTGCTGGGGCCCAGCTCACTGTGGGCAGTGGCATTCACACAGGTGAATTGGCCACCTGCTTGACTACCCCCACCCACCCCCTCCTCAAGCTGTAGACCAAGTGAAGATGCTGTGATGCCAAAGCATTTCTTTCACAAAACATGTTCTGTTTCAGGTGTCCTGGAATCGAAGGGGAGAGGCTGATTTGTTAAGAGGGAGGGAGGGAGTTGCTCTGGAGACCCATAAGCTGTGGGGGGGGGGAGTGGGGGAAGAAGAGGGACAGAGGGAAAGAAGTGGGGAGGGAGAGAGAGAGGTGAGGGGGGAGAGAGAGAGACAGAGAGAGAATGTGAGTGAGTATGTCTCTTAGGTAACCAAAAGCTAGGTCGTTTTTTTTTTTCTGCTTGCTAAAACCATGGACATAATTGAAAGTCCACACAGAAAAGATCATGCTAACTCACGTGCAGATGTCCTTCTGCAGGTAGGTTTAGAAACTGAATAGTGCAGTCCTTTTTCTAAAGAAACTTTTTTTCTAATGGATTCTCTTCCTCTTTGAAACTGAAGGAAGGCAAATGAGGCTGCTTTGGAGTAATTTTTATTATGTCCCCCCAACTCCCATTTCTGCCTCAGAAAAGCCTTCTCTCAAAATATAATTTCTGGGCTAGAAAATGACTTTTCCAGTGTTACTGCCTTGTCGTGCAGGCAGAGGTATTTAAGGAGGAAGGAAGACTTTAAAAGCAAAATAAACAACAACACACAAAAAACTCCCAAACTTTGGAAAATTGATTTTTAGCTTTCAAAGCCAGATCATTTGTGCATGCCTGAGCACATACTTGCTTCTTCCTTTTACGGAGGTCACGGTTTCAGTTTTTGTTTTGTTCATCTAGTGAGTGCATACAGTGGCAAGAAAGAAACCGGAGTGTGTGAAACTAACTCAGTAGAATGAGAGGACTGTCTGTGTCAAAGGAGTGTGTCCCATGTTACTCTGGGCTTGTGGTTACTGAGGAAACATTTTGGGAACAGAGATGTTCTCATGGGGTCAATGGGAAATCATCTTTGGTTGAAGCCAAGACTCAAGTGTTTATAGGAATGGAAGAAATTGAGTAACAGGTAGATTAGGCGAGACTGGGTGATGTAGTGGAAGGAAGGACTTTGCCTGGAAGTTAGGAGACATGGGTTCTAATCCCAGCTAGGTGGCTGACCTTAGGCAAAAAAAAAGGCTTAGCCATCCTGAGCCTCATTTTCTTCATCTGTAAAATGAAAAAGTTAGACAGAATGTGGCAAGTAAGTTCTCTTTCAGCTTAAAATAGTATTGTTAAGATATGTGCTATTGAAATTCTCTATGGGATGGTGCTATTGACGGCCAGATGTGTGTGGACAGACATTTGTATCCACACTCCTTAGGGTCTCACTCTTGTTGTGTTTCAGTCATGTCCGACTCTCCGTGACCCCAGTTGGAGTTTTTTGTTTTTTGCTTTTTTTGGCAAAGATACAGGAGTAGTTTGCCATTTTCTTCTCCAGCTCATTTTACAGATGAGGAAACTGAGGCAAACAGGGTGAAGTGACTTGCCCAGGGTCACCACAGAACTGGATTTGAACTTGGGTCTTCCTGACTCCAGGCCCAGCACTCTGTCCATTGCACCATCTGGCTGCCCAGGGTCCCACTATTTGCTCTTATTTGTATCATATACTCACGGCATAGAAAATACAACATTTGTCTGAATATGAGCCATGCTTTCCCCTAAGTTGAACTGAGTTAAAAACCTGAGTTCCACCTATAACTAGTGGTGTTTCTCAGTCCATTTAAGGTTGCAGCCCATATTCAGACCAGTGTGATATGTAGCAAAATTAGGATTTCTGAAGTATTTTTTCTAGTACTTAAGAAGTTCACACTTTTCATTAAAGAGTATGTCTCTAGGCTCCTTGGTTATAACAAATGCAGTGTTTTTGGAAAAGCAGCTGCTATGTAAACTGCTGTATGTTTTATTTACAAATGCAGCATTTGCCTGTGCATTTTAAATATGCAAAACTCTTAAAAAATGCAGGTATAAATAATTATGGGCAAGCCTGGCATTTATCATAATGTACATTGATATTGTTACATGTGAGAGAGGTATAGAGAATGAAGGAGGAAGGTATTTCTAGGGATTGAAAATGGACTAGAAGTCGTTCAAACTACCTCAAGGCATGTTATCATCCCAGAAGAAGTTGCTGTCACAGGAAGGATTGAGTTTGTGCTAAGGCCGTAGGCTTGTCAGGGCCAGGAGAAGTGAGAAGGTGCCTTGTCATAGGAAGAAGATGGGGAGCGGGCTGGATCCTGAAAGGGTGATAGGGAGAAGTTTCAAGAAGGGCATGGAGATAAGGAGAGGCCTCCTTTCAGTCAGTGCAGCTGTGGTACCCCAGTGTTAGGCACGTTTTGGTATTGCCCTGGGTTGGGGACAAAGTACGGCCCGCAGGTGAGAGTGGTGTTCTTGCTGGGCCCGTTCCCGGGAGGTTCTTTCAGTGCCAAGAATCTTCTCGGTCACCTTTTAATAAGGGTGCTGCCTTTCCTGGGCCCTGCCCGGAGGCTGATAGCGAAAGGTGAGGGGGATCTAAGACGCTGCAGCCGCAGAAGCTTTCAAAACAGCGTTTATCATCAAACATAGAGCGAGAACATTGACTTCTAATCAGCAGGCCAAGTTACTGGGAAAAGTCAGCTGATGGTCATCTGAACTCGCCGGAACTTTGTACCTTGAAGTATAAATGATTGTACTGGGACTTTTTGAACTTTTAAAAGCCAGCAAGTCATTTCAGGGAGGGGGAGGGGGGAGGTGGTGGGAGGTGGACCGGCCAGGGGTTGATAATGGAAAATAGCACACTGCCCTCTGGTAATCAAGGTACAGGATAGTCAGTTGTGCACGAGCCTTAGGTAAGCCAGCAGAATGACGAGAATAAGTGATCTTTCTGTTCTCTTGGAGTTCCGCTGTGTACTTGAGGGGACGATCACTCTTCGTGTTCTGTGGGGTCCATTTGGATGAGTTCTCAAAAGCGTCGTGTTGGCAGTCTAAGAGGTTGCTTTGTCTTTGGCTGCCTCCGGGTAACCTTGTAAAATCTAGTGTGCGCCGTCGGTCAGACTCTGTGGCAGGGTCTGAAGGAGCCGGATGGGAGAGGAGGTGATTGATGTAGCAGTGAACACAAGTGAAGATTCACCAGGCAATTAATAACATCCTCCAGTTCAAATCCCCTGCTGTGGAATTACCATTATTATTGTTATTATTAACAACAGTACTGAAAAGCTCACCTCTGTGAGGGACCATAAGCCAGGAAAATGAAAGGAACCCCAACACTTCTGAGTTGGAAGGTACTGGGAATGAGAGGTGGCACATAGAAACACTTACACATTTTCACGTTTTGATCATGTATTGGATTTGGATCTGGCCCCTATTAATGACACATCTGGATGAGTTAAGTGGAGGCAGGCGTACATTGTAGTTTCATCTCATCTGTGTTCAGCTGTTTTCCCTTAAGTGTAAAAGATGTAAATAATGTCATACCCAATACCTTTTTTTGTCTTTGTTGCGAGGGATTCACCGGTTGCGACAGTAAACTTGAAAAACCAGTATGCCTTAAGTAGTGGGGAGCGCCCCCCCCCATATCAGTTTTGGCTTTTCATCCGCCAAGGGCTAACTGCCTCCGGAGGGCGGCAAAGGGAGTGGGAATGCAGGGAGCAAACTGGTGTTGTATGAAGCGTGTATTTGTGTTTGGGAAGAGTAGGGGGCACCCAGTGTGTGATTGGAAATGGAAGGCTCAGGGCCCGTCTTGTAGCATGACTGCCAGCAGGGGGAAGACCATGAGGATGGAGCAGGGGAGGCCATGCCGGCTCATGGTTGGTGTCTTGGGGGAGCAGGGAGCAAACACTCTCCCGGGGAACCAGAGAGCTAGGCGAAAGGGCTGCTCCAGCCTGCCCACCGGGCTGACGATGGTGAAGCGGGCGATTATGCAACCTCCAAGCCCCCTCTCCCTCCCCCCTCCTCCATGGCTGCGTCCCTCCCTCCACTCTGCCAACACTCGATTTCTCTCTCTTTCTCTCTCCCTTGTGTTTTCAAACAGGAAGTGCACGGTTGTCTGTAACGTGCCGCCGGGTCCCAGAATGAAGGAGTGAGGTCTCCCAGCTGCCTGTGCAGGATCCTCGACTCGGGAGCCCGCTGCAGTCTGAGTTTACCGAGAGCACCCTGAGGCAAGCAGGGTAGCCGCCTGGTCCAGGTAAACAGAGGGGACTGGGGGTGATGGCCGGGGGTTGGGGGAGGCCTCCCGAGCTTGCTGACTTCTGGGCTGTCATTGATAGATGCCCCCTTCGCTCTCAGATGTGCCTCCTTGCCCTGCAGGTCTGGCCCACTTCCACCTTCTTATTTTACTCTGTCTCCTCTTTCTTCTGTTCTTTGCCCCAAACTCTGCTGCCGCCGCTGCTCTGTGAGGATGTGTTGGGGGATGCTTAACCCTGCTTGGACGGGGTAGGAGAAGCAGCGTGCGCCCATTCTGGGCTCCGCGCCCGAGCTGGCTGCCTGCTCCCGGTGGCAGGCGCCTGCAGCCTGCTGCTGCCACCGCCGCCGATGCTGCCCCTGCTGTTCCGGCAGCTCTTTGTTCCTGGCACAGGACAATTCTTAAGGGTTATTTTCTGGATTGTGCTGGGAGATTTGTTTGGGAGGAGGTGCTGGGGATAAAGGAAAGGAGAAGAAAAAAGAAGGGCCATTGAGTTGAGGGGTATAGGCAGGGGGACAGGAGCAAGGGTCTTGGTCTCTTCCTTTACCTCTGAAGGAAATGCTGTAGCTGGTGAAATGCCCCTTCTTTAGTTAGTAGAGTAAGGAGTGCTGAACTCCTTCCTTTCCGTGGCAGACGATCCAAGGTAGAAGGTAGCTGGGCAGGGGACCTCAGGCAAGAGAAAGAAAGGGGTACAGATGCGTGAGATGGCAGAGAACTCTGGGGTGACTTATTTAGTCTGGTGTCTGGGCTGTTAATTCCTGTCTGGTTTCTCGGTCAGGCTTCCTTTGCCTAGACAGAAGCTACTTTTTAAAGTAGGATCCAGACATCTTTGGTTTGTTAAATGTTGCTCATCACCTAGTGACCACTGAGCCTAGCTTTTCTTGGCTACAACTGGTTCAGTGGTACCTAATGAGGATACCTTGTTCCATCTTAGCAAAGATGTCACCAGGCTCAGAGAAAAGTGGCTTTTGTCCCTCACTCTGCTCTCTGGTCATCTCTCTGACTGTTCTCTTCCACTGTAGATCCCTGAATCAGTTGGACTTTTTCACCAGCCAAATCCTGGCCATACTCTGTTACCCGATTCTGGCAGCTGGCATTTATTGCGCATTTTAAGATTCAAAAAGTGCTTTGCATTCATCATTCACTTATTCATTCAGCAAGCACTAATTAAGAGCCTACTGGGTGCCAGGCAGACTGCTAGGGGCGGGGATAGGAAGAGAAGGCATTTCCCCACAGATAAACACCATTCTCCTTGAAGCAACCAAGGGCAGAGCAGTGAAGATGAGGAAAACCAGTTTGATATGAAGCTCTTTGGGACTTTAAGTTGTCCATTCGAGTCATATTAATACTTGATGCATTTTTAAACTAATTTTCATACAAAGTAGTGAATAAAGAAATAATTTACATGCAGAAATCTTCCTTCCTATGCAGCATCATTGCTGGGGGGACCAGGGAAGAGTGGTAGTCTCTCTATGGCTCTTCTAAGAAAGGATGGCATTCTGTTCCTACATCCTGGTATTGGGCCACCAGGGTTTACCTGGGGCCAGAGTTAGTTGTGATTTTTAAGAGCGTGATATGGATTCCTGCCAGGAACACTATAGATGATGAAAGATTCATTGTGATTTCTTTAATTTAGTTTAATTCATGTTGATTCCATGGGAGAGTGAGTGATGGATGGTGGCAAAGTGAACACGTGGTCAAATGGAGAGATTGCTGGCACTGGAGTTAGAGGACCTGAGTTCAAATACCACCTCAGACACTTTCTGTGTGTGAAATTAACCTTGGGAAATTAACTAAGCTCCCTGGACCTGAGTTTCCTCTTCTGTAAAATGGATTAGCCTAAGTGGTCTCTGAGGTCTTTTCCAGGTCTGGAGATAGGCTTAGAGCTGGAGGGTGTCCAAGATCACATAGGTAATATAAGGCAGAGGCAGTCTCTGCCACTGTGGTGTCACCCTTCCCACAACACCAAGCTGCCTTTGATCCTACCTCCTTTTTCTTCTGTTGAATAGGGATAGGGACCCAATCTATGGTTTCATAGGTTTAGGGAACTCCCAGATGAGGAAATTCTCCCTATTGGTTCAGCTTGCCATCCTCTCTACAATTTATAATCTTAGTTATTCAGAACACCGAAGGATTAAGTGATTTGCCCGTGGTCACTCAGCCACTATATGTCATAGAAGAGACTTGAACCCAGGTCTGCCTGTTTTCAAAGCTGGTACTCTATCCAGGCTACCATACAGCTTTGACCATAGTAGCAATAACATTGTGCCCTTTATTTGTGTATCCCTGCATGGATTTCAAGCCTCAGCCCTCTAATATACAGCTATTTTAGGGTTAGAATAATAATGAATAGATAATAGAATCCTAGGTTTGTAAGAGGGAGGTACTTTATAGGTCATCTAGTCTAACTCTCATTTTATAGATGAGGAGACTAAGACCCCAAGATGAAAAAGTGACTTTATTGCCACACGGGGCAAAGGCACAATTTGCACCCACATTGTCAGACTCCAAATTCATCACTTTGGTTTTAGCAGCAAATATCCAACATATACCTTAAGGAGTAAAAAAAAAACCTAATTTTATGCTTCTATTTTAGAAGACATATAGAAGTAAAATAAGTCTAGGCTTTTCTTGGTCAAGAGTGTAGACCGACTTAGGGGTGTTCATGCTTCCTCCAGCAGCCAGGGGAAAGAAGGGATCTTGCAGAACCAGGTGACCGCCTCTTGTTTTTTAGGAAGGAATTTAATGGAGACATCAGAGTTTGTGCATCTTCAAAAAAGGTGTCATGGGATGAGAAGGGTAAACCCAAATTTCAGAGAGGCCTAGAAAGTACATCCTCAGCCTGGGACCCCTATCATTTTCCAGTCATTTTGTTTCAGGATTGAGTCTTCAGTCTTCCTTGGCATCTGTTGTCCCAAGACGAAGGTGTAGGGTGGCTATGTCACCTGAGTGTATTCCTCCCAGGTGATTTACTTGTGACACAGGGGACATCCTGAGCATCATTTCAGAATGTCTTTAGCCACTCAATGAGAGTTTGACTCAACAAACAGTAACTGAACCCTAGAATTATTCTGAATTAGGTGTTGCTTGGTTTGACAGGTCAACTCCCACTTTTCCCAATAATGATAATAACCACAATATTAAAGAGTGGCCATGTGGTGTAGCAGGTATGGGCAAATGCCTCCACCTCTCAGGGTTCCAGGCAGCTTTCTGAGATTTGAAGTTAAAGGGAAGTTAGTTGAAGATCTGCTATCTGTGGAGGGAGTTTCCACCCAGATGAAATCATGGTGATGAGTGAATAATAACACCACCAATAATTAAATGACATTCATAAAGTGGACAGAGACTTGCAAAGTGTTTTACTTTCATGATCTCATTTGTCCTTCCCCACAGCCCTGTGAGATAAGTACTAGAGGAGAGGTGTTATTATCCCCATTTTACAGATGAAGAAACAAAAGCTGGGACAGAGAGGAGGGAGGGAGGGAGGGAGACAGAGTGGAGAGAGGGAGGAAGAGAAGGGAGGGGAAAACAGACAAGGGGAAGGGGGAAGGAGAGAGAGAGAAGGGAGGAAGAGACAGACAGACAGACAAAGGGAGAGGGGGAAGGGAGAAGAGAAAGAAAAAAGGGGGAGGGGGGAGGGGAAGGAGAGAAAGAGTGAGAGAGAGAAAGGGGAAGATGGGGAAGGGAGAGGGACAGAGACATGGAGAGAGAGCTCAAAGGGAGGAAGAGACAGACAGACAAAGGGGGAGGGGGAAGGGAGAAGAGAGAGAGAGACGGAAAAGGGGGAGAGGGGGAAAGAGAGAGAGAATGAGAGAAAGGGGAAGAGAGGGAGGGAGAAGGACAGAGACATGGAAGGAGGGAGAGAGAGATTGAGATTAAGATGAAGTGACTCAGCCAGGGTCACACAGCTGTGGAGGATCTGAGGTGGGATCTTCACCCTGATCTTCCCAGCTCCAGGAGCAGCCCTCTACCTTCTCTCCTGTGATGATCTACAGACCAGGCTTTGTCTTATTAGAACTTAATACTTCCTTGACTGTGATATCTTTTATCCCTCTTTCCCCTCCAAGACTAGCTTTATCCGGGTTTCGTCAGCATAGTTTGTGCTGGGGTTGCCAACCCCCTTGAGGCATGTTCACGCCAGTCTTCCAAATCGACCTTAAATCATGTTCTGGGATTAAGGCTTCACTATCTTGAATGGAGAGGTTGGCCCGTTTTAATGTTGTTTACAATAAAAAACTGTGAGGTACTGGAGACAGATTGACTTCCTGTGAGAGGGTAAGGCTACCTTTCTTAGCATCATTAATTAGGAGCTGGGAAATCTTCTGTAGAAACCTCCTTATTGGACAGATGAGGAAATGGAGGCCCAGAAAGACTAGAGGATTTCCCCTAGGGAGGAAACAGCAGCCAGACTTCGAATTCATGTCCTCTGACTCTAGATTCAGCGCTCTTACCACGTTACTGTGACGTACCAGTCACAGAAATAAATAACTTATTTCTTTGGTTGGCGGTTGTGAGGGGTGGATGGAGAGTACATTTGTTAATTGAATTTGGCCTATGCATGACATAACTCTGGTTAGCCTGACTAAATGACTTGCCAGTCATTGGAATAAGGGGCAGTATTTGACGCCAGATATTCCCAAGTCCACCCCTGCTCCTGTCTCCACGTCACTGTGCCTCCCAACTTCCAGCCCTGCTTTCTGAGGACCATAGCTCCCCCTGCCAATAAGAGAGAGCTCAGCCTTCTAAGACAACAGCAGCTGCTAACTCAGCCAGAACAGATCTGGCATCTACAGGGGAAAGCCAGTCCATGTAGAATCTTGACTTTAGATAAGATCCTATATCCATATTGAGTCTCCGTAATGGGGACATTTGAGGTCCTCTGACATTTAGTAATTCTTAGTCACTGTATCTGTTGCAGTTTTATTTCCCAGAATATTTACCCACAGTATTTGTTTTTTTTTTTTTAACTTTCATCACCTCGTGTTGATACAGTTGGTGCCATGACACCAACTAGCATAAGGGGGCCTGACAGGTATGTGATGTGGTGGATAGAAATCTTACCTTGGAGCTGGGAAGACCTGGGTTCTAATCTTGCCTCAGACACATACTGGCTGTGTGACCTTGGGAAAGTCGCTTGACCTTTCATTGTCCCAGGAGATTCTCTAAGATTTTAAGTTGCAGAGAAGGCGCCCTCCTACTTGTATGATGGGGATTTCTTTGTCTAGGTGTTCTCTGTACCGAGTAAAATCACGGGGTCAGTCCCTATCCTAATCATCCCAGTCATTACTAGCATCAATGTTAGCATCTTGATCAATTGATGGCTAATAAATGTTTATCAGCTCTCTGATTTCTAAGCAATGATTGCCCTAACTCTTGGATCAGGAAGGCAATTGAGAGGCTGGAAGTGGGCAGCCCAAATTCTATCTCTATCTACTTTCTATCCACTGTGCCACCCAGCTGCCCTGAGAGCCCTCCTTACTAGAGGCGAAGTAAATACTGGCTGCCCCTTTGTCTGCTGTGTTGTGGGAGTATTTTGAGCCTAGCATCAGTTGGATTTGATGATGGCTTCTTAGGACCTTTCCATCTCTGAGATTTGCTGGAGAAATGCTGTTAAGTGGATGCTCAAATGTGACTAAAGATTGTTCTTTAATAGATTGACGATTTAGCACAATCAATATTCTGGTTGGGTCTCGCCAAGTTTACTTTTGACCACTTTGTTGCTTGAAACATTTCCATTGATTTTTTTCCCCCCAGAGTCTAGCCATTCATATCTCTAAGGGAATCTTATTGCCTGTATGGCATAGAATACACTTTTGACTTTATTATGGAATCTAGTATCGAACCATTAGAATGTCTCCTTATTAACATTGTTGTGGATATACCCAAAGTCAAACCACATCCCTCCAAGGCAGAATGACTTGCTATTTCACTGGTACACTTTGCCTATTAGATGGATGTTAATCTCATTCTAAAAAATTTGTTGTTGTTGTTGTTCAGTCATGTCTGACTCTTTATGACCTCAATTGGGGTTTTTCTTTTTCTTTTCTTTCTTTTCTTTTCTTTTCTTTTTTTTTTTTTTTTTGGTTAGGCAATGGGGTTAAGTGACTTGCCCAGGGTCACACAGCTAGTAAGTGTTATATGTCTGAGGCCAAATTTGAACTTTGAATTCAGGGCCGGTGCTCTATGCACTGTGCCACCTAGCTGCCCCCCTCCACCCCATGTTGGTTATTATTATTCAAGATAGAGTGCCAGACCTAGAATCAGGAAGACTTGAGTTCAAATGCAGCTTGAGACACTTCCTAGCTGTATGACCTTGGGCAAGTCACTTCACCCTGTTTGCCTAAGTCTCCTCATCTGTAAAATGAGCTGGAGAAGGAAATGGCAAATCACTCCAGCGTCTTTGCCAAGAAAATCCCAAATGGGGTATGAAGTGTTGGACATGCCTGAAAATGACTGAACAACAAAAGTATGGACATTGTACTTCTGTTTTTGCAAACTAAGCCAACATCCCTTTTTGGGGGAGGAGAGGGTCTGGCACATAGTAGGGTTCAATTTTAATAAACACATAAGTTCTCTCTGGGTACAGTGTACTTTGTGCAGAACACTGTACGGTCTAGTAGAGGGAGGTACCAGACATGTAGATAGCTCTGTTGTACATTATTGATGTGTAAAAGGTACCAACTCTTTGAGATCTAAGGAGGCAAGGAAAGCTTGTTGTGAACTGTAGGAGCTGGGAGGGCTTCACAGAGGAGACAACACTCTTAAAAAGATCACTAGGATTTTAGCCTTGTAGCAAAGGCGTGCCAACCAAAGTGTGGCCAGTGGAATGTTGGTTCCTCCAGGACTGGGACTGATTCATGTTTGTCTTTCATGTCTCCCCAGGGCCTGGCACAGAGTTGGTGCTTAAAAGCTGTTGAATTGGAGGAGGGAGAGGTGACTTTTCCCCGGGGACGATTTTGAATGGTTTTGTACTTTCTACTTCATTGCAATCACCTCCAGGGCAGGGATGGCCCGAGAATCTAACATAGTGCTTACTACATCATAAGTGCTTAATTAATATTTGTTGAATCACGTTGAGAAAAGGATAGTGTTTTAGGTTTTCTTTTTCTTTTTCTTTTTCTTTTTTTCTTTTGGTCAGATTGTCTCATTGAACCCGTATGAACTTTATAGAGGTCACTGTCTCCTTTTCTAGGTGTACATACACCATCCATTTAATAATCAGTCTTAGAATCTGGCCAGAGGTTCTTCAGACACCTCACAAATTGGGCTCTAGGAGCCATTATTTTTTATTAATTAATGAGAGTTATGTAAGTGGAGTGCCTTTACAAAGTCGTATAAAATGTAGCCAGAATTGGAATTTAGGTACAGTTGTTTAGCATCCTGAGTTGTGCTTACAGAGGCAGGCCAGTGAACGTGAGTTGTTGGAGTTGTTCCTCCAGAGTGCCTACGTCCAACGGAAGAGGGCCCTCTCCTCCTTTGCCCATCTCTTCCCTCCCACGCTGTAGACCTATTCTTTTCTCCTCCCAGATAATGCTATTGAATCAGTATCAATAAGGCTTTAAGGCAGAACAGTATAGAGAGAGGATGCTAGGCTTCCAGTCCAAAGACCACATTCATAGTTCTTGACCCTGGGCTAGACCCTTGCCCAGTCTCCTTTGCTGCAGAATGAGGATAATGATATTTAACACTCCATCGCACAAGTCATTGTGTGATCAAGTGAGATACTCTAGAAAAAAATTTTTTTAACAGCAACAGTGTCTTAGAAGAATGTGTTGGAGTTGCTGATTGATTTGTGCTTTTATTATGTGTTGAGATATTTTTTCCAGGAGTAGTAGATATGACTTTGGACTGATGCTTTCAACCACAGTGGATAGAGCGCTGGGCCTGGAGTCAAGAAGACTCATCTTCCCAAATTCAAATCTGGCCTCAGACACTTCCTAGCTGTGGTAACCCTGGGCAAGTCATTTCATCCTGTTTGCCTCAGTTTCCTCCTCTGTAAAATGAGCTTGAGAAGGAAATGGCAAACCACTCCAGTGTCTTTGCTAAGAAAACCCCAAATGGGGTCACAGAGAGTCAGACATGAGTGAAATAACTGAACAACAATTCAACCACAGGTTTTTATGAAGGGTCTACACTGTGTGCCAGGTGCTAGAACTACAAAGACCAACCTGAATCAGTCTCTGCCTTCAGCAAACTTACATTCTGTTGGGGAGCGTGATTACTTTTAATATGTTGTACATTTACTTATCTGTTCCTGGGTTGTTTCCCTTCTCATATGAATTACCCATAGAATGGTATTTTCTCATATCCCAATGAAAAGCCTCAGAAGAAGGCAGGAGGGGAAGAAGAAGGGAACAAGCATTTATTAATTCTACTATGTACCAGGCCCTGTGCAAATATTTTCTCATTTGATCTTAAAAAGGGCGTGGTCCTAGTTCTTCCATTCACTAGCTGTGTGACCTTCGCCAGATCAATTACCTATTCCAGTCCCCTGTCTTTTCTTTTTTTTTTTCTTTTTGGCTAGGCAGTGGGGTTAAGTGACTTGCCCAGGGTCACACAGCTAGTAAATGTTATGTGTCTGAGGCTGGATTTGAACTCAGGTCCTCCTGAATCCAGGACCAGTGCTTTATCCACTGCGCCACCCTGTCTTTTCTTTAAAATGGGGAGAGGTTGTTCTAGATGAGGTATTTTTAGCCTGGAGCCTGTGATCTTGGGGTTTTTTTAATTTAATCTTTTGATAACTATATTTCAATATAAGTAGTTTCCTTTCTAATCCTCTGTATTTTATTTTATGCATTTAAAAACATTATTCTGGGAAGGCTTCTTCAGTCTGACCTAGGAAAGGTCCATGAGACACTAAATCACTTGTGAAATTCTTTGGATAATAAATAGATCGAGGATCCCGGACGCAGCTGCAAATTTCAATCTTATAAAGTTGTAGATAAGTCTGAGTTGCCTAAGGCACAGCATTAGTGACTTGCCTCACTGCTCCTGGGCAGTTTGGTGACACATCTGGATTACCTTTTGACTGGTAGCACCGTGTAGATGAGGAGATGAGGTTGAAGAGTAGGAGGTTAGGACTGTGTTCTGTGACCTTGGAACAGAACAGAGTTAACTGGCCTGCAGAGAAGTGACTATAAGCCATCTTGCTGTCAGGTCTAGAGAGAGTGAGAGAGAGAGAGACAGAGAGAGAGAGAGAGTGTGTGAGTGTGCTGAAATCAGGCTACTGTGGTGGAGGGAAGGAAGACGAGCCTGTATGGTGAGTGTCTCTGTTTTTTAATTTTGTGAAGGAGGCTGAATAATCTAAGTGAGTCATAAATCAAAACACTGAGGCTCCTTCCCAAGAATAAGGTAGAAAGAACACTGAGCTTGGCTTCCAGAAGAGAACACTGAACATGGACTTTGGAAAGAGAACACTGGCCTTGGATCTGAAAGACTTGAATCTTCTAGGACAGGGGTGAAAGGGCCGCACTCAAGGACCTAGAGGGCCACAGGTGGCCTCGAGGCTGCAGATTCCCCACACCTGCCTACCTCTAACATGAATCACTGTGAGCAAGTCTCTTATTTAATGTCTCTGAGCCTTGTCCTCTGCCCCTGTGGAGCAGCACAAAATAGGGATAATCACACCTCTAGATTAAGCTGCCTACCAATCAGGGTTGTTTTGAGGGCTGCTGAGATGTATCATAGACAGGGCACTTTGTAAACCTTAATGGGCTGAGTAAATGTCAGCCTTCATTACTGTTGTTGATATTGTTGTTATTCTCATCATACTCACAGGTGGCTGGATGAGAGAGTGAGCAATCTTGAAAAAAACTAAATCATACTGGTATACATTAAAAAAATTTTTTTCCTCTTTTATCATGAAGTTAACAATAATCAACAAATATTCCAATATACGAAGAACATGAAAGAAGACTATAGAATAAACTTTGATTGCATCCCATTTTTAAAGTATATATTAAATTTAACAAAGTCATAACAAAATTGCCCAATTTGTCTGTCCCGTGATTGTTTTCTTTATATTTAGATTTGAGTGTGATAAATACTTTTTATTTCTTTTTAATATTTTTTTTTTGCAATTCTGTCATTATCCACTAACCTACTCCCCAGCAGAAACCTTCTCTTGTAACATGTTAGTATATTCAAGTGACAGATCAACAAACTGCCTGTTTCTAGAAATATCATTATGTCTGTCTTATTCTGCTCCTCTCTTCTGTAAGTCCCATGCCAAGAAGGCACAGATCATCCTGCTTTCTGAAGTCATGATTTGGTCACTGCTTGGATCAGAATTCTGAGGTCTTTCACAGTTGATTTCCTGTATACACGGTGGTTCAGTGTCTTAGTGCAGTTTT
Organism: Vombatus ursinus; assembly: GCF_900497805.2. Lineage (NCBI taxonomy): Eukaryota > Metazoa > Chordata > Mammalia > Diprotodontia > Vombatidae > Vombatus > Vombatus ursinus. Next base: position 12,003,974 of record NW_020954603.1, on the reverse strand, counting down.
AAGCTTTAATTTTTTCTTTCTTTTATAAATTTATTTATTTATTTTTAGTTTCCAACATTCACTTCCATAAAATTTTGAGTTCCAAATTTTCTCCCCATTTCTCCCCTCTCCCTACCCCAAGACGGCATTTAAATTGATATAAGCTCAACATATACATTCATATTAAACCTATTTTCATGTTAGTCATGTTGTAAATAAGAATCAAAACCAATAGGAGAAACCACAAGAAAGAAGAAACGAAAAAAATAGAAAGAGAGAGAGAGCAAATAATATACTTCGATCTGCATTCAGACTCCATAGTTCTTTTTCTGGCTGTGGATAGCATTTTCCATCATGAATCTTTTGGAGTTGTCTTAGATCATTGTTAAGAAGAGTTAAGTCTATCAGAGTTAGTCATCGCATAATATGTCTATTACTGTATACAATGTTTTCCTGGTTCTGCTCACTTCATTTAGCATCAGTTCATAGAATCTTTCCAGGTTTTTCTGAAGTCCACCTGCTCATCATTTCTTATAGCACAATAGTATTCCATTACATGCATATACTACAACTTGTTCAGCCATTCCCCAGATCATGGGCATCACATTAATATCTGTTTCTTTGCCACCACAAAAAGAGCTGCTATAAATATTTTTGTACATGTGGGTCCTTTTCCCATTTGCATGATCTCTTTGGAATACAACCCTAGAAGTGCTATTGCTGGGTCAAAAGGTATGCACAGTTTTATAGCCCTTTGGGCATAGTTCCAAATTGTTCTCCAAAATGGTTCGGATCATTTCACAACTCTACCAACAATGCATTAGTGTTCCAGTTTTCCCACATTTTCTGCAACATTTATCATTTTCGTGTTTTGTCATGTTGGTCAATCTGATAGGTGTGATGTGGTACCTCAGAGTTGTTTTGATTTGCATTTCTCTAATCAATAGTGATTTAGAGCATCTTTTCATGTGACTATAGATAGCTTTAATTTCTTCTTCTGAAAACTGCCTGTTCATATCCTTTGACCATTTATCAATTGAGGAATGAATTATATTCTTATAAATTTTACTCATTTCTCTATATATTTGAGAAATGAGGCCTTTATCAGAGACACTGGTTGTAAAAACTCTTTCCCAGTTTTCTACTTCTCTCCTAATCTTGGTTGCATTGACTTTGTTTGTGCAAAAACTTCAGTTTAATGTAATAAAAATTATCCATTTTGCATTTCATAATGTTCTCCATCTCTTGTTTGGTTATAAATTCTTCCGTTCTCCATAAATCTGACAGGTAAACTATTCCTTGCTCTCCCAGTTTGCTTTTAGTATCAGTCTTTATATCTAAATCGTGTACCCATTTTGACTTTATTTTGGTATATGGTGTGAGATTTTGGTCTATGCCTAGTTTCTGCCATACTCTTTTCCAGTTTTCCCAGCAGTTTTTGTTAAATAGTGAGTTCTTATCCCAGAAGCTGGAGTCTTTGGGTTTACCAAACAGTAGATTACCATAGTCATTGACTACTATGTCTTGTGTACCTAACCTATTCCACTGATCCACCACTCTGTTTCTTATCCGGTACTAAATAGTTTTGATTATTGTTGCTTTATAATGCAATTTAAGATCTGATATGGCTAGGCCACCTTCCCTTGTATTTCTTTTCATTAATTCTCTTGATATTCTAAAACTTTTGTTCTTCCAGATGAATTTTGTTATTTTTTTCTAGCTCTTTAAAATAATTTTTTGATAGTTTGATTGGTATGGCACTGAATAAATAATTAATTTTTAACTGTTTAAATTCTTCTTCTAGTTCTGTTCAAGTCTTCCCAAATTTCTCTTATTCTGTCATTTTGTTGTTCCTTTTTTAGGACACAGTAATATCCCATTACATTCACATGTCTTGATTTGTTTAATCATTCCCCAGCTGATGGGCATTCATTTTGTTTCCAGTTTTTTGCTACAGTCAAAAAGTATCCCTATGTATATTTTGGTTTGTCTGATTCCTTTTCCTCTACCTTTCATCTCTTTGAGGTATATATAATATTACCATATACATTCTTCCAGTGGCGGATTCACTTCCAATAGCTTTTGGAAGTCAACAGCATAGTACGTGGACAGCTGTTGATATTAGTTTTCTTAAGCATCTCTTGTATCTGAATTTTGGAAAGGGGGAGTCTGTAGGTAGGTCAGAGACAAAAAGAAATGAGCAAAGAACATGTTTTAGTGACAGGACGCCTGTGGGCAGGCAGAATGGTTTCTCTCTGGCCCTTTTGCCATGTTTTGTGGTTCCCTGAAGGACAACAGGTTAGCAGATGGTTTTGCCACCTCAAAAAGGTAGTTGGTTAGGGCTGCTGTTGGTTGGGATGGGGTTTTCCCTCTCTGGATTTCTTTTTCTTATACTATTTTCTGTCCTTCATCTCCTTCCCAACCCATCACACACCCCTTCAAGTAGGGCTAGGGATTATAGTAATAATAATAAGTAAGTTTGGGCATATTTGCAGCCACTTTTAACCATGATCAAGCCCTCCTGTCTCTTATAGGCAGTGTTCATCAACAGGATGAATTGAATCAGAAAGAATTTGAAATACATCATCTCACTGTTACTGTGTCTTAGATGCCCCTCTATGTAGATATGTAAACTCTTCATAGCTGGTCTGCTTGAATGAAGTAGAAATTTAGGGAGAATCTGAGGTCTGAGCAGAGAAAATTTAGATGTGCTATATTTTGCACTTAGATGATGCTTTCAGGTTAACAAAGCATTTCCAAATAATTTTATGGGCCAGGTAGCACAAATACTCTGTTTTACAGATGAGGAAACTGAGACGCAGATCCTAAAGGCTTGCCTGCAATCCACAGCTAGCAAGAATTAGAGCTGATATTCAAACCCAGATTTTCCACCTCCATCCTTCCTCTGGACCACACTAGACTTAATTTTAACCCTAATTCTTTTTTTTAACCCTCTTTATTCCATTTTGAATGCTTATTCCATTTCTAATCTTAATTCCTTTCAAATCACAACTCTCATTTACTAGCCATCTACCCATGTGCATCGTTTCCTCATCTCTAAAATTCACCTAGCAGAACTTCCAAGAGGCAAGGTGGTAGATTAGGCAAAGGGCTGGTCTTGATGGTCAGGAAGACCTGGGTTCATATCCAGCCTCTGATATACAGAAAGTAGGTGCAAGTCTTTTAACCTCTCAGTACCCTCAGGCAACTCTCTTAACTTGAAGATAAGCTGCTGAGCTGTATCTGTGGCGGGAGAAGGAATTTCCACACTGGGAGTGCTCTATAGAGATGAAATAACGGGTTCCTGATCAAAATGATGATAGTGCATTGATGACCTCGTAGAGTTGTTAACAAGAAGTACTTTGTCAGCTGTAGAGCCCTCCATAGAAACACTAACCTCACCTTCTGGGGGAAAAAAAAAGACATCCTTTTTAGAGGGGGATTAGATGCTTTGGACTCCTGAAGCTGCTCTCCATTCAAAGCTGAGTGAGTCTAGATCAGAAGCCTGTACCCACCAGGAGAAGAGTCCAGAGACCTTAAACAAGTGATGAGATGCTTTAAAAATGAAAGACCAGTGAGATCTGGGAGGTTGGGGGTGGGGGGAGAGACATGATGAGTACTTGAGTCCCTTTTCTGTGCTGTTATATATGTCAGATAGAAACCTGGACATTTTCATTTTGCCCAATTAAATTTTACACAACTTGTTAAATGCTTAGAAAATCTTTTATAGGGCTGAAACATGGTCCAGCAGGTTTTATAATCTACTTAAAAAGAAATTTACCCCTTCAGAGAAAGGTAACCTGGTCTTTTTTCTGTATTTCTTTCTGAAAGTTTCAGTTGTTCCTACTAATTAACAATTCTTCAAAGTAAAACAGACTTAGTATTTTTTTTTTAAGTAAGTGAGAGCAGAGTATGAAAACCACCCTTAAGCATGTTCTTCCTTTTCCTGAGAGACAGCAGGAAGGATTTGATTTCTTAAAAACAGCCCCAATAGCTTAACTATAAACTCAAAACGTTAGAGATCAAAGATCCTAGGATCACAAAGATGGAAAATTATTAAGTCGTTTTTCTAACCTCAGAAGACCTTGCAGTGATTTTTTTTTTTTTTGGTGCCTAGAACAACAGGACATAAATGTGCAACGTAGGGAAATATATGACTTGGCATTGCAGAAATTTCCTCATCTCTAGTGCTGATTCCCTCAGTGGTCACCAAAGCTCATTTCCTGGCCAGGCCAGATTGACTTGGTCAGAAGCATATATCATGACCAAGTTGGACACATGGTCACAAACAATGGCCTGGAAAGGAAAAGGAATGAACCAACATTTGATTTTCCTCTGACCTGATCTACAGCCTCCTTTCCTTGAAGTTCAATTTGCCATATCCCTGAATTCTTTTTTATTGCAGGCTCAAATTTTTCTCCAGTAGAGTGACCAAGAATGGCAAAATAAAGAGCATGTTTTGACTACTGAACTGTATGACAGGATGAATCTACCATAGAATTAATAGGAGCTTATAGCTCTATAGATTGCAACCTTTAGCTCTGAAAGTAGGCAATACAAACATGGTATTGTCATCTTAAAAATAAGATAGCATATATGTGTGTTTTTATATATAATATATAAATGTATATATATCAATAGCAAATTATGAGCAGATATATTTGTTGTTGCTGGGTTGTTCCAGTCATGTCCAAATCTTGGTGACCCCGCTTGGGGTTTTCTTGGCAAAGATACTGGTGTGGTTTGCCATTTCCTTCTCCAGCTCATTTTACAGATGAGGAGACTGAGGCAATAAAGGACTGCAAACAGCTAGTCAGTGTCTGAGGCTGGATTTGAACTCATAAAGATAAGTCTTCCTGACTAGTTCTGGAGCTCTATCTACTTCGCCACCGAAGTGACCCAGCAGATGTATAGCAAATGGAAACTCAAAGAACTTAAATGGGTTGCACTCTAGTGAGTACCAACTGGATTTAAACCCAGTCCTTCTGGGTTTTCTAGAGTCCAAAGCTTTTTCCACTCTTGCATTCTCTGATTGGATCAATGAAATAACCAGGAAGAAGAAGCGTATCTGTTAACTTCCTTCCAGAAAAGAGAGAAAAACCAAACTCTGCATGAGGTAGTTACTTTTCAGGCTGCCAGATTTCATTTTCTTTTTCTTTTTTTTTTTCGCTAGGCAATTGGGGTTAAGTGACTTGCCCAGGGTCACACAGCTAATAAATATCAAGTGTCTGAGGCTGAATTTGAACTCAGGTCCTCTTGATTCCAGGGCCAGCACTCTATTCACTGTGACACCACCTGCCCCCAGATTTCATTTTAGAGACTTATTCAAAATACACTTTGGTTAATCAGTCATTAAGCATTTATTAAGCACCTACTTCTGTGCCAGGCTCAAGACCCAAAAGAAAGGCAAAAGATTGTCCCTGACCTCAAGGAGCTGATAGTCTAATTTGGGAAATAACATGCAAAACAACTCTGTCCAAACAAGCTAAATACAAGACAAATTGAAGTTATTTGGAGGTATTTTTTGGTATCCAGATGTAAATATAAGGCTGTTATGCATTCCAAAATAAGAAGTCAGGGCTCATGAATTTTGGTTTATCTTTATAGGTTTAAAAGAGAGAATGTGTGGTATTTTGGATAGGGTTCTAGATTTTGCAGTCTGGAAGACCTTGGGTTTAAATCCCACCTTGGACACTTTAATAGCTGTGTGATGCTAGCTATAACGATTAGTTCCATATGCAGTAAAACCTGTATTTCCTGGAACCCAATTGAGTCAAATGTTTCTGCATTGGACTTAGAGAATATAGAAGCAGTTCAAAATAAAATACAACAGGAATTCAGTGTAGAAATGACAAACCACCACCCACGACCCAGATGTCCTGTTTTCAGCATATATACAGTTGGATCCTTATCAGTATCAGGAGTTGACAAATCCTGGCACCCATGCCAAAGATGGCAGAGATCTGGGTGCATTTCCATTGAAACCTGACTCCCTCATTTTGGCCACACACACCTTCCTCATTGCTTTTAACAAGCACCTTCTCAAGGCAGCTAGATGGCGCAGTGGATAGAACACCAGCTGTGGAGTCAGGAGGACCTGAGTTCAAATGTGGCCTCAGACACATGATACTCACTAGCTGTGTGACCCTGAGCAAGTCACTTAGCCCCAATTGCCTTGCCAAAAAGGAAAAAAAAAAAGCAAGCACCTTCTCCCTGTCTTGGCATCTTGGCACACCCCCTTTTTTATTTAGGTTGCATTGATGCCTTGGTCTTTTATACAACAGTTAGCTCACAATACCCAGCCCATCCATTGCACTCTCTGTTGTAACAGAGAAAAGCTAGAGAGAGAAAAAATTTAGAAGAACTTGCTTAACAGAGCTGTCCTGAAGTACAGGGGCTGCCTTGAGAGATTCTAAGTTCCCGAGATTGGACGTCTTCAAGCAAAGGCTAGCAGGCTCAGATTCTCTTGGAAGTGTGTATTGGACCTCTGAGGACCCTTCTGCCTCTGAAATTCTGTGACTGAAACTGACAGTGTAGACTGTTCCTGTAGTCCCCCAAGGGAAGCACCCTTGATCATCTGTTTTCCAGTAACAAGTTTGGTTTTTGGAATTAGCCTGGGGTTGACTGTCCCAGGCACTGGCTCTTTTGGTCATTAATTTGTGTCCCAGACCTTCTACATTCTAGAGCAGGGCTTCTTAACCATATTGTGGACCCCTTTCCAAGTGTGGGAGATCCTCTGGAACCCTTTCCAGAATAATATTTTTATTTGTTTTAATCCATAAATTCCCAAAGCACAAATCCTATAATGTTTCACACACACACACACACACACACACACACACACACACACACACACACACACACACACAC